>NC_092373.1:9670113-10013863 GCF_030028105.1 Mobula birostris
GTCCCACTGTAACCTCTCACAACCCTCCAGTCTATCCACAACACCCCCAACCTTTGTGTCATCAGCAAACTTACTAACCCACCCTTCTACTTCCTCATCCAGGTCATTTATAAAAATCACAAAGGGGAGGGGTCCCAGAACAGATCCCTGCAGAACACCACTGGTCACCGACCTCCATGCAGAATACAAAGAACCTACAAGCACTTCTGTGGGCAAGCCAATTGTGAATCCACAAAGCAAGGTCTCCTTGGATACCATGCTTCCTTACTTTCTGAAGGAGCCTTGCATGGGGGCCCTTATCAAATGCCTTACTGAAATCCATGTACACTACATCCACTGCTCTACCTTCATCAATGTGTTTTCTTACATCCTCAAAGAATTCAATCAGGCTCATAAGGAATGATCTACCCTAGACAAAGCCATGCTGACTATTCCTAATCAGATTATATTTCTCCAAATGCTCATAAATCCTGCCTGTTAGGATCTTTTCCAACAACTCGCCCACCACTGAAGTCAGACTCACAGGTTTATAATTTCCTGGGTTATCTCTACTCCCTTTCTCGAACAAGGGAACAACATTTGCAACCCTCCAATCCCCTGGTATTTCTCCCGTCTCTACTGATGATGCAAAGACCATCACAAGAGGCTCAGCAATCTCCTCCCTCACTTCCAACATCCGGTATATTGGGTATATCTCATCCGGTCCCAGTGACTTATCTAACTTAATGCTTTTCAAAAGCTCCAGCACATCCTCTTTCCTAATGTCTATATGCTCAAGCGTTTCAGTCCACTGTAAATCAACCCCACAATTGCCAAGGTCTTTTTCTTGGTGAATACTGAAACAAAGTATTCATTAAGTACCCCTGCTACCTCCTCTGACTCCATGCACACGTTTCCACTATCACATCTGATTGGTCCTGTTCCCACATGTCTCATCCTCTTGTATTCTTCACATACTTGTAGAATGCCTTGGGGTTTTCCTTAATCCTGCTCACCAAGGCCTTTTCATGGCTCCTTCTGGCTCTCCTAATTCCATTCTTAAACTCCTTCCTAGCAACCTTGTAATTTTCTAGAGCTCTAACAGTACCTAGTTTCTTGAACCTTTTGTAAGCTTTTCTTTTTAACTAGATTTTCTACATCCTTTGTATACCATGGTTCTTTTACCCTACCAGCCTTTCCCTGCCTCAATGGAACACACCTATGCAGAACTCCATGCAAAGGTTCCCTGAACACTTGTCACATTTCTGCCATGCCTTTCCCTGAGAACATCTACTCCCAACTTATGTTCCCGTTCCTGCCTAATAGCATCATATTTCCCCCACCCCAATTAAATGTTTTCCCAAATTGTCTGCTCCTGTCCCTCTCCAGCACTATGGTGAAGGAGATAGAGTTGTGATCACTACCTCCAAAATGCTCTCCCACTGAGAGATCTGACACCTGGCCGGGTTCATTTCCCAATACCAGATCAAGTGCAAACTCTCCTCTAGTTGGCTTATCTATATATTGCATCAGGAAATCTTCCTGAACACACCTAACAAATTCCACCCCATCTAAACCCCTTGTGCTAAGGAGATGCCTATCAAATTAGGAAAGTTAAAATCTCCCATCACAGCAACCCTATTGTTATTGCACTGTTCCAGAATCTGCCTTCCTATCTGCTCCTCAATAGCCCTGTAATTATTGAGGGGTCTATTAAAAAAAACCAGTAGAGTTATTGCCCCTTTCCTGTTTCTGACTTCCGCCCACACTAACTCAGTAGACCATCCATCCATGATGTCCTCCTTTTCTGCAGCCATGACACTATCCCTAGTTAGCAATGCCATGCCCCCACCTCTTTTGCCTCTCTCTCTGATCTTTTTGAAGCATCTAAAGCCTGGCATTCCTGCTCCTGAGACATCCAAGTCTCTGTAATGGCCATGACATCATCGTTCCACATATTGATCCACTCTCTAAGTTCATCCACCTTGTTTATGATACTCTGTGCATTAAAATAGACATATCTCAAACCATCAGGCTGAGCGCATCTTTGCTCTAACATCTACTTATCCTTCCTCACAAACTCCCTACGAGCTGTCTCTACTTGTGCTCCAACCTCCCCATCCTCTACTTCTTCACCGGTTCCCACCCCCCTGCAAATCTAGTTTAAACCCTCCCGAATAACATTAGCAAACCTTCTCACCAGAATATCGGTCCCCCTCGGATTCAAGTGCAACCTGTCCTTTTTGTACAGGTCACATTTGCCCCAGAAGAGGTCCCAATGATCCAAAAATCTGAATCCCTGCCCCCTGCTCCAATACTCCACCTCATTCTATTCCTATACTCACTGGCGCGACTGGCACAGGCAGCAATCCTGAGATTACTAACTTTGAGGTCCTGCTTCTCCGCTTCCTTCATAACTCTCTGTATGCTGCTTTTAGGACCTGCAACCTTTTTCTATCTATGTCGTTGGTACCAATATGTACCGCAACCTTTGGCTGCTCACCCTCCCATTTCAGGAGATCGTGGACCCTCTCAGAAACATCACGAACATATCTTATGATCTTATATTGAAGGAGGTCCTACTCTCCCACATTGCTCTGCAACCTATTGAAGGGGGCTACTTGGCCCCAGGAGACTTTGCTAACTCATGGAGCACTCCCATTGGTCCCATATTCCCCCCCCACCCCCCGCAATGCCCTGTAGCCTAGTCTCATTCATGTGCCATCATACTCCCACATCGGGGGTAACTAACGAACCAGCACATTCTTTTTGAAATGGAGGAGCCGTCAAATGTCAAATGGCTGTACAATCACAGACAACACCCGAGGTTAGGATTGACCCCACGTTGCTGGAACTCAGATGGCAGACACTGGTTGTGGTACCACCAAAAAAATTATCGATGATGTGGGAGGGATTGACTATCAAAGCTTGCAGTGCGATCTGGACCAGCTGGAGAAATAGAGGATGGAATTTAATGCAGACAAGTGTGAGATGTTGCGCTTTGGGAGGACCAACCATGGTAGGACTTGCAGAGTGAACGGTAGGGCATTGAGGAGAGCAGTAGAATGGAGGGATCTGGAAATACAGATCCATAGTTCCTTGAAAGTGACATCACAGGTAGTTAGGGTCATAACAAAAGCTTTTGGTACATTGGCCTTCATAAATCAAAGTATTGAGTACAGGAGTTAGGATGTTATGTTGAAATTGTATAAATATTGGCCACCTACCTACAGGAAAGATATCACTAAGGTTGAAAGACTGTAGAGAAAATGTTCAAGGCTGTTGTCAGGATTTGAGGACCTGAGTTATGAGGAAAGGTTAAATAGGTTAGAGCTCATCCCTAGAGTGCAGAAGAATGAGGGGAGATTTTATAGAGGTTTTTCAAAGTTATGAGGGGTACAGATAGGGAAAATGCAAGCAGGCTTTTTCCACTGAGGTTGGGTGAGACTTGAACTAGAGGTCATGTGTTATGAGTGAAAGGTGAAATATTGAAGAGGAAACAACTTCACCCAGAGGGGATTTCGATTTCAACATTTAGCAGAAATTTGGATAGGTACGTGGATGAGAGGGGTAGGGAGGGCTCTTGTCCTGGTGTTCTATGACTGATCTCGGAGTAGGTTAATAGTTCGGCACAACTTTGTGTGCTGAAAGGACTGTATTGTTCAGTGTTCCAAAAATCTAATTTTACATAAAAATTTGGAATAAGGGCCGCTGGAGTCTTTTCAATGAACAGGCTGCTTTTTAATGACAAATTTAGAAGGTACTCTACATTCTGAGATTCCTTTCTCTGAGTATTGTATCTACAAGGTAGAGTTCTACATGACAAATAGTTATATTGTGTTTAACTAACAGACCCTATGCTGTATCTACACTCTAAAAATTACCCGAACTTAGAGATGTAATTTGTATAATATTGATCTTTTAACTTTAGAAAATAAATTAGTATCAGGTTTAATATCACTGGCATATGTTGTGAATTATTTTGCAGAAGCAGTACTTCGCAATACATAATAATAAAAACTATAAATTACAACAAGGTATATATGTATATAAATAAATAGTGCAAAAAGAGACGTAAAAAACTCTGGGTTCACTGTCCATTCAGAAATGGAGGGGAAGAAGCTGTCCCTAAAATGTTGAGTGTGTGCCTTTAGGTTCCTGTACCTCCTCGTTGATGGGGAGGCCAATGCCCCTGATGGTGCTGGCAGAGTTTACACTTTCTGCAGCTTTTTCCGATTCTGTGCAATGACCCCTCCATACCAGCCGATGGAACCAGTTAGACTGCTCTCCGTGGTACATCTGTAGAAATTTGCCAGTGTCTCTCGCTACACATTTAGATGTCATAATCCTGTTACTTGTTGCTTGAAGTTCGTATGAGAACAGGTTTAACGAAAGGGGAGATGTGGGGTCGAGTCTCGGACACTGTTTTTGACTGTGGCCAAGCCTTAATGTTTGACCAAGCAAAGGTCAGGGGGCAGGTCTCAAGTAAAGATTACCTTTATTTCTCACATTCAATGAAATGCAACATTTGTGTCAATGACCAACACAGTCCAAGTGTGCTGGGGGCTGCCCAGAAATGTTGTCATGCTTCCGGCACCAACATATTATGCACACAACTCAGTTTGGAATGTGAGAGGCAACTGAAACACCCGGAGGAAAAGCAGCCCGGTCATGGAGAGAACATGCAAACCTCTTCCGATATCGTTGCTGCTGTGAAGAGTTATGCTAGCCCTGTGCTGTCCGCAATGACAATGCTAAGGCAATTAGAAAAAACAATATATTATTCCTGTTTGTCCCTTAATTAACATTACCAAAATAAAATTACTGGTCATTTTCACATTTCGAGCTTGATGTGCGAAGGTTCGTCACTCTCACACAGTAACCACGTTGCACAAATACCGAATTGATGTGGGTGTGCTGAAAGGAATGTAAAAGGTCCCCCGCCTTTTTTAAAAAAAAGTTCTCAGGCACATAACTTGTCCAAAAGCCTACAGCACAGAAACAGGCCCTTCGGCCCATTACAAGTGAAACACCCTGGTTTCCTTGGCTGCATAAGGCAGGTTGAACACAGAGCTGCTAAATGAAATACCTGCAGCATAACAGTAAAAATGTGAACCAGGGCGTTACACAAGGTAAGTACAAACTCAATTTATTATTAAAGTACATATATGTCATTATGTTCTACTATGAAAGTCATTTTCTTGCAGGCATTTGCAGTAGATATAAAGAAACACAATAAAATCAATGAAATTGATTGACAGGTATCTAATTAGTCAGGGTATCAAGGGATATGGGGAAAAAGCCAGAAATTGGAACTAGATGGGTGAATAGTTTAGCTCATGGGGGAGCTGCTGAGCAGACTCGATGGGCCGAATGGCCTACTTCTGCTCCTTTGTCTTGTGATCTTGTGAAAAACTTCACACAAAGACAAACACACAACCAATGTGCAAAAGACAATAAACTGTGCAAATACAAAAAGAAAAACTAAATAATAACAATAAATGAATAATGAATAGTTTTGAAAACATGAGTTGTAGAGTCCTTGAAAGTGAGCCTATAAATTGTGGAATCAGTTCAGCGTTGAGGTGAATTAAGTTACCCATGCTGGTTCAGGAGCCTGATGGTTGAGGGGTAACAGCTGTTCCAGAAGAAGTCTATCTAGAAGTTTTGTGAGCTGCCTGAAAAATGTCGCCATGTATCTCCTGTACCATCTTGAAAAAAAAATTGATCCCACAATGACCCTCAAGCACTCTTTTACACTAGTTCCACTTTTCTACCAATTATAATCCATATCCATGGATGAAGAGGAAACCCACATGGTCACGAGGGGAACCTGCAAACTCCGTACAGACAGCACTAGAATATCCAAACTACTGGCATAAACATTGATTCTCTAACTTCCAGTAACTTCTCCCCTCCCCCACTCTCTTTTTCCATTCTCTATTCTAGTTACACTCTCACAACTTCTCCTCAGCGGCTCTTCCTACCTCAGGAAAGGAAGGGGGAAGAAACCAGAATAGGAAGGTGGGGGGGAGTGGAAGGAGCACAAGTTGGCAGATAATAGGTGAGACCAGTTGGGTGGGTGGGTGGTGGAGGGAGGAATGAAGTAAGAAGCTGGGAGGTGGTAGCTGAAAGAGGTAAATGGTTGAGGAAGGAGGAAACATGGGCAAATCTGCAGATGCCGGAATTTCAAGCAACACACATAAAAGTTGCTGGTGAACACAGCAGTCCAGGCAGCATCTCTAGGAAGAGGTACAGTCGACGTTTCGGGCCGAGACCCTTCGTCAGGACTAAACTTCTTTCAGTTAGTCCTGACGAAGGGTCTCGGCCTGAAACGTCGACTGTACCTCTTCCTAGAGGAAGGAAGAATCTAATTTGAGAGGATATTGGACCATGGAATAAAGGGTCGAAGATAGGGATCCAGAGGGAGATGATGGATAGGTGAGGAAATGAGAAGGGGACGAGAGGGAAGCAGAATGGTAAATGGAAAAAGAGAGGGGGGCTGAAATTAATGGAAATTAGAGAAGAAATCGATATTCATGCCATCAGATTGGAGGCTCAGAATTACTGATGTTTGGCGGCAAGACTACAAGACCTCTGGCTGTTTGTGTGGAGACCCCTTGCTCTCTCTGTGACCACTTAGATTTCCTTCAGATACGAAGCAAACCTAGAGCCCAGCTCAGCCTGGAGTTCTAACTGATTGATTGGTTAAGTTTATTTGTCTCACGTACATTGCAACGTGAAATGTGAGATGTTATTTCTGATCTGCACTGACTGTGGGCTCCTGGTCAGGACTTCAAAGATCTAGTTGCAGAGGGAGCTACAGAGGCCTATGTTTTGGAGCTCGTTGATTAGTACTAAGGGTTTGATATTTGAACGCTGAGGTGTAAGCAATAAACAGCAGCCTGGCGTAAGTATTACTATTGTCCAGGTTATCCGAGGTCTAAGGGAGAGCCTGTGAGATTACATCCACTGTAGACTTATTAATGGTGATTTGCAAATTGCAGCAGGTCCAAGCCCTTGCTTAGGTGGTAGGAGTTGCTTCTAGCCACGACC
This sequence comes from Mobula birostris, assembly GCF_030028105.1. Taxonomy (NCBI): domain Eukaryota; kingdom Metazoa; phylum Chordata; class Chondrichthyes; order Myliobatiformes; family Myliobatidae; genus Mobula; species Mobula birostris. Next base: position 9,677,149 of record NC_092373.1, read on the forward strand.
AACCTCTGAAAGCACTGCATTTCATCACAACAGATGTGAGTGCAACTCACCTTGCTCTTCTTGGCCACTGGTATGACTGTGGGAACCTCTGACTGCAGCAGTGAGAGATTGACGGTATCCTTGAACACTCCAGCCATTTGGTTGGCACAGGTTTTCAGTCCCCTACACTATCTTGGCCTGACGCCTTGCGAGGGTTCACCCTTATTTTCAGTAAAATGTTACCTGGGTTTCATCACCTAAGTTACAGAGAAAGGTTGAACAAGTTGGTTCTTTATTCTTTGGAGCGTAGAAGGTTGAGGGGGGACTTGACAGAGGTATTTAAAATTATGAGGGGGATAGATAGAGTTGATGTGGATAGGCTTTTTCCATTGAGAGTGGGGGAGATTCAAACAAGAGGACATGAGTTGAGAGTTAAAGGGCAAAAGTTTAGGGGTAACATGAGGGGGAACTTCTTTACTCAGAGAGTGGTAGCTGTGTGGAACGAGCTTCCAGCAGAAGTGGTTGAGGCAGGTTCGATGTTGTCATTTAAAGTTAAATTGGACAACTGTATGGACAGGAAAGGAATGGAGGGTTATGGGCTGAGTGCAGATCAGTGGGACTAGGTGAGAGTAAGCGTTCGGCACGGACTAGAAGGGCCGAGATGGCCTGTTTCCATGCTGTAATTGTTATATAGTTATATGTTAAGATGCTCTGATGTTGACCTCCGGGACAGAGATCACAAGTTACCAGATATTGCAGGATTTCACGCAGGTGTAGTTTTATTCTCTCTTTCAAAGCATGCTAAAGAGGCATTGAGTCCATCTGGGAGTGAAGCATTACAGCCATTCATGATGTTAGGTATCACTTTGTAGGAAGTAATGCCTGCGAACCCTGCCAGAGTTGTCTTGCATCTGATTCCGTCTCTAACTTCAATCAGAATTGGGTTATTTTGCTCTTAAAGTAGAGTACCTGGACTTCTTGAATAGTTCTGGATCACCATCCTTGAATACTACAGACCTAGCCCTCTGCAGACTACGAATCTTTTAGTTCATCCACAGCTTTTAATTCGGGGATGTTCGGGTATGTTTGATCTCGAAGGCAGACACGCATCCACACAGGTCTTGATGAAGTAGTGACAACTGTGGTGTATTCATTCAGGTCCAAAGGTTAATCAATGAATATCATCCAGTCCACTGACTCAAAGCATTCCTGTAGGTGCTCTACTGCCTCCCTTGATCTCCCTTGGTCCTTGCCACTAGTGGTACTGTCTTTAGTCTCTGCTTACACACCTGGACTAGTAGGAAAGCCAGGTGTTCAGACTTTCCAAGGTGTGGGCATGGGATGGCACAGTAAGCATTCTTGACAGTGGCTTCTCTGGTTCCACAGAAGTTGCTCAGAGAAGTCTCCAAGCTGGCCGGGTTGAAATCTCCTTCAATGACAGGGAAGGCATCAGGGTGTGCTGTTTCATGGCCGCTGATCACAATGCTCAGCTCCTCCAGTGCCTGACTGACGTTGGCCTGAGGTGGAATGTACACTACTACCAGCATAATGGTGGAAACTCCCTCGGCAGATAAAATGGATGATATTTGACTACTAGATGTTCCAGGTTGGGTAAGCAGCACTGAGACAAAACCACACAGTCTGTGCAGCACGATGAAGCATACACCCTACCCCTACAATACCTTTAAAAGACTCAGTGGACCTGTCTTTCCAGAGAACGATGGAGCCATCAAGCTACAACATTATGTCCAAAATGGCAGGAGTGAGCCATGTTTCCAAGAAGCAAAGTGAAATGGCGGGTCTGAACCATATTTCCATGCATTATGTAGATAGTGGTGTGCTCATGGAGGCATAGAGCACTACAGCACAGAAACAGGCCCTTCTAGTCTGTGCTGGACTCTTGTTCTGCATAGTCCCATCGATCTGCACCTCGATCGAAACCCTACATACCCCATCTGTCCATGTACTGATCCAAACTTCTCTTAATCTTTGCTATCAAATATGTATCCACCACTTTCTCTGGCAGCTCATTCCACACTCACCTCACCCTCTGAGTGAAGAAGCTTCCCCTCATGTTAGTCTTAAATATTTCACCTTTCACCCTTAACCCGTGATCTCCAGTTCTAGGCTCATCCAACCTCAGTGGAAAAAAGCCTGCTTGCATTTACCTTATCTTTGCCCTTTATAATTTTGTACACCTCTTTCAAATCCCCTCTCATTCTTCTACACACTAGGAAATTAAGTCCTAACCTATTCAACCTTCCCTTGTACTCCCTTTACAGACAATGGTATTAATTTGTTTAGTCCCAGATTGAAAATTGATTCTTGTTTGTATTCATAGTCGCCATTTATTTTACATTATACTTTCGATCCATGGCTGCTTCTCCCTAACAGATGCACTGTGTCACGTACCCCGTGACAGGGGTTAAGAAACCAGCAGAGATGGAAAACACTTTGGAGTCTCGTATTGCTATAAACTACTAATATTTATTAGTAACTACACAATACAGTAATATAAATGTAGATAAATCAAACAGGTTAGCAATGATTATATATAAAAGTAAGTGTGGAATATATATGTATGAAAACCAAGCTTCTTTAAGTCTAGGGGTAAAAAGATACGGTCTTACGATGTTGAGTAAAGTTCAGTTCAGTTCAGTTCATGGTATTTTGTTGTGTAGTGATGGATGGAGAGAGAGAGAGAGAGAGAGAGAGAGAGAGAGAGAGAGAGTGAGTCGAGTCTTCAGGTGAGCTGATGCCGTTGATCTTCTCGTCGTCCTCCGAAATCCTTTACAAGTCACCGACTGTGACTTTAACCAGGGGGACTGGTCTTCTGTGGTGAAGCTATCACCCCGGCGAGGGTGGACACATCGACAACTCCCCACCAGTCAACCCCTTCTTCACAAGTGGAATAGCAAGTTGGATCAATCCGCCTGATCGATCCTCCAAAACCCACTTTCTCTGCGGGCACAACAATGCTCATTCAGTGTCCAGATCATGTGTCTGAGGTCTGTATCATCTGACCTCCCATCTATTTCACCAGGCTGAGCATCACCTGTCATTCAAAGAGTCCCTCCCTCCTTTGTCTGTAAAGGAGTGCAAGTAGGCAACCTGTCCTTGAAAGTAACATCAACAATCTGCCTTTGGTCACCATAGCAACCTTCGAGCTGCTCGGTGCTGTCTCCAACTCCAAACTCAGTAAAAGTCCAAAGTTACTTCCAATGCCTTAAAGTGACAGTCCAACTGTTAATCTTCGTCTCTCTCTCTCTCTCTTTTCCAAAAGCAATATATCGGTGGTAAATAACTCTGTCTCTCTTTCCTTTCCAAACAAACCATCAATAATAAATGTCTCTTTCCAAACAGTTAATAGGGGCACTCCTGGATCCCCTCACAACTGCTAGAGAGCCTTGTAGTTTATAGGACACGAGAGCAGAACCAAGCCATTTGGCCCATCAAGTCTGCCCTGCCTTCTCATATTGGCTGATTTATTATACCTTTCAATGCCATTCTCCTGCCTTCTCCCTGTTATCTTTGACTAATCAAGAATCTATCAACCTCTGCTTTAAATATACCTAATGACTTGGCCTGTATAGCTGTCTGTGACAATGAATTCCATAGGTTCACCATTCTCTGGCTAAAGAAATTCCTTCTCATCTTTGTTCTAAAGAGTCACCCTTCTGTTCTGAAGCTGTGCCCGCCCTCTGGTCTGAGACTCTGCCACTATTGGAGACATCTTCACCACGTCCACTCCATCTAGACCTTTCAATGTTTGATAGCTTTCAATGAGACCCCCCCCCCATCCTTTTAAACTTCTGCAAGTACAGGACCAGTGCTATCAAAAACGCCTCATACGTTCTCACAGAGGTGTGGCAAAGCATTTAAAACAGTAGATTACTTTACACCTTAAATTATGTCTAACTAAATTACATGGTAATTTAAAGAGTACTTGGACAGGAACATGGCTAGGAAAAGTTAACTGGAAATTAGTACATCGTAATTTAATGACATTGTAAATTACATGTAGTAATAATAATAAAAATAATAATTGCATGTATCCACTTACTGATACTCAGCTGATTTACATCTTTGTAAGAATGGAATGTGTAGCATAGCAGTTAGTGTTAGACTTTAGAGCACCAGTATTCTGGGTTCAACTCCTGCCACTGTCTGTCGGAGACTTGGGGGTTTCCCCGAGCTCAGCCTCAAACAGTGTAGGTTATTGATACAAAACGGTGATCTTGCTGTATGTTTCGAGGTACATGTGACAAATAGATCTAATCTTTCTCTTTATTCTCTTGGATTTGGTGGCGTGTCACTCAAGAATGGACAGTTCAATGATCGCCATACCATTGAGACAAAGCAATTTTGATGAGACAATTCTCTGCTGTTAAGGAATAATCTCGGTGGAGGCGATGAGTCACAGAATCATAGAGCCATATAGCATGGAGTCAGGCCCTTCAGCCCATCTGGCCCTACTGACCAAGATTCCTGTCTAAGTTAGAGCCAATTGACTTCATTTGGCCCATATCCCACTTAACCTTTCCTATACATCAACTTGTTCAAATACTCTTGCAATGTTATTAATGTTCCTGCCCCAGTGATTTCCTTTGGCAGCTCATTCCATACGCTGACCACCCTCCCTCCAGGTGGAAAATTTGGCCCTCAGGTTCCTATTAAATCTCTCCCCTCTCACCTTAAACGTATGTCCTCTCGCTCTTGATCCCTCAGTCCTGGGAAATAGACTGTGTACATTCACCCCGTCTATGCCCCTAATTAAAATGGCACCATGGTAGTGTAGCGGTTAGCGTGACACTATTACAGGTTGGGGCATTTTGGAGTCCAGAGTTTGGAGTTCAATTCCAGCACCCTCGATACGTTCTCCCCGTGGAACGCATGAGTTTTCCCAGGTGCTCCAGTTTCCTCCCACAGTCCAAAGACTGTGTTATTAGGTCATTGTAAAATTGTCCCGTGATTAGGTTCGGGTTAATTGGCTTTATCGGGTGTTGATAGGACTGCGTAGCTCAAAGGGCCCGAATTGCCTACTCTCTGCTGTATCATTAAATAATTTAAAAATCTGCACACCTCTATAAGATCACCCCTCATTCTCCAATGCCCCAATGAGAAAATAAGAAACGTGGGAAACAGGAGCAGGAGTCGGCCACCTGGCTCATCGAGCCTTCTCTGCCATGCAGTGGAGTCACGGCTGATCTGACCGTGGACTGGGCTCCACCTACGTGCATTTTCCCCCATAACTCTTTGTTCCTCTGCGATGCAAAGACCTACTTAACTGTATCTTAAGTATGTTAAATGAGGCAGCTTAAATATATTTTATGATCTACAGTGTATTCCATTTAATTGGGACATATTGGGATCAGTACATTTTAGCCCAACTAAGCTGCTGCCCCAATGCGCAAAGATTCATGGAAACAGTTAAAAGGTATAAAAAAGACATACTGCTGTTTAACTGAGTAAGCATTTAAGTGAAATACAGAACAAATTAGAACACCACCAATAAGTCCACACTATTATAAAACTGTGTATTAATTCCGAAAAGTTACCGACGGAGGGATTCATTTGCCTAGTTCTTTTGATTGACTGTAAATGAACAAAATCAGTGCAGACATCTACTGCAGAAAACAGAGTCTGGGAATAAAGAGATCCTATTCTGGCTGGCTGCTGGTTACCAGTGGAAGTTCCACAGGGGTTGGTGTTGGGACGGCTGCTTTTCACGATGTATGCCAACGATTTGGACTATGAGATTAATGGATTTGTGGCTAAATTTTCTGATGATACAAAGATAGGTGGAGGAGTGGGTAGTGTTGAGGAAGCAGAGAGCCTGCAGAGAGACTTAGATAGTTTAGGGAAATGGACAAAGAAGTGGCAAATGAAATTTAATGTTGGAAAGTGCTGGTCATGCACTTTGGTGGAAGAAATAAATGGGCAGACTATTATTTAGATGGAGAGAGAATTCAAAATGCGGAGATGCAAAGGGACTTAGGAGTCCCTAAATGTTAACCTTCAGGTTGAGTCGGTTGTGAGGAAAGCAAATGCAATGTTGGCATTCATTTCTAGAGGCATAGAATATAAGAGCAGGGATGTGATATTGAGGCTCTATAAGGCACTCGTGAGACCACACTTGGAGTATTATGTACAGTTTTGGGTTCCTTATTTTAGAAAGGATATACTGATATTGGAGAGGGTTCAGAGAAGATTCACAAGAATGATTCCAGGAATGAAAGGGTTACCGTATGAGGAACGTCTGGTAGCTCTTGGGATCTCATAGAAACATTCTGAATGTTAAAAGGCCTGAACAGACTAGAGATGGCAAAGTTATTTCCCATGGTAGAGGATTCTAGGACAAGAGGGAATGACTTCAGGATTGAAGGATGAACATTTAGAACTGAGATGTGGAGAAATTACTTTAGTCAGAGGGTGGTGAATCTGTGGAATTTGTTGCCACGAGCGGCTGTGGAGGCCAAGTCATTAGGTATATTTAAGACAGTGATAGATAGGTTCTTGATTAACCAGGGCATCAAAGGGTGTGGGGTGAAGGCAGGGGAGTGGGGATGCCTGGAAGAATTGGATCAGCCCATGATTGAACGGTGGAGCAGATTCAATGGGCCGAATGGCTCCTGTGTCTTATGGTCTTATGCAGATATGGACTGCCTTCATACAATGCTTTAGATGATTGCATTCTTCAAATTTTCATTTTCATTGTAATGTTCAAGATGTCTTTAAATTCTTCATAATTCCTAACTTGTTGAAGTGGTGAAATCATTTCATTTTCACTCCTGGCCATTTCTGGCATCTCTAAGCCTGAATGCTTGATGCTGCAGTGAGCAATACAGTTCCGAATTGCCATACTGCTTATTTTGTCAGCAACTATCAGTGACAAAAATCACTATTATTTCAGCACAAACTCATGCAATTGATGGTAATTAGCAGGTTACCGCTCAAAGCATAGCGTGGTGTTCAATGGGCATGGAAAAGCATGCGACTGACACCAGTTAGCAACTGTTCGGCAACAGTCTCCAGTACCAATTAAGCAGCATAGCGTCCTGAAGAAAAGAGAATCTCAGCTACTTTCTCAATTAGTTTTTGTTCCTTAAGAGTTGTCCAAAATAAATGACCACCTCAATTAAACGAGGGCTCAAAGATCTGGAATCTACTCTATACTTAAAGGTGGTCCACTAAATATATTTAATGGCTATATGACAACAGACAATAACCTTAATAAATTGCCAATATTTATTTAGTGAGTAGCAATTCATAAAAAGAAAATAGATGTGCTGAGGGTAACAAATCAAAATGCTAAAGGCAATTAAGTTCAATTTCTGCTTGGAAAGCAGGTGTTGCTGCTGGAAAAACAAGATTACACAGCGTTCCTACCCTGGGTATTTACATTGGTGCTTACACTCTGGGTGTGTATCATGGTGTTTATACCTGGGTGTGAATCATTGTGTTTACACACTGGGTGTGAATCATGGTGTTTACACTCTGGGGGTGTATTGTGGTGTTTACACCCTGGGTGTGCACTGTGATGCTTACACACTGGGTGTGTATCATGGTGTTTACACACTGGTTTGTATTGTGCTATGTACACCATGTACACCCTGAGCGTGAATCATGGTGTTTATAGCCTGGGTGTGTATGACAGTGTTTATACCCTGGGGGTGTATCATGGTGTTTACACCCTGGGTGTGTATCAGGGTGTTTACGCACCTGGGTGTGATTCATAGTGTTTATACCCCGGGTATGTGTCATGGTATTTACACACTGGGTGTGTATCATAGTGTTTATACCCTGGTGTGTATCATGCTGTTTTCACAATGGGTGTGAATTGTGGTGTTCACACACTCGGTTTGCATCATGGTGTTTACACCCTTGCTGTGTATCATGGTGTTTATACACTGGGTGCTTATCTCGGTGTTATACCCTGGGTGTGTACCGCATTGTCTACACACTTGGGTGTGTAGGACTGTGTTTACACACTGGGTGTGTATCATAGTGTTTACAACGTGGATGTGGATCATGGTGTTTACACACTGGGTGTGAATCATGGTGCTTATACCCTGGGTGTGTATGAAAGTGTTTATACCCTGGGGGTGTATCATAGTGTTTATACCCTGGGTGTGTATCATGGTGTTCACATCCTGGGTGTGAACCATGGTGTTTAAACACTGGGTGTGTATTATGTTGTTTACACCTTGGGTGTGTATCAGGGTGTTTACACACCTGGATGTCATTCATAGTGTTTATACCCTGGGTGTGGGCATGTGGCCAAGTGGTTAAGGCATTGAACTAGCTACCCGAAATTCGTCAGTTCAAGCCCCAGCTGAGGCAACGTGTTGTGTCCTTGAACAAGGCACGTAATCACACATTGCTCTGCGATGACACTGGTGCCAAGCTGTATGGGTCCTAATGCCCTTCCCTTGGACAACATTATGGAGAGGGGAGACTTGCAGCATGGGCAACTGCTGGTCTTCCATACAACCTTGCCCAGGCCTGTGCCCTGGAGAGTGAAGACTTTCCAGGCGCAGATCCATGGTCTCGCAAGACTAACGGATGCCTTTACTTACACCCTGGGTATGTGTCATGGTGTGAATCATGGTGTTTACACACTGAGTGTCTATCATGCTGTTTATACACTGGTTGTGTATTCTGGTGTGTACACCCTGGGTGTGTATTGTGCTGTTTACACCCTGGATGCATATCAACGTGTTGGCACACCTGGCTGTGATTCATAGTGTTTATACCCTGGGTGTGTATTGTGCTGTTTACACACTGGTTGCATATAATTGTGTGTACAGCCTGGTGTGTATCCCTGTGTTTACACACTGGTTGTGTATATTGGTGTTTACACTCTGAGTGTGTATCACAGGGTTTACACACTGAGTGTGCATGGTGGTGTTTATCCCCTGGGTGTGTTTCACAGTGTTTACACACTGGGTGTGTATGTGTTTTGGCGTTGGGTGTGTTTACTGCTTTGTATTCATCAGAATCAGAATCCGGTTTATTATCACCGGCATGTGACGTGAAATTTGTTAACTTAGCAGCAGCAGTTCAATGCAGTACATAATCTAGCAGAGAGAGAAAATAATAATAATAATAATAAATAGATAAAATAAAACATAATAAATAAAGAAGTAAATCACTTAACACACAAAAAATGCTGGTGAATGCAGCAGGCCAGGCAGCATCTATAGGAAGAGGTGGGTGTTCAGCGAAACAATCTCCAAGCCTGCATCCGGTCTCGACAACATATGGAAGGCCGCATCGGGAGTTCTGTCCGCCAGAGAAAGCAGGATCTCCCAGTGGCCACACATTTTAATTCCACATCCCATTCCCATTCTGATATGTCTATCCACGGCTTCCTCTACTGTCAAGATGAAGCCACACTCAGGTTGGAGGAACAACACCTTATATTCTGTCTGGGTAGCCTCCAACCTGATGGCATGAACATTGACTTCTCTAACTTCCGTTAATGCCCCACCTCCCATCCTTTATTTATTTATTTATTTTTTCTCTCTTTCTTTTTTTTCTCCCTCCGTCCCTCTCAATATAACTCCTTGCCCATCCTCTGGGCCTCCCTCCCCCTTTCTTTCTCCCTAGACCTCCCGTCCCATGATCCTCTCCCTTCTCCAGCCTCGTATCCCTTTTGCCAATCAACTGTCCAGCTCTTGGCTCCATTCCTCCCCCTCCTGTCTTCTCCTATCATTTCGGATCTCCCCCTCCCCTCCCACTTTCAAATCTCTTAATATCTCTTCTTTCAGTTAGTCCTGACGACGGGTCCCGGCCCGAAACATCGACTGTACGTCTTCCTATTGATGCTGCCTGGCCTGCTGTGTTCACCAGCATTTGGTGCGTGTGTTGCTTGAATTTCCAGCATCTGCAGATTTCCTGTGTTTGCAAAGTAAATCACTTAAGTATATTGAATAGATTTTTTTAAATATGCAAAAACAGAAATATTGTATTTTTTAAAAAGTGAGGCAGTGTCCAAAGCTTCAATGTCCATTTAGGAATCGGAGGGCAGAGGGGAAGAAGCTGTTCCTGAATCGCTGTGTCTGTGCCTTCAGGCTTCTGTACCTCCTACCTGATGGTAACAGTGAGAAAAGGGCATGCCCTGGGTGCTGGAGGTCTTTCATAATGGACGTGGCCTTTCTGAGACACCGCTCCCTGAAGATGTCATAAGTACTTTGTAGGCTACTACCCAAGATGGAGCTGACTAGATTTACAACCCTCTGCAGCTTCTTTTGGCTCTGTGCAGTAGCCCCTCCATACCAGACAGTGATGCAGCCTGTCAGAATGCTCTCCACGGTACAACTATAGAAGTTTTTGAGTGCATCTGTTGACATGCCAGATCTCTTCAAACTCCAGATAAAGTATAGCCACTGTCTTGCCTTCTTTATGACTATATCAATGTGTTGGGACCAGGTTAGATCCTCGGAGATCTTGACACCCAGGAACTTGAAGCTAGTGTTTGTACCATGGGGTATGTGCCTTGGTGTCCTTTCTCGGGTATTTATCTTTGTGTTTATATCCTGGGTGTGTGTCATGGTGTTTTTGCCTGTGACAATAAACATGAACGTTATAGCTGAATGACGTTGGGAAACCATGAATTGTTTTGAACTGGGCGTTCATAAATACGTTTGAATTGCAATCGCCGTGGAAATATCATTGAAAATAAAAAATAATCGAAGTTTCTGCACTCCACCAGGAAAACCTCCTCGGAGCGTATTTGCCCACTCAGAAGGAAAGTGACATTGCAGGTCTCGGGTGGGAGAGCCGGCAAGGGCGAAGTCACATGACCACCTCCGCGGCGGCGTCTTGACGTCTGGTGCGTGTTGCCGTCACGTGACCGGCGCGCCAGCTGAGCCCGGGCAGGAGGGCGGCGGCGGACATTTTGTGAGGAGCAGCCGGAAGCACCGGCAGGTGAGAGACGGGGGAGCTGGGGTTTTTGCTCACTACGGCGGCTTTGCGCTTGGTGGCCTCTGCCACACTCGGGCGCTCGGACACTCCCCGTGGCCTTTGCCGCTGGAGAGCGCTGCTGCCCCCGTCAAGGCCGAGAGCGGACATTTTGTGGAGGGTGGTCCCAGGGGGTGGGGTGATGGTGGGGAGGAGAGGACATCAACTCCCCTGCTTGGCGGCTGGTGGGCGTCTGTACTTGTCTTTGCACTTTGGGGTAGGGTTGGAGGTGTTGGAGGACGCGGGGTACTTCAATAGCTTCCGGCTCTGTAGTTGGCAGACCCCCTATCCTTGCTTTCGGACCCGGGGCTGGTGGTGAGGAGATTCCAACAGGCCGGCCTCGCTGCTGCTGCTGCGAGTTCAGGGTGCGCCTCTATCCTTTAGGTGCTTGTCGCCAACGGCGAGCCTGCACCCACAAATATTGTGTCCAGCTTCACCCTGCCTGGGAGAGGTGGAATTCAGCTGGTGAGGTTGCATGGATGAATCTGATTGGCGAGGCAGTGCAGATGCTGGAAAACTGGAGCAAAACGCACAACATGTTGGAGGAGCTTCTGTGGAGCAGATCAGGCAGCGTCTGTGAAGGGAAGGGGATGAGGTCTTTCATCACCACTTTGTTTCCAGGACTCAGAATTTGGGCAGGAACTTGTAGGAGAATGAGGAGTGATCTTTTAGTAAGGTAATCAGGGGCATAGTGTAAAGACAGAGTCGGGGAGTGAGAAACTATAAGGCATATTGCCACACACAAAGTACTGGAGGAACTCTGGGTCAGGCAGCATCTACAGATGAAAATGAACAGTTGACATTTTATGTCGTCAGCCTTCATCTGGACTGCTATCCAGTCCAGGTAAAGGATCTTGACAATGAAATACCAATTAAGATTTCCCTTGGAATCAGGTTATTACAGTACCTTACCATTGAGTTGGAGTTACAGGAGCCTGAAGACACACTGAATGTTTCGGAGCAGTTCTTTCCCTCCACCATCAGATTTCTCAACAGACAGTGAACCAATCCAAGAATACCACCTTGCTATCTTTTGCCCAACTTTAATTTAATTTTTACATGCATATATTTCTTATTATCATATGTAGTTTTGTTTATGAATTGCACTGCAGAACAACAATTTCACAACATACGCCAGTGACATTTAACCTGATTCGGAGATGTTAATGAAATTTATAGTTTCATGGAAGCACCACATTGCAAAACAAAATCTATAAATTGCTGAAATAAAGAGTGCAAAGGAATAATGAGATGGTGTTTGTGGACCATTCAGTTATTTGATGGCAGAGGATTAGAAGCTGCTCCTGTGTTGTTGATGGTTGGTATTCAGGCCCCTCTATCTTTCGATGGTAGTAACGAGAAGAGAGTATGTCCTGCCGTTGAGGTCCTTATTGATGGATATTGCCTTCTTGACACAGTATCTCTTGAAGATGACCTTGATGGGGAAGCTTTTCCCTGTGATGAGTCTGCAACCCTCTGTACCTTCTTCCACGGTGCATTGGAAGCTCTTGTATCACGCAGTGATGCAATCAGTCAGAATGCTCTCCACCATGCATCTGGTGAAAATGTTTTTAGTGACATGTCAAATCTCAAACTCCTAACAAAGTGGAGCTGTTGACGTGCTTTATTTGTAATTGCTTCAAAGTGTTAGGGCATGGAGCTTAGGAAACTGGAAGGCTATGGGTAACCTTAGGTAATTTCTAAGTAAGTACATGTTTGCCACAGCATTGTGGGCCAAAGGGCCTGTATTGTGCTGTAGGTTTTCTATGTTTCTACCTAGAACTTGAGGTTGCTCACCCAGCTGACCCTCAATGAAGGCTAGTGTTAGTTCTCCTGACTTTCCCTTCCTGAGGTCCACAATCAGTTCTTTCGCCTTGCTGATGTTGAGTGCAACATTGTTTTTGTGATGTCATAGATGCGGCTCGACCCGCTGAGTTCATAGAACATAGAAATTTACAGCGCATTACAGGCCCTTTGTAACATGCCAACCATGTAACTTACTCTAGAAACTGCCTAGAATTTCCCTAGCACATAGTCCTCTATTTTTCTACACTCCATGTACCTATCTGAGGCTCTTAAAAGACCCTATAGTATCCGCTTCTACCACCGGCAACGCATTCCATGCACCCACCACTCTGTGAAAAATGTACCCCTGACATTCCCTCAGTACCTATTTCCAAATACCTTAAAACTCTGCCCCCTCATGTTAATTGGGGAAAAAGCCTCCCACTATCCATGCAATCAATGTCCCTCATTATCTTGAACACCTCTATCAGGTCCCCCTTCATCCTCCGTCGCTCCAAGGAGAAAAGGCCAAGTACACTCAACCTATTCTCATAAGGTACGTCTTCCAATTCTCCTTTCCACTCTAGTATCCAGCTTGTTATTTCTTCAAAGAATTCCAACAGATTTGTCAAGCAATATTTTCCCTTGAGGAAACCATGCTGACTACATCCTATTTTATAATGTGCCTCCAAGTACCCAGAGACTTTATCTTTAATAATTGTCTCCAACACTGAGCCTCCAGCACTTCGTGCATCTGCAGTCTTGTGTGTCTTCACTTGACGATATAGGTTCAGGATGTGAGGGGAAGGATTGAATAGGAAACTGAAGGGCAACTTTTACACCAAGACAAGGTGATCAGTATGTGGAATTGACAGCAGGAGGAAGTGGTTGAGGTAACAACACTTGAAAGGAAACTTGGACAGGTACATGGATAGGAAAGATTTGAGTAGGATATGGGCCAAATATATGGAAATGGAACCTGTTTAGATAGGAATCTTGATCGTCATGGGCCAGTTGGGCTGAAGGGCTTGTTCCTGTGCTGTATGACTGACATCCCGTCGATGCAGGTATTATGCTCGTCACGAGCCCATTGGGCCCCACGTATTAATCGCCAGTGCTGCACTGAGAGGGTGCAATGCTAGAGAAGCTCCTTCTGAAATGAGACAGTGAGTCATGTACTTGTTTCCTTCCCTCTGCCAGCTGCATTGAATGCCGAGGTTCATTGCTACCTTTCAATGAGGGGACTGTAAGTGGGTGGCATTCCCCCCTCGATACCGCTAGACGTAGTCAAGCTAACATATCTTGGCAGCTGTGTAGCAATCTGGCTGTGAGTGTAAATGGACTGGAGTTAGAATGTTAACCTGATTTTTGTGTGCTGCAGTTCATGGTGTGGAACCTGAACCAACTCTGGAGAGATGGCTACCATTAATTGTGCCTATGGGAGCTGAATATCTGGAATTCTCTGTCCCAGAGATGAGTAGAGGCTAGCTATATAGCATTTTGCTGTCCCAATCCATGCCCATTGTTAATTTATCCTAGTAGCGTTTGAACATCTTGTAGCATGTCACTTGAATAATGAATTCTACGTGATACTTGGTGTTCAACTGTTAAGATAGCATAAGTGTTGTAGATCTTGGAAATTATTCTAGTGGTTGATTTAGTCAAACTAGGAGGAAATGATGGATTAGGCAGTGAGGAGTATTTTTCTCTGATCAGGGAGCGTGGAAAGTAGGGTCTAACAATAGCGTAACAGTTAATGCGAGGCTATTACAGCTTAGGGCATTCCGAGTTCAATTCTGCCAATGTCTCTCATTCTCATATACAGGGAGAATGTACAAAGGAGTACATTCTCCCTGTGAACCATTTGGGTTTCCTCCACGTGTTCTGGTTTCCTCCCACAATCCAAATGATGTATGGTTAAAAGGTTAATTAATCATTGTAAATTGCCCTTTGATTAGGCTAGAGTTAAAGAGGTTGGTTGCTGGATGGTGCAGCTTGCTGGGCTGGAAGGGCCTGTTCTGTGCTGTATCCCTGAATAAAATAAATAAAATATTATAGCCAGCCATTTAGGATGAAGTTAGAACAGTTTTACCTGCAGAAGATGGTAGAAGTTTGGAAGCACTTTCTGCAGGTCTTATTGAATAGCATAAAGGCTTGGGGATGGGCATGTGATGTATTAGCTTTCCTCAGTACTTCATTTTCATTTCTTGGCAGAGTGCAGATAGAATACAAATGTATAAATACATTTGATGAAGTAGTATTTATATTTTAGTATTTACCTTTAGGCTGCATTTTTTTGCGTCTATGATTTGGCTTATTCTGGTCATGTACCAAGTTACAGCGAAAACCTTGTTTTGCATGCTGTCTGTGCCATCATTTCACCACAGTAGTGGATTGAGGTAGGTACAAGGGTAAAACGATAACAGATGCAGGATGAAGTGCTACAGTTACCGAGTAAATGCAGAGCCATAACCGGGTGGTCAAGAGTCTATTTTATCATACAAAGGGATCAATAGCCTGATAACAGTGGGATAGAAGTTGTCCTTGAGCCTGGTGGTCTCTGCTTTGATGTCTTCTGCCTGATGGGAGGGGAAGAGAGAATGTCTGGGTGAGTGATGTCTTTGATTATGTTGGCTAATTAAATGACAATGATGCTGGTGGATTGGTCTGGTTTTAACTTGTTTGATGCATTGCCTTTAATGGTACAATATCTCCCAAAGAGCTAAATAGCTTCTTTAACTTGACCTCTTATCTCCTTTTGATGTAGCAACTCATTGAGGTCTGCTCTTCGAGCAATCCTGTTTCCTTTCCACTGATAGCCATTCAAACATGACATCCTTTCAACACTCTCAAGAAAATCTGCAGATGCTGGAAATCTAAAGCTATACACACAAAATGCAGGAGGAACTCTGCAGCCCATAGATGCTGCCTAGCCTGCTGAGTTTCTCCTACATTTAGTCTGTGTGCTTTACAAGCTGACTTTCCAAACAGCCATCTACATGTACTTACTGCCTATTATTCCACTGACATTTCGACAGTAGCGTAGGTCCTTTATTTCTGGCAGTGTTCAGGGTTTCGCTCATCGTATCAGTAGCTTCCTCTCAGTTTTCACTTTGTCAGTCATGCAAGACCCAGCTTGGAGACACAGGAATACTGTCACACTCAGATGCAGAAGGATTCTTCATTGCTGTTTCCATAACAACCCTGACTGATAAAACAAAATTGTTAGTCCTGAGCTGAACCCCTGAGGACAGGTGGCCAACTTTTAGTCTGGCCTCCGCCCTTTGATCTGGTGGGCATGGGTGCCCCCTACCAAGAGCCAAAGCATGAAGCCCTGGCCCCAGGCAACACAGCTGTCTGGTCTTTGAGGCATGGAAGCCTCCAAACCCTACGACAAGGCTGTGATCCTTTTGGAGATGTGTACGTGTACATTAAGACATGTACCTACCAACTATCATGCCTTTAGGATGCAGGAGGAAACTGGAACTCTGGGGGTGGGGAGGGGGTGTGCGGTGGGGAAACACTTGCCAAGATGGAAAGAATGTACAAACTCAGCAAACTTAATGACAATCCTTTTTAATGTTGGTGAATTTCTTAATGGTGTAAAAGGGATACTGAGATTTTTTTTAAGCTGTTCAATGCATTTTCGATGCTTCCAACAATTTAAGGTTGTTGCAAGAACTATTACTGCCTATGGTTTAAGACCACAAGCCATAGGAGCAGAATTAGGCCATTCAGCCCATCAAGTCTACCTTGTTATTCCATCATTGCAGATTTATCTTCTTCCTCAACCCATTCTCCTGTCTACTGTTTGTAACCTTTGACACCCTTACTAATAAAGAACCTATTAACTTCCACTTAAAATATACCATCGGGTTCAGGAACAGTTATTTTCCCTCAGGCATCAGCTTCTTGAACCAGAGGCGATATCTTCACTAACCCCACCACTGACTGGATTCCACAATCTATAGACTCACTTTCAAGAACACCACAACTTGCATTCTATTATTTATTTATTTTTCCTTTTAAAAATTTGCACAGTTTATTGTCTTTTGCACATTGATTGTTTTATGTGAATGGCTGTATGAAAATGAATCTCGGTAGTATATGGTGACGTACATGTACTCTGATAATGAATTTACTTTAAACTTTGAGGTATATGGCTTTCTAGTTGCCTAGTATGTTTAAAATCTTGGTTTAGCTTTGAGGGAGATTTGACTCTGCATTTTAAATTTAGTCTGCTGGAAGATAGAATTAAATAAAAGTACAGGGTAATCTGGTCAAAACAAGGCTTTACTGCTACAGGTGGTGGCTTTGTCCTCAAATCTTTGTGTAAAAGGCAAAATGATTATTGGCGTAAAGTAAGCCGGCACACTTTTTCTCAACAGCATGCTGATCTTTGACAATGTTATTCAAAAACAGCATTGATTTCCACCGATGTTTTTATCTCTCAACCATCTCTAAATCTCAAAATGTTTATTTGCTACCCAGTTACTCAATGGGTACACATTTCCTCCAGAAACATATTTTTCAGGCACCATCTCTGTTCTCGAGTCTCTGACTCTCTAAGACATTGTAGCAGAATTAGGTCATCTGGCCCATCGAGTGTGCTCTGCCGTTCAATCATGGCTGGTCCTTTTTTTCTCTCCTCAACAACAGTTCCCACCCTCCCCGTAACCTTTGATGCCATGTCCTATCAATCTCTGCCTTAAATACACCCAGTGACCTGGCCTTTACAGCTGCATGTGGCAACAAATTCCACAAATTCACCACCATTTGGCTAAAGAAATTTCTTCGCATCTCTGTTTTGAAAGGGCGCCCCTCTATCCTGAGGCTGTGCCCTCTTTTCCTAGACTCTCCCACCATGGGAAACATCCTTTCCACATCTACTCTTTCGAGGCCTTTCAACATTCAAAAGATTTCAATGAGATTCCACGTCCCCCCCCGCATCCTTCTGAATTCCAGCGAGTGCAGACCCAGAGCTGTCAGAAGTTCCCCTTTCATTCTTGGAGTCATCCTTGTGAACTTCCTCTGGACCCTGTCCAATGCCAGCACATTGTTTCTAAGATGAGGGGCCCAAAACTTCATAATACTCAAGGTGAGGCCTCACCAGTGCCTTATAAAGCCTCAGCATCGCATTATTGCTCTTGTATTCTAGACCTCTTAAAAGGAATGCTAACATGGCATTTGCCTTTCTCACCACTGACTTGACCTGCAAGTTAACTGTTAGGGTGTTCTGCACAAGGACTCCCGAATCCCTTTGCATCTCAGATTTTTGGATTTTTTTCCCTGTTTAGAAAATAGTCTGCTCATTTATTTCTACTACCAAAGTGTATGACTATGCATTTTCCAACATGTCCCACTGCTTGACAACTAACTTGAACTTCACTACTTCGGTGTCATTTTAATCCCACAGTGAGATTCAGAATGCATTTCCCTGCCATCAGTAAGGTAATCTGTTTTCACTTCTGTTATATCTATCGATTTCAACCCTCAGTCGATTTTGCATTTAATTCCGACTTGGAAGGAGGCCCATGAAGTCTTTAAACACAAGAGATTCTGCAGATGCTGGACATTCAGAGTAACACACAAAATGCCAAAGGAACTCAGTAGGTCAACCTGCATCTATATAAAGGAATAAATAGTTGAGATTTTGGGCTGACCCTTCATTAGGACTCAATGAAGGGTCTTGGCCTGAAATGTCGACTCTATTGCTTTCCATAGATTATGCCCGAACTGATCAGTTTTTGCGTGTAACCTTCAAGCCTATGCTGGCTCACAGTATTCCTTTTATGCCATATATTTTCCCTATAGTCTATTCTGGCCACATATCATCAATTCTTTCTGCACCTACTTAATTTACACTGGCTAATTACCCTGGCAGCCTAGATGTCTTTGGGATGTGGAACCGAGCTGGAGCACCCACACAGTCAAAGAGGAATTATAAACTCTACACAGATAGCATGGCAGGGCAAGATTGAACCGAGCTCACTGGAGTTCTTCCATCTCATAGCTGTGCTACTTTTCCACTCAAATTTACTCCTGAAATACTTGGAAAAAAACTTTATTCATCTCTACACATCACTGTATCCCAGTAATCTCATCAACTTCCTTCATTCTCTTACTAAATGAGATTGTCCAAACTCTGCCAAGGTCTGCCATGCACCTGCTGCTGTTACTATGTGTGTTTGTTATTGAACATTGCTTTTTAAACCATATAAAGTGAAAAGCAGAATTAGGCCATTCAGGCCATCGAGCCATTCCATTATGCTTGTTTAGACCATCAGAGTCATTGGAGCAGAATTAGGCCATTTGACCCATGGAGTCTGTTCTGCCATTCAATCATGGCTGTTCCTTTTCTTTCTTCCTCTTCAGCCCCACTCCCCGGCCTTCTCCCCGTAATCTTTCATGCAGTGACCAATGAAGAACCTGTCAATCTCCACCTTAAATACCTGGCCTCCGCCACTGCCTGTGGTAACAAATTCCACAAATTCACCACCCTCTGGCTTAAGAAATTTCTCCACATCTCAGCTTTAAGTGGAAGTTCTTCTATCCTGAGGCTGTGCCCTCTTGTCCTAGACTCCCCCAGCAAAGGAAACATCCTGTCCACATCTACTCTGTCTAGGCCTTCCAACATTCCTAAGGTTTCAGTGAGATCCTCCATCACCCTAAATTCCAGTGAGTACAGGCCCAGAGCCATCAAAAGCACCTCATATGATAACCCTTTCATCCTGGAATCATCCTTGTGAATCTCCTCTGAACCCTCTCCAATGCCAGCACATCTTGTTCATGGTACTCAAAACTGTTCCCGGTACTCAAAACTGTTCGCAGTACTCAAGGTGAGGCCTCACCAGTGCTTTATAAAGCATCAGCATCTCATCCCTGCTCTTGTCTTTTAGACCTCTTGAAA
This sequence comes from Mobula birostris, assembly GCF_030028105.1. Lineage (NCBI taxonomy): Eukaryota > Metazoa > Chordata > Chondrichthyes > Myliobatiformes > Myliobatidae > Mobula > Mobula birostris. The sequence goes on from NC_092373.1 coordinate 9,696,788, forward strand.
TGAATGCTAACATTGCATTTGCGTTCCTCACCACCAATTCAACCTGTGAGTTAATCTTTAGGGTGTTCTGCACAAGGACTCCCAAGTCCCTTTGCACCTCAGATTTACTATCACTGTCAACCCCATTCTGCATTCTCACCGTGACCTTCGATGCCTTGACTAATTAGGAACATATCAACCTCCACATTAAATATACCCAATGACTTGGCCTCCTTAGCCAACTGTGACAATGAATTCCACAGATTCACCACCCCTCTGGCTCAAGAAATTCCTCCCCATCTCTGTTCTAAAGGGACATCCTTATATTCTGAGGCTGTGTTCTCTGGTCCAAGTTTCTCCTGTAGGAAACATCCTCTCCACATCCACTTTATCTAGTCCTTTCAATATTCAGTAGGTTTCCATAAGATCCACCCCACACAAACCTAAACTAGCGAGTACAGGCCCAGTGCCATCGAACACTACTTGTGTTAACCCTTTAGTTCCCAGGATCATTCTCATGATTCAGCTCTGGGCCCTCTCCAATGCCAGGACTTTTGATTAGGAAATACTACAATTTTAAAACGTTCATGCTTGTTTTCCAGTCTATTTATGTCATAATCCTGTATTTCTCTAATAGTACCTTTCCCACCACCCTCCTCCAACTGTATAATCCATCTCTGTTTCTCTGATCCTGGCCTCCTCCTCTTCCCCAAATTTGATTGATTGATTTATGGTTGCTCTTGTCATCTAATGTCAACAGCATCAAAGACCCTATCTGTACTTCCGCTCATCCATATGGTCCCCTGTTTTCAAGATGGTGTCACGGTGTCATAGAACTCTATGGAACAGAAACAGGCTCGTCTAATCTATGCTGACCTATTGTGCTACCTAGCCCCATCAACCTTCACCAGGACCATAGCCCTCTGTACCCCTCCCATCCATTTACCTATCCTAGTTTCTCTTAAATGTTGAAATCGACCCCACATCCACCACCTCCGCTGGCAGCCCATTCACCACTCTCATCACCCTTGTGCTCCTCTTAAACATTTCACCTTTCACCCTTAACCCATGACCTTGAGTTCTGGTCTCACCCAACCTCGGTGGGAAAAAGATGTTCTTTTATACCTTTTCTGTCAAACTTATTCGAAGAAATGGTGTCATCAGCCGTGGTTGGCAGCTCATCCAGAAGAAGAAAAACTCTGATCTTAAGCTTCTGCTGCCTTGTGGCTATATCCACTCATGGAGAAGGCTTCGGGAGTAAACTCCTAGGGAATGTTCCAGAGCTGAAATCCCTAAGGCAGTCCTACTTTGGGTTCAACACCGACTGACATTTTATGCAATGCTGCTGGTGTCAAACTGTATCGGTCTCTGTAGTTCCTTCTGGTTTATCAGAAGCATGGAGAGGGTGATCTTGCTACATGGATATCAGCTTGATCTCCATATCATACTGCCCAGGCTTGCATATCTAGACAACTAGGACACAATATCCATGACCAGCGAAGACTTCATTCTCATTCAAACTTTTAATCGCATCTAATTTGTTTAAGGTTTAGTGTCGATTTTTGTCAATATTCATGCGAAATATTTTTGTTATAGTTCTGTTTAAATTGGTCCTGATTAATATCTAGTTAAGAGGATTGTACAATGTGACTATCGATATGTAATCTCATCGTCATGAAGTGATGTTTACTTTGAGGCCTGGGACAGTGGCTCTCATGTTTGAAATTCAGTTGTTATAAGTGCAATAGATACTTTCTGTGTTTGGCTTTTTATACTTTTTTGGAAGTGTTGACAAATGATAGATTCTTTTCATTCCTGGGTGAATTGCTCCATTGTATTCTGGTATCTCATGAGGAATTTGTCTTTTTTTCGATATGTAACTTTGATCACTGAATTCTGCATACTAAATTTGCTGCCTTGATCAATTTTTATTGCTTTGAGCATTTCAGCCTCAAAATAAGTTTTGTTTTCAGAAACATTTAATATCACTGGCATATGTCTTAAAATTTGTTGTGGCAGTAATACACTGCAGTACATAATAAAATAAACATTATTTACAAAAAGTATATATAAATTAAATAAAATAAGCAGTGTGATAAGAAAGAAACAATAGTGAGGCAGTGTACTTGGGTTCATTGTTTATTTGAAAATATGAAGGTGGTGGAGAAGAAGCTATTTCTGACAAGTTGAGTATGATTCTTCAGGCTCCTGTACCGTCTTGATGACGACACTGGGAAGAGGACATGTCCTTGGTGTTGGGCATCCGTAATAATGGATGCTCTCTTTTTGAGTCATCACTTTTTGAAGGTGTTCTCAATGCTGAGGAGGCTAGTGCTCGCGATGGAGCTGGCTAAGTTTATAATTTTCTGCAGCACAGATCCTGTGCAGTAGTCCCTCCATTCCAGATGGTGATGCAGACTCTTAGAATGCTCTTCACGGTACATCTGTAGACATTCGTGAGAGTCTTTGGTGACATAGCAAGTCTCCTCAAACTCCTAATGTAATATAGCTGCTGTTGTGCCTTTGTAATTGTAAACCTTAGATGGGAAAGATAACTGAAGTTTTTCTTGGGAAATGAAGGCTGCAGTAAGAAAAAAATCTTGCCTCTGCCTGGTTTCTCTTGTTGGGATGCTGCTTTAAAAGCTGCATAATACTGGGGTAAAACATAGTGTTCTGTCAATACAGTAGTCTGCACATATTTGTAGAACAGTTTGAGATGATTAAAACCATTGGACTCTTAGATATCATTGTCCAAAGGGCTCTGCAGTGTTATGATACCAGTAGAAAACGGCTGTATTTGATCCAGATAACTCTGTGTGATGACCTTGCTTTTGGTTTGAATTCTGTATTTGTCCAAGATAACTAATCGGATATCTTCAAGTCAAACAGTGAATGATGAAGAGATGGGGCAGAGCAGACAAAAGAGGAGTTGAATAGAGAAAGTAATGAATGAGCAGGGAAACTAAAAAAGAAAATGACTGCAACCTGCTAATACTTAGTTTTTAAACAATGGTATTACTGCAAAACATTTTTCAGTTACAGGTAGGTCTGCAACTCTAGATAAATGCTCCTTTTCCCCCAGGTTTTCTTGCTCTTTTCCTGATTTTCCTGGATTTCACATCAAGAATTAGAAGCATATGTCAGGAACAATTAGTAAGTCCCACTGTTGTAGGTAACAAGTTCTCCTTCAGGATACCATCTTGGCTTCTATTTCAGTGCATAGAGGAGACTGCAGTATTGTTGGTGGCACTGTCATTAGCATGAGACTAATATTAAAGATTATGTGGTATAAGCCTGAAACGTCGACTGCACCTCTTCCTAGAGATGCTGCCTGGCCTGCTGTGTTCACCAGCTATTGAGACCGCTTTGCTGAACACCTACGCACTGTCCGCCAGAGAAAGCAGGATCTCCCAGTGGCCACACATTTTAATTCCACATCCCATTCCCATTCTGACATGTCTATCCACGGCCTCCTGTACTGTAAAGATGAAGCCACACTCAGGTTGGAGGAACAACACCTTATATTCCGTCTGGGTAGCCTCCAACCTGATGGCATGAACATTGACTTCTCTAACTTCCGCTATTGCCCCATCTCCCCCTCGTACCCCATCTGTTACTTATTTTTATACACACATTCTTTCTCTCACTCTCCTTTTTCTCCCTCTGTCCCTCTGAATATACCCCTTGCCCATCCTCTGGTACCTCCCCCCCCACCATCTTTCTTCCCGGACCTCCTGTACCATGATCCTCTCGTATCCCTTTTGCCTATCACCTGACCAGCTCTTGGCTCCATCCCTCCCCCTCCTGTCTTCTATCATTTTGGATCTCCCCCTCCCCCTCCAACTTTCAAATCCCTTACTCACTCTTCCTTCAGTTAGTCCTGACGAAGGGTCTCGGCCTGAAACGTCAACTGCACCTCTTCCTATAGATGCTACCTGGCCTGCTGCGTTCACCAGCAACTTTGATGTGTGTTGCTTGAATTTCCAGCATCGGCAGAATTCCTGTTGTTTGCATTCTCCCAAGGTACTGGCTAGTATACTACTAACTGCATATCACCAAAGACAGTTAGCATTCCTTTCATTACTGCCCTTTGGATCTGTGTCCTGTGGTCATCACAACAGATTCAGTCGTGTTTGAGCCTGTGTACATTACGTCTATTGATGCTTCTGGACACATCTTCAGTGATGTTCCTGGAATCATCGGGTGTTTCGGGTCTTTCAACATCATACAACTTCCTCCAGGTAACCCAGCCGGGGCTCTTCAGACCCCAGCTTGTGTCCAGATGGCTAGCTACTTATGACTCCATGGCTCCCCTCTTTTGAGCCACAGCCATCTTGAGGCCCTCTCTGCCGCATCGGTGGTACTGCGGATGGCTCTCCTCTTCCTCTCTTCCTCGATGCCCAAAATGCTGAAGGCTGTAACTAAAGAATGGACTATGAATCCCTTACAACCAACCTCCACTGGGAGACACCTCGCTCTCTATCCAGCCTGCTGACAGTTGCTGACCAGTCCTGCGTAGTTGGAGAGCTTCCTTTCAAAGGCCTCTTCCAAGCTGTCTTCCCATGGGACTGTCAGCTCCAGCAGCACCATTTACTTAGTAGACTCAGACACTAGGTCAATGTCTGGTCTCAGGGTGGTGGCCGCAATATGGTTGGGGAACTTCGGCTGCCCTTCGAGGTCCACCAACAGCTGCCAGTCCCTTGCAGAGATCAGATTGCCTGCAGATGTTCTTTTGGCAGGTATTGGCTGCTCTCCAGCTCTGACAAAGGCAATGGTCTGCTTGGAGGGTCGGGACCACTTCGCCCACTCAACTCCTGTGCTGACGGCTTCAGCGATGGTCTTCAGAACCTAATTCAGTCGTGTTTGAGCCTGAAATACTTGATTTTAGATATTTTATAATGCTTTTCCTGATGTTTCTGAAACTAGACTAGCTTCACTTGAGAATGTGCTATGGCTTTTTGAGGTAAGATGTTTGCCATGAGAGTTTGTATCGGCTAAAATATCCCTTGTATTGTGCCCATTTGCTAGAGAACAACCGGACTTTAATTGGTGCTTTTTCTAATTAAGCTATTTGACTATCTTTCATTGTCACTGAAAGAGGTTTTATTTGGTTATACTTATCTGAAGACTGGCAGTAGTGCAAACTGTTTCCAATGATCCAAGAGCCCATGAGCATTACCTCCTTTTGCATTATTTATTAATTAATTATTATGAATGATAATGAATCAGATTTATTATCACTGGCATATAACTTTATTTTGTGCAGTGCAAAGGCATAAATATAAATTGCAAAAAATCATTTCACATCATCAATGTTAGTGATAATAGATCTGATTCTGAAATGTAACTATTCCTGGTTTGTTACTGTTTAAGGGTAACTCATAGGGAAAAAGATCGAGGTGGGATCTGATTGACATCTATCAAATGCCTAAAGGCCTGGACAGAGTGGATGTGAAGAGGATGTATTCTACAGTGGGGGTATCTAGGACCAGAAGGCACAAGGATGTCCCTTTCGAGCAGAGATGAGGAATTTCTTTTCCCAGAAGGTGGGGAATCTGTGGAATTCATTGCCACAGGGGGATGTGGAGGCCAAGTCATTGGGTATATTTAAAACGGAGATTGATAGATTCTTGGTTAGCAAGAGTGGCAGGAGAATGGGTTGAAAGTGAATATAAATGGCTGTGGTGGAATGGCACAGCAGACTTGATAGGGCAAATAGCCTAACTGTCTCCTCACTTTTAACCACTATATGACATGCTGTTTATGTGTGAATTTCCTTTACTTCAGACTGCTCACAACACTGCCACAATCAGTGCCCCAATTAACAATTTATGTAGCTGCATTCTCCAACTGGCTGCAGGGTTGAAAGGTGAAAGCATAAAAGATTGGTCTTGCTTTTTTGCAGGGGCTAAATTACCTTTATTTCTTCCCCTCTTCTTTCTCATCCTAGTATTTTAACCACTCTCAAAATAACTCTTTCAAAATAAGTCATTAAGTGTGGTTCCCACAAGTTTATTCCAAATACGAGATGTGCATATTCTTGTAGATTAATCATTGCGCTGAGGCTACACCCATTGCATATTTTGTGTGGGTTTTTAGCCAGGCCACATTTTTGATGTGTGTTCCCATGAAAATCATTGGAGTTTAAGTCTTAGGTTCTAACTGTGGATTTATCTGCTTATCGTGTGTCGAAGAGATACAGTTGGGACCTGAAGTATGTGTGAAAGTTGAAGAGAGTGTTTGGAGGTGAATTACCCATCTAGTTTCCCTGAGGTAATTTTGTGTAACTTTGAAGTAGAGCAGGGAATTATTTATGTCCCCAGTTTATGAGCGCCGATCTTATGAAATCCCCCCCCCCACATATAAACAAACCCCCATCATATTAAATTCAAAAGTTGAGCATGCTTGTTCCTATGAATGGCAGGAACTAGTTTCAACCACTGCCGCCCCCCCTCCCCCCCCCGCCCAAGTCATGATTGTTCTTATCATTCTTGTGTGCTTTTAATGCCATTCATTATATTAGATTACTAGACAACCCGGTGACCTGTTGGGGCACCCTTTCAGAGAAAGGTAGTGCTGTCTTGACCATAATGTCACCCTTCTCTTTCCACACGGCATAATTAGGCTGTCCATATTTTTTTTTACCCTAATGCTTGATAGAGGATACGAAGCAGCAAACTTCCAGGGTGCTGATTTTTCTTGATGATGTGGCTTGACGCTCTCCTAAATGGACGAGATAGCCCTGCCCCTTTGCTGCGGTTGGTGTCGCTGCTGTGAGCATCGTGAGGTGAAGCTGAGGCTGGCCGTGGGCATGTGTCGTGGTGTCGCGGAGCAGTTTCCATTAAAGCTGGAATCGGCTCGGGTTGTGGAAAGCAGGGCCTGTTGATTGATGAGTGAGCAATCTTATACAAATATATAACCCTGAACTTTGCATGCATTCTGTAAGTTAGCCCATTTTAAGTCGATTTAGTCAAAAAAAGTGCCACTGTAATGCACCGTTTGGGCTAATTGGAGGTCACAAACAAACAGAGCATGAGAATTTTAGTAGTATATAGATGTGTCACAGGTACAGTGAAATGTGAAGTGCGTTGTTTGTGCCAATGACTAGCACTGCCCGAGGGTGTGCTAGGGTGCAGTGCATAAGTGTTACCACGATTCCAGCACCAACATAGCCCACCTCTTTAGAATGTGGGAAGAAACCGGAGCACCTGGAAGGAAACCCACATGGTTGTGGGGAGAATATACAAACTCCTTACAGGCAGCGGTGAGAATTGAATCCCGAATGTGGTGTTGTACAGCATTACACTAACGGCTACGCTGTTCACACTGTACAGTACTGGAAATACTGTTATCCCATTAAATGATTTTTATGTATTTTCCAACGTGGACAAAATCGATTTAGATATAGGAGCAGAATTAGGCTATTTGGCCCATCGAGTCTGCTCCGCCATTTCACCATGGCTAATCCATTTTCCCTCTCGGTCCCAGTATCCTGCCTGCTCCCCATATCCATTTGTGCCCTGATTATTCAAGAATCCATCAACCTCTGCCTTAACTATTCCCACCTACTTGGCCTCCACAGCCACCTACGGCAACAAATTCCACAGATTCACCACCCTCTGGCTATAGAAATTCCTCATCATCAACGTTCTAATAGGGCACCCCTCTGTTCTGAGGCTGATAAAACCATAACTTGTAGATGTCTGTGAAAACACAACTTGTTCATTATTCACAGACACCCTGTATATACTAGAACTCATAGATGCTTGGGAGTGTTAGAGGACACTGGCATATAAAGTACCAAGATTAAGCAACACTAAATTTCACTTCAATTGTGGCAAAGAGGATTGATTGTATGCCAGAATGAAATCTCAGAGGATCTAAAATTCTGGGCTGGAGCTTTTCCCTCTCTGCTGATCAAAAGACCCCCATACCCTATCTTGTATAGTCATACTTTATTGATCCCAGGGGAAATTGGTTTTCGTTACAGTTGCACCATAAATAATAAATAGTAATAACCATAAATAGTTAAATAGTAATATGTAATTTATGCCAGTAAATTATGAAATAAGTCCAGGACCAGCCTATCAGCTCAGGGTGTCTGACCCTCCAAGGGAGGAGTTGTAAAGTTTGATGGCCACAGGCAGGAATGACTTCCTATGACGCTCTGTGCTGCATCTCGGAGGAATGAGTCTCTGGCTGAATGTACTCCTGTGCCCACCCAGTACATTATGTAGTGGATGGGGGACATTGACCAAGATGGCATGCAACTTAGACAGCATCCTCTTTTCAGACACCACCGTGAGAGAGTCCAGTTCCATCCCTACAACATCACTGGCCTTACGAATGAGTTTGTTGATTCTGTTGGTGTCTGCTACCCTCAGCCTGCTGCCCCAGCACACAACAGCAAACATGATAGCACTGGCCACCACAGACTCGTAAAACATCCTCGAAGGACCTCAGTCTCCTCAGGAAAAAGAGACGGCTCTGACCCTTCTTGTAGACAGCCTCAGTGTTCTTAGACCAGTCCAGTTTATTGTCAGTTCGTATCCCCAGGTATTTGTAATCCTCCACCATGTCCACACTGACCCCCTGGATGGAAACAGGGGTCACCGGTACCTTAGCTCTCCTCAGGTCTACCACCAGCTCCTTAGTCTTTTTCACATTAAGCTGCAGATAATTCTGCTCACACCACGTGACAAAGTTTCCTACCGTAGCCCTGTACTCAGCCTCATCTCCCTTGCTGATGCATCCAACTATGGCAGAGTCATCAGAAAACTTCTGAAGATGACAAGACCCTGTGCAGTAGTTGAAGTCCGAAGTGTAAATGGTGAAGCGAACGGGAGACAAGACAGTCCCCTGTGGAGCCCCAGTGCTGCTGATCACTCTGTCGGACACACAGTGTTGCAAGCACATGTACCGTGGTCTGCCAGTCAGGTAATCAAGAATCCATGATACCAGGGAAGCATCCACCTGCATCACTGTCAGCTTCTCCCCCAGCAGAGCAGGGCGGATGGTGTTGAACGCACTGGAGAAGTCAAAAAACATGACCCTCACAGTGCTCGCTGGCTTGTCCATGTGGGCGTAGACGCGGTTCAGCAGGTAGACGATGGCATCCTCAACTCCGAGTCGGGGCTGGTAGGCGAACCGGAGGGGATCTAAGTGTGGCCTGACCATAGGCTGGAGCAGCTCCAGAACAAGTCTCTCCAGGGTCTTCATGATGTGGGAGGTCAATGCCACCGGTCTGTAGTCATTGAAGCTGCTGGGGCGCAGTGTCTTCGGCACAGGGACGAGGCCAGGTTTCTGGCCCGTGTTTGTCTCAGTTTCCTCGTATATTGGTGAACTACCCCAGGAATCAGAATCGGGTTTGATCACTGGCATATTAAAAAAGTGAGCTAGTGTACATGAGTTCATTGTCCATTCAGAAATCTGATGGGGGTGGGGAAGAAGCTGTTCTGAAAATGTTAGTGAGTGTCTTCGGGCTCCTGCATCTCTTCCCTGATGTCTTAGGTGATGGGGGTCCATAAGGATGGGTGATGCCTTTTTGAGGCATCACTCTTTAAAGGTGTCCCTAATGCTGGGGAGGCTGGTGCCTGTGATGGAGCTGGCTGAACTTGCAACTTTCTGTGGCTTTTTTCAATCCAGTGGGAAAACAAAATTCTGTAAACATGGGGGTCCAATGGATCATGAGGGATGTAGACTCCTATCGCCTCATTAACTGCTATGGTGAATACATTACGTTTGAGCCTCTACAGCCTTCTTGGCTAGTGAATTCCAAAGATTCACTCCCAAGGTGCAGAAACTTTTCATCTCTGTACGGGCTTGGTTGGCCCTTTTTGTTTCCTTGCCCAGGGGAAACATTAACCCATCATTGACCCTTAATTGGGCAGAATCAGCTTGTTCTGCAATTTAACAAGTGATGGTTGCACCATTACAGTATAGGGCCATAGAGCACTACAGCACAGAACCAGGTCCTTTGGCCCCATCTATTCTGTGTCAAGTTATTCATCTGCTTAGTCCTATTGACCTGTACCTGGGCTATAGGCCTCCATGCCCCTCCCATCCATATACTTAACCAAATTTCTTTTCAAATTAACCCCACATCTACCACTTCCAGTGACAGCTTATTCTACAGTCTCACCACCTTGAGTGAAGCCCCTTAGTTCCCCTTAAACATTTTACCTTTCACCCTTAACCCATGACCTCTAGTTCTAGTTTCACCCAGTTTCAGTGGAAAAGGTCTGATTGCATCTACCCTATCCATACCCGTCATAATTTGTTTCTACCTCTATCAGATTAATATCATACATTCCAGGGAATAAAGTTCTAACCTATTTAACCTTTCCCTTATAACTCAAGTTCTCATATATCAAAGAGAAAAAAAATCAGTATCTGAAATAATAATCAGCCAGTCTTGATGCAGAGTGTCGACTCAAAACGTCAACAATTCCTTTCCCTTCACTTGCTGCTCGATCCACTGAGCTCCTCCAGCAGATTTTTTTTCTCTCTCTGGATCCCTGTGTTTCCAGTCTCTAGTGTTTTCTTAATTCTCGTTTTTTTTGGGTGGGATGAGGTGAGGCAGGACTTTATGTAGACACATTTCTTTTGGTGAGGTGTTTAAATTTATTCCCCTGTTGCGGGCTTGCGATGCAGCAGTTTATGTGATATTGCTGCGTTTGGTTCGCCGACTTGTTGCAGCTGAATGTGGGTAGGTCTGCTTTGTCGCATTGCAGACTTCAGTTTCCCGGAGCTGCCAATCGGATATTTTTTTCCCCGGACGCCGCCACGCCCGAACTTTGCATTAAAACAAAACTCCATAGCGGACAGGGAACTCTCCACAATTAATTTGAAACGAGCCCTTTGCAAATCTGTTATTTCAGTCTCTTTATCAGCTGTGGAAAGTCAGCACATTGCTGTCGTACCCGACTGCTAATCCTACTATATTCAAATTAAGCCACCGCCCCTCTAACTGTCGGCTCTGTTAAGATAGTTGATGATTTGGCCAGCTAGTGTTTGGGCGTTCTCGTGAGCTTTTCTTTTTGAAATAATGCGTCTGTATTTTTCGAGCAAGCTGCTTTTAGAGAAAATGGTGCATTAGAACGCAGAAATGAAAGTACAATGCGGCATCTAGTGCTGTTTGTTTTCCCTTCAGTCCATGTGTAACAAGGAGAGAGTTGGTTAATGTAACACACATCAAAGTTGCAGAATTCCTCGTGTTTGAGTTGGTTAATGTGGTGCCTTAGCTCAGCATTGATCTGGCCTGAGTATTGACAGGGTATTTGTGAAAAGTGTTTGTATTTTCTGAAGGATAAGAGCCCACTTGCGATAAGGGATCTTGTAAGTTTAGTTTGCCTATGGTTCCGTTTATGTATTTTCTAATGTTTATGTGTTTCTTATATTTTAGCCCTGATAACTACTGGAATTCTATTTCGTTTAAATTTGATTTTGTTACCTAATGAATGATGTGGTGTACTGGTGATCTGAAACTGGGCAGTATGCCCTAAAACAAGGTGGCACTTGTGGACCTGAGTTTAGGGAAGAGTTGAATGGGTTCGGACTTTATTCCCTGGTCTAGGAGAATGAGAGGAGATTTGACAGGTATACAGGTTTGACGGGTATTGATAAGTGCATTGATAAATGCAAGCAGGCTTTTTCCACAGAGCTTGGTGAGACTACAACTATATGTCAAAGGTTAAAGGTGAAAAGTTAAATATTTAAGGTGAGCCCTTAGCTCATAGGCTGATGATGGTGTGAGCGAGCTGCCAGCGGAAGTGATGCATGTTTTTTTTTATTTCAACATTTAAGAGAAATGTAGATCGTTTTGTGGGTGGGAGGGCTTTGGGCTGGGTGCAAATTCATGGGATTAGGCAGATTAATAGTTTAGAATGGACTAGATGGACCGAAGGCTTCTTTCTCTGCTGTAGTGCTTTATGACTCTGGAGTGCACAGGATATCTTCAGGAAGTAGGATTGTGAAAGATGTCTGTCAGAAAGTGATCCAGTGGTCCCTGTGAGATGTTTAATTTTGAATTTTAGTTTTCAGGATAGTCACTGATCACCCTATTACGTGACAGATGAATGGTGTTTGGGTAGATTTTGATAGTCCATTGATTATATGGCTAAAGGGAAAGAGTGGGATGGGAAAGGAAATTATTGATCTAAGGTTCCAGAAGAGAGTGAATGGGAACTCAACACTGCATTTAATTTCAGCAAATTGTGGCTTCAGGAAGGAGGGCAGCCTGTGTTTTAGAAAGTAAAGGTTTGCATTTGCATAGCACTATACACTATTTCCCAAATTGTTTTATCATTGAATACTTCTGCAACGTGATCAGTATTGCTTATCTTGACATATTTAGAAAGCCCATATAAATGTGCTATGAAGGTTTTTAAAAATATAGGTAACTGTTTCTCTTCAGAATTTTTGCCATTACGTGAGTGTGGGTGATTTTTGCCTCTTTGCATGTTAATATTATGTTAAGTGCTTCACAGGTGGCCTTGCTGGGAATAGTCATATGTAAATTATGCCAGGAAATAAGTCCAGGACCAGCCTATTGGCCCAGGGTGTCTGACCTCCCAGGGAGGAGTTGTAAAGTTTGATGGCCACAGGCAGGAATGACTTCCTATGAAGCTCAGTGTTGCATCTTGGTAGAATGAGTCTCTGGCTGAATGTACCCCCGTGCCCAACCAGTACATTGTGTAGTGGATGGGAGACATTGTCCAAGGTGGCATGCAACACCATTTGGTGCTACACCATTGATCTACACCATTTGGTGCTCTTAACGATCTCTACGGACGAGTCGTCGATGTTCAGTGGAGAGTGGTCGTTCCGTGTCCTTCTGAAGTCAACAACCATCTCTTTTGTTGACATTCAGAGACAGGTCGTTGACTCTGCATCAGTCTGTTAGCCGCTGCACATCCTCTCTGTATGCTGACTCATCGTTCTTACTGATGAGACCCACCACGGTCGTGTCATCAGCGAACTTGATGTGAATTGAGCTGTGTATTGCTGCACAGTCGTGGGTCAGCAGAGTGAACAGCAGTGGACTGAGCACACAGCCCTGGCTGGGGTGTGGGGGGGGGGGAGCCGCTCGTGCTCAGTGTGATGGTGTTGGAGATGCTGCTTCCAATCCGGACTGACTGAGGTCTCCCAGTCAGGAAGTCTAGGATCCAGTTGCAGAGGGAGGTGTTCAGGCCCAGTAGGCTCAGCTTTCCAATCAGTTTCTGAGGAATGATTGTGTTGAATGTTGAACTGCATTTGAACGTACGTGTCTTTTTTTGTCAAAGTGGGTTAGGGCCAGGTGGAGGGTGATAGCAATGGCGTCGTCTGTTAAAAGGTTGGGACGGTACGTGAACTGCAGGGGGTTCAGTGAGGGAGGCAGCAGGGTCTTGATGTGCCTCATGGCGAGCCTCTCAACACTTCATGATGATGGATGTGAGTGCAACCCGGTAGTCGTTGAGGCAGACACTGAAGTCTTCTTCGCCATGGAGACGATGATGGCGGCCTTGAAGCACGTAGGAACGACGGCGCTGCTCAAGGAGATGTTGAAGATGTCAGTGAAAATCTCTGCTAGCTGGTCTGCACATCCTCTAAGCACTCTGCCAGGAATATTGTCTGGTCCAGCAGCCTTCCATGGGTTGACCCTGCACAGGGTTCTCCTCACATTGGCCACGATAAGGCACAGCACCTGGTCATTTGGAGGAGGGGTGGCCTTCCTCGCCACCACGTCATTTTCTGCCTCAAAACATGCGTAGAAGTTGTTCAACGCATCTGGGAGGGAGGCATCACCAGCACAGGCAGGTGGTGTTGTCTTGTAGTTGGTGATGTCCTGAATGCCCTTCCACATGTGCCGCATGTCACTGCTGTCCTGGAAGTGGCTGTAGATTCACTGGGCGTGTGCACGCTTTGCCTCTGATGGCTCGGGACAGTTGCCCTCGCTGTTGTTCGGGCTGCCTTGTCGCCTGCTCTGAAGGCGGAGTCATGGGTCCTCAGCAGCGCACGCACCTCCGCGGTCATCCATGGCTTCTGGTTAGCGTGTGTAGTGATGGTCTTGGCCAGCGGTCCCCAACCACCGGGCCGCGGACTGGTACCGGGCCGCAAGGTAAGTGCTACCGGGCCACGAGGAAACAATATGATTTGGCGATACGAGTCAGCTGCACCTTTCCTCATTCCCTGTCACGGGCACTGTTGAGCTTGAATGCACGCGAGGTCATTACCTGCGCGTTGTCCATGTCAGCGCGGGAAGGAGATCAACTCCTCGTGTTTGCAAATGACGGCGGGCTGAAAATTATGTTTGCCATAACATCTCTGCCGGCATTCTGGATCAAAGTCAAGGGCGAATATCCTGAGATAGCCACGGAAGCACTGAAAACGTCGCTTCCATTTCCAACTTATCTCTGCGATGAAAGTAACAAAAACTAAATTGCGGAATAGACTGGACATAAGGAACCCCCTTCGAGTATCGCTGTCTCCCGTCACCCCTCGATAGGACCGTCTTGTTGCAGCAAAACAAGCCCAGGGCTCCCACTGATTCAGCGATATTGGTGTGTTGCAATGATTTTATATGTTCATACGGGGAAAATATGCAGTGTGTGTTTAATATCCAAACGTTACTTAAAATGTTATGATGCTATTGACTTATATAATCATATAACAATTACAGCACGGAAACAGGCCATCTCTGCTCTTCTAGTCTGTGCTGAACGCTACTCTCACCTAGTCCCACCGATCTGCACTCACCCCATAACCCCCCGATTCCTTTCCTGTCCATATACCTATCCAATTTAACTTTAAATCATAATATCGAACCTGCTTCTGCCACTTCTACTGGGAGTTCGTTCAACACGTATTTCAAGCCCCCCTGTCCTCCCCTGAGAATTGGCTTATCGCTATATTCATGCGAGGAAAATATACACTGTATGTTTAATATTAAATTCGTTAGATAAACCCTTTTAGAAACAAAATTGAGTGTATTAGCCACTTATCACCGATATTCCGGTCGTGATTAACAGCGCCCCCCTCCCGAACAGAATCGCCAAAAACGATTTATAGCAAAAAACGGCAAGTGCACGCATACGCAAGTCACGCATGTGCACTGGTGCCCGCGCAAGGCTTCATGGTCGTTGTAGTCTTTTGGGTAAGCACAATGTATTTGACTGCTACTGTACTCTTGTCCGTTGGCAACCACCCCCCCACCCCCGATTGACCCATCCGCAAGAATATTGTCAATATGAAACCGGTCTGCACTGCAAAAAAGGTTGGGGACCCCTGGTCTTGGCCATAGTGACGTCATCGATGCACTTGCTGATGTAGCTAGTCACTGATGCCGTGTACTCCTCTAAGTTGGTAGAGTCACCATCAGTTGTAGCCTCCCTGACCATGTGCCAGTCAGTGTGCTCAAAGCAGTCTTGAAGAGCAGAGATGGCTCCTGCTGGCCAGGTTTTCACCTGCTTCTGAACTGGTCCAGAGCGCCTAACGAGTGGTCTGTATGCTGGGATTAGCATAACAGAGATGTGGTCTGAGTAACCGAGGTGGGGACAGGACTCCACCTGGTAAGCGTCGGGAATGTTTGTGTAAACAGGGTCCAACGCATTCTCCCCTCTTGTTGCAAAGTCCACATTCTGATGGAATCTGGGGAGCACTGACTTAAGGTTCGCGTGGTTAAAATCTCCGACGACAGTAAACAGTCCATCAGGGTGTGCGTTCTGCAGTTCGCTAATAGCCCCATACAGTTCACAGAGCGCCTGTGAACACTGAAGCAAAGTATTCATTAAATACCTCTGCTACCTCCTCTGCTTCCTCCTCTGCTTCCTCCTCTGCTTCATGCACGTTTCCACTATTGCACCGGATTGGTCTGATTCTTACATGTCTCATCCTCTTGCTCTTCACATATTTGTAGAATGCCTTGGGGTTTTCCTTAATCCTGCTCACCAAGGTCTTCTCATGGCCCCTTCTGGCTCTCCTAATTCCATTCTTAAGCTTCTTCCTAGCAACCTTGTAATTTTCTAGAGCTCTAACAGTACCTAGTTTCTTGAACCTTTTGTAAGCTTTTCTTTTTAACTAGATTTTCTACATCCTTTGTATACCATGGTTCTTTTACCCTGCCATCCTTTCCCTGCCTCAATGGAACATACCAATGCAGAACGCCATGCAAATGTTCCCTGAACATTTGCCACATTTCTGCAGTACATTTCCCTAAGAACATCTACCAATTTATGTTCTCAAGATCCTGCCTAATAGCGTCATATTTCCCCCACCCCATTTAAATGTTTTTCCAAATTGTCTGCTCCTCTCCCTCTACAGTGCTATGGTAGAGTTGTGATCAAACCTCCAAAATGCTCTCCCACGCAGAGATCTGATACCTGACCAGGTTAACTTCCCAATACCAGATCAAGTGAAACTCTCCTCTAGTTGGCTTATCTACATATTGCGTCAGGAAACCTTCCTGAACACGCCTAACAAACTCTACCCCATCTAAACCCCGTGCTCTAAGGAGATGCTAGTCAATATTAGGAAAGTTAAAATCACCCATCACAACAACCTTATTATTATTGCACTGTTCCAGAATCTGCCTCCCTATCTGCTCCTTGATGTCTCTTTCAGAGTGCGGGGGGGGGGGGGTCTATAAAAGCACCCAGTGGAGTTATTTATCCCTTTCTGTTTCTGACTTTTGCCCACAATGACTGAGTAGACAATCCCTCCATGACTTACCACGAACAATGTTATAGTTCCACGTATTGACCCACACTCTTAAGTTCATCGCCTTGTTTATTATACTCCTTGCATTAAAGTAGACACATCTCAAACCATCTGGTTGAGTGCATTTTTGCTCTATTTTCTGCTTATTCTTCCTCACCAACTCTCTACAAGCTGACACTACTTGTGCACCAACCGCCCCATCCTCTGCCTCTTCACTTCCATTCTCACACCCCTGTAAATCTAGTTTAAACCCTCCCTAATAACATTAGCAAACCTCTGTCCCAAGATGCTGGTTCCCGTCCAGTTCAGGTGCAACCCGTCCCACTTGTACAGTTCACTCCTTCCCCAGAAAAGCTTGAAACCCTGCCCCCTGCACTATCTCCTTAGCCACTCATTTATCTGTGCTATCTTCCTATTTTGACCTTCGCCATCTCGTAGCACTGGGAGTGGTCCTGAGATTACCACCTTGGACATCCTGCTCTTCAACCTTCTTCCTAACTCCCTAAACTTACAGCGCAGGACCTCAACCCCACTCCAGCCTATGTCATTGGTACCAACATGTACCATGACCTCCAGCTGTGCACCCTCCCCTTCAAGAATATTCTGCAACCACTCAAACATCTAGCACCCAGGAGGCAACGCGCTATCTTGGCATCTCTTTTGCTGCCGCAGAATCTCCTATCTGTCCCCTTAACTCTCAAGTCCCCTATGACTATTACTCCTACCTTTCTGAGGCCCAGAGCTGACCACAGTGCTATTGGTCTGGCTGCTGCCGCCTTGTCCAGATAGTTCATCACCCTCAGCAGTATCCAAAGGTGGTATACCTGTTGCTGACCCTGCACAGACTTCTTCCTATCTTTACCTCTTTGTTCAGCCATCTACTCCCCGAATTCTGCACTTTGGGCATAACCACCTGCTCAAAAGTTGTGTCTTATCAAATGCTCCCTGCCAGAGGTTCATCCATGTCCATCTCCTTAATGCAGTCTTTCATGAGCTGGAGTTGGCTACGCTTCCCGCAGGTGTAGTCATCAGGGAGACTATCAGGTTCCATGAATTCCCACATCCTACAGGAGGAGCATTCCACTGCCATATCTACCATCTTGCTTGCACTGTGCAATGGGCAACCAAGATCAAATCTTCTAACTGTTTTTGGCCTCAGCCTGTCCTCGTTGAAGCCTCTTGAGTCAAAGCCTGGCGCTTCCACTCTCACTGCTGACCCACTCCCAATGATTGCACCCCCGCTTGTCCCTTCTGTACTTTTATTTACTTTGAAGTGCTCTGCTCCTGCTGCTGATCGGGCCTCCGGAATCAGAATACAAGAACATCCTTTTAGAACAGAGATTCCTTTAGCCAGAGGGTGATAAATCTGTGGAATTCATTGCCACAGATGGCTGTGGAGGCCAAGTCATTGGGTATATTTAAAGCGCAGTTTGATGGGGTTCTTTATTTGGCAGGAGATTGGGGTTGGGATAATGAAAGTCATGATGAAATAGTGTAGCAGACTCGATGAGCTGAATGGCCTAATTCTGCTCCTTTGTGTTATGGTCTAAACTTTTTTGCCCAGCTAAATGGCCTTTGTGCCTAAGAAGTTTATATTTGTGGAAAAAAAGTTATAAAATTTGAGGTCAAGGTTGAATTGTTGATGTCCAGGAGTGAGGAGTGGCCATATTCTAAGGCGGGTTCTGATCCTGAGATTCACGGAGCTCTCGATTAATGCTAAGGATCCATGGCATGAAAAGAGTTGGGAATCCCTGGTCTAAGGTAACCTTGAATAACTGGAATATTGGAACAAAAAGAAGAAAAACATGGCTGTAATCAAAATTTGTACCTGCAGTGATATTTTCTTTATTTTGCTTTAGGTCTTAATCATTATGGGAAGGGAGGACTAACCAGGATTCTACCATGATTGGAGGCTTATTCATTTATAATCACAAGGGAGAAGTTCTCATCTCCAGAGTCTACAGAGATGATATTGGGTAAGTACTATTGCCATTGAGACAGACTTTTCTTTGTAGTAACTATTTTACCTTCAAGATATTTTAGTATTGAATTGTTAATGGGATGATGTTGCCTTGAGCCATTGGGAAAAATGCCTTGTTAATGAGAGAGGTCAAAAGAGAATGGCCAGACTGGTTCGAGCTGACGGGAAGGTGACAGTAACTCAACCAAAAATAATCTCAAAAACTGCTCATGTTCTCTGTGTATTGAATGGAAGAAACACATACCACCATTGATTAGGTCCCTGGCAGTGGGCTTGTGAATAAAATTAACAAAATAATTTTCTACTTATCACCAGGGATGGTTTTGATCCTTTATTGAAGGTCCATAGTGAGAGATATGCAGCGTCTTACTCTCAGTGGCTCCTTTATTAGGTACCTCCTGTACCTTAGAAAGTAGCAACCGTGTGTATGTTCGTGATCTTCTGCTGCTGTAGCCCATCAATATCAAGGTTCGACATGTGCATCAGGAGATTCTGTTCTGCACACCACTGTTGTAACGTGGTTATTTGAGCTACTGTCACCTTCCTGTCAGCTCGAACCAGTCTGGCCGTTCTTTTTTGACCTCTCTCATTAACAAGACATTTTTCCCACAGAAGTGCCCCTCACTTGATGTTTTGTTTTTATAACTATTCTCTGTAAACTCTGGAGACTGTTGTATGTGAAAATCCCAGGAGATCAGCAATTTCTGAGCTTCTCAAACCACCCCATCTGCAATCAACAATCACTCCATGGTCAAAGTCACTTAGATCAAATTTCTTCCCCATTCTGATGTTTGGTCTGAACAACACTGAAACTCTTGACTGTGTCTCCATGCGGTTATGCACTGAGTTGCTGCTGCATGATTGGACAATGTGCAGGTGTAGCTAATAAAGTGGCCACTGAGTGTAGTTTGAAAGCAGTTGTGAGGCACAGTATAAATGGAACGGAATGATTTTGACCGTATCCCAAAAACTTAAGCGCAGTAGATATCTGGTGTAAACTTAAAATAATTCTCATCTCATGCTGTTCAGTTGTAATAGAAATTACAAAATAGCACAAAATTATGCAACTGCTCAATTTTATTATCGACTCTAGTTATCATTGAGGCATACAAATCCGTTCAGTTCCCTGCAGCATGCAAACTTGTGTGTTAAATTTGTCTAGAAGAAATCGATATCGTAGCATTTAGTAGCAACACTATTGCAGTTCAGGGCAACGGAGGTCAGTTCTGCTGCTGCCTGTAAGGAGTTTGTGTGTACTCCCTGTGACCATGTAGGTTTCCTCCCACAATCCAAAAGATGTACTGGTTAGTAGGTTAATTGGTCATTGTAAGTTGTCCTGTGTGTTAAAATAGGTGGCTGGGCTGTGTGGCTCCTTGGGCTGGAAGGCCTGTCCCACGCTCTATTTCTAAATAAAGTAAAATAATTCTCATCTCGTGCAGTTCAGCCATAATAGAAACTACAAAATAAAATGAAATTACAGGTTTCCCTCACCATCCGAAGGTAGAGCGTTCCTATGAAACGGTTCGTAAGCCGGAGTGTCGTAAAGTGAAGAAGCAATTACCATTTATTTATATGGGAAAAATTCGTGAGCATTCGCAGATCCAAAAAATAACCTACTGAATCATGCCAAATAACACATAAAACCTAAAATAACAGTAACATATAGTAAAAGCAGGAATGATATGATAAATACACAGCCCATATAAAGTAGAAATTCTTTTCTGCAATCATTGCACTGTCCACTGTAGCGAAAATCTCACGCAAGCGCTCTCGGCTGAAACACGGCACAAACGCTCTCGGCAGAAGCACTCTGTCCAGTAACCTTTAAGCTATGAAGCTGCCAAATCATACCAAATAACACATAAAAATACACAGCCTATATAAAGTAGAAATAATGTATGTACAGTGTCGTATCACTTAACCAGAATTGGGAAGACAGCGAGCACACTGATGATGGTGTGTTAGGCTGAGTTGTCGGAGGTTGGGGTGGTGGGACACTAGGATGTCATCTCATCATCGTCTGTTTCCATCAGGGCAGGCAGGTCATCTTCTTCTATGTCTGCCTGCCTCGATGTCGAAGGTCAAGGTTCGTTGTCTGCTATGGCTGATGTGGATTTTTCTAGCATGCAGTTCTTTGTAAGCACTCAAACCATCCTGCAAATATGCCCTAAACCTACGTACCCTTTCAAAATTAAAGTTGTACTTTTCTGCAATCATTGCACCATTGTTAATTGCTGCGAAAATCTCACGCAGTTGCTTCACGTTCAGTTCCTGGGCGACTTCACTTTCGGTCCATTCACTACTGCATTCGGTTTCGATTGTTATCCTTTCTTCTTCCAATTGTATCTGCTGTTCATCTATCAGTTCTTGGTCATGGGATGCCAAAACCTCTTCAACATCATCTTTGTCAACTTCCACAAGCCAGACTCACTTTGTCCTTACTTTGTTCACCACAATTGAAACGCTTAATTATGTCTAGTTTTACGCTAAGTGTAACACTCTTGCAAGCTCTTTTAGGCTTTTCCAATACCTTAGAACTCATCTTGCTAACGGATGCTCAAAATAAATTGACATAAAGCACAGATGCTCACAGGCACATGTTTAAGCAATGCCGCCTAGAATGCAGTTCCGGGGGAGCTTGGCTGCTTGGGGCGTGCACTGCCTTTTTTCATAATAGTGAAGACATCTTCTGTTAGCAAAAACAGGTAACTAATGTAGGCCTTTCGTAACAGTAGGGTGTCGTAAAGCGAACGTTTGAAAAGCGGGGGACACCTGTATGTAACTTCTATTATCCATCCTAGTTATCGTTGAGATATTCATCCAATATGTTCTGTTCTCAGATAATGACTTGCATCATGTAAACTTGTGTGTGAAATTTAAAATAAATTAAGAGAAATAGGGTGCCATGGTAGTGTGTTGGTTAGCACGATGGTATTACAGCTTGGGGAACCAGAGTTTGGAATTAAATTCCGATACTGTCTGTGAGGAGTTTGTACGTTCTTCCAGTGAATGCATGGGTTTCTTCTGGATGCTCCAGTTTCCTCCCACGGTCCACGAGATGAAATGGTTAGAAGGTAACTTGGTCATTGTAAATTGTCCTGTGATTAGGCTGGGCCTGTTTTGTGCTGCAACTCTAAATAAAATAAAAAATAAGTAAAACTCTTGACAGCAGTAAGGTTTATAAACTATGAAGATAAAATGGAGCTGCTTCAAATGGCCTTTTCTGAACATTGCTTTCTCTTTCCGCCACTAAGTGCTGTTGCTTTGGTTTCTACCACTGTGGTTTTTAGTATTTTGAAGTGGGTTTTCAGGTTGCCACAAACTAAAACTGTTGTTACATAAATGTAAGCTTTGGATGAATGATTTTGCAGCTGCACTAAAGAAAGTTGAAATTCAAACTGTTTGCGTATTCAGAAATTAAACTGCATGTAAGATAAATGTGTAGAGGATGGGTTATAGATTCATGGGTGTGTTGCTGAGATTGAGTACAAAGGTAATAAAAATTGCTGTTCAAGAACAGATTTAAGAGGTGATTAAAAACAAAAATTGAAGCTCCTTAGTTACAGGGAAAAGTTGAATTGGTTAGGACATTATTCCCTAGAACGTAGGAGAGATTTGAAAGATAGTATGCAAAATTATGAGCAGTATAGATGGGCTAAGCAGAAGTAGACTTTTTCCACTGAGGTTGAGGGAGACTAGAACTGGAGATCATGGGTTAAGGTTGAAAGGTAAAATGTTTAAGGGGAACATGAGGGGGGATCTTCTTTACTCAGAGGCTGGTGAGAGTGGAATAATGCAGGTTCAATTTGAAGAGAAATTTGGATAGGTACATGGATGGGGAGGGGTATGGAGAGCTATGGTCTGGGTGCAGGTCAATGGGACTAGGTAGATTAATAGTTTGGGACGATGGGCCGAAGGGCCTATTTCTGTGCTGTAGTGTTCTATGACTATGGAGCTACTTATTTACTAGTATTGGGCATGTGGCTAAGTGGTTAAGGCATTCGACTAGCGACCTGAAGATTGTGAGTTCGAGCTCCAGCCGAGGGAACGTGTTGTGTCCTTGAGCAAGGCACTTAACCACACATTGCTCTGTGACGACACTGGTGCCAAGCTGTATGGGTCCTAATGCCCTTCCCTTGGACAACATTGGTGTCGTGGAGAGGGGAGACTTGCAGCATGGGCAACTGCTGGTCTTCCATACAACCTTGCCCAGGCCTGCGCCCTGGAGAGTGAAGACTTTCCAGGTGCAGATCCATGGTCTCGCAAGACTAACGGATGCCTTCAGTAGTTAGTAACTGGTGGGAAGCAGATTTAGTAATTTTTGAAAATAAATCTTTACTGAGTAGTTGTAATCTGGAATGTATTGCCAGAAAGGGTGGTAAGATGAAATTTATCAGTAACTCTCAAAAGTAACGTCAGTGATATTCAGCACTATGGAAGGAGAGTGGGATTTTGAATACACAAGCATAATATGGCAAGTGGCCCCTTGAGTTGTGCAAATTGAAAGTACATTGACTGAACATCGTTCTGTAATAAGATCCTTACTTGAGCTAGGATTTAATTCTTGATGCTGTGCTAAGCTGCAGGTAAATTAACGTGTGCACTGTCAAGAACTTCTGCTTCGGTGGATAGGAGAAAATCGGCCACAGGTTGAAGTATGGAATCAGGTGAAGGCAAGGCCATCTTCACCAGTGAATTCATGGGTACTCTGCATCGAGATAGGCACAAATGCACAAGGAAAGAGGCTGGAGCAAAAAAACAACAAGTACTTTTTAAAAAAAGTTATTTTATTCAACAAGGATCTAGTGCTTTCCCGGCATATATGACGAATACAGTCTTCTTGGGCTTCCAGCTGGGTACATGTATCAATTATAAATGACGTTTCGATGACAAGCTCTGTCAGCTTCATCAGGGCTGGTGCCTGGTATTTATACCCCTGTAGTCCATCCCCCCGATTGGTTAGTCCACATCCATTCATGATGGACTATGGGGGGTATAAATACCGCTGGTCAAGACATGCCCAGGCATCATCCCTGATGAAGATGGCAGAATTTGTCATTGAAATGTCAGTTATAATCGATGCCTGTATTTAGCTGGAAGCCCGAGAAGAATTTTTTTGTTCGTTTAGAGTTACAGCATGGAACACACACTTCTGGCCCAATGAGCCGTGCCACCCAGCAACCCCCCCCCCCCCCCCCCATGTAACACTAGCCTAATCACAGCATAATTTACAATAACCAATTAATTGGTACATCTTTGGACTGTGGGAGGAAACCGGAACACCCAGAGGAAATTCCACACGGTTCACAGGGGGAACATACAAACTCCTGGATGTTTCTGGAATTGAACTCTGAACTCTGGAATGCACCGAGTTGTAATAGCGGCATGCTAACCTTTATGCTACTGTGGTGCCCATTGATTAGACATCTTCAGTGGGAGAAAAGAGGACATATCTGACTAACTGAAGAATTTTGCTTTGTACAAAATACTGTTGTTTGTAACATATGCACAGGGTGTTGTTTGCACCCTTGGTTGCAAGTAGGTCTTGTGGCCCAGTCAGTACATTGCAATATTTAATAATAAAAAACTATAAATTACAAAGGAAGCATATTTAAAAAAGAATAATTAAGTAGTGAAAAAAGAGGAGGTAGTGTTCATAGGTTCATTGTATACTCAGAAAAGGGGAAGAAGTTGTCTATAAACTTTAATAAATGTAGTCTGTAAATTTAAACGTATCTTTTCCCTTATGTTCTTTTTTCTCAGTTCTATCTCTCTCTGTTCCTTCCCCCTACTTGTACAGTAATAAAATAATTTCCATCTCCCACCCTTCCTGCTCTTGCCTTTCAAGCCAATGAGTGGAAGCAACCTTTCTCTGTTTAGATCTCCTATTACTTTTAACTCTCTCCCCCCCCCATTAGATCATTCCTACTGTCTTTACCATGGACACAACTTTTCATATTGTGACTTAAATAAAATTTCTAATCTTTGTTGGTTGAAGGACTGTATAAATCTTTCTCTGACATGAGAATTCTTTCCTTTCTGTGAGACTCATTTCTTTGAAAATACAAATCATTGGAAGATGCTTTAAACCAGGGGTGGCCAACCTTTGACATTCCATGCGTCAATTTTTTCACGCATGAGCTCAGATGCGATTTTTTTCACACACGAGTTCTATATTAACATTTTTTACACGAATTGAATGTGGGTACAAGAGTTGTATGGCGCATCTGAACTTGTGTGTGAAAAAATTGACACATGGAATGTAAAAGGTTGGCGACCCCAGCTTTAAACCATTAAACAACTTTTATTTCCTTTCAATTGCATGGACACTATTGTTAGCAATTTTCTACCATGTCACAGTTGCTACCCTTGTAAATCTAGTTTTCAAGTGCTGATAATCGACTTGGCACTATAGAGTAAGGGAAAATGAATTGGAGAAGTCTTGAGTTATTGTACTATATAAGATTATCCTTATGTACTTACCAGCAATCATCCTTTTATTATGATCAGGAACACTGCCACTCTCTGCATTTTTGTAGTACTAAAGCTCCCTTCCCACCCAATGAGCTGTACTACTCAGCAACCCAACTATTTAACCCTAGCGTAATCACAGGACATGTTACATGGTTTCCTCTCACAGTTCAAAGATGTACCGGTTGGTAGGTTAATCCATCATTGTAAATTGAATTATTTACAAATAGTATTCATCTCAGGCAGTTTTAGTAACTGATCGGCCTGGGTAGTACATTATTCTCAGCATAGGACTGTACCAACACTCAACCTCTTACGTCCATCAAATTCCTCTTCTAATTTCTTGGGTCTTTTTGAAACTTTATAAAGTGAACACTGCTATGCCACAAAGTGTCATAATCATAGAGCACAAAATCAGGTCCTTTGGCCCATCAAGTCTGTCCTAACTTACTCTGCTTAGTCCCATCAACCCTTACCTGGACCATATCCCTCCATACCCCTCCCATCCATGTATATAGAAGAAGTGCTACCTATATTTTGGCTAATGAACTTAAATGCAACTTCTATTACTTATTAAAATCATTTGGCCTTTGTCTTGTGTGGCCTCTCAAAAAGTAGCCACTTTACCGTCTAAGGCTACGATCAGGTTGCACTGAGGAAGGAGATACTGGGAGAGAGTGAATTCACTTCATTTCCATGCTTTGGGATGCACTGCCTTAAGAGATGCAGAATGAAATTCGTTAGTATTTCAAAAGGGTATTGGATATTTACTCGGTGCAGACAAGTGGGACAAATTAATATTTAATTTTGTAAATGGAATGTTTAGAAATACTAGCATCATCCACTGAATAATATATAATGCATTTGAACAATGGTGGGGTGAGTCAATTGCCATTCCTCTCATGGGTGAGAACTGCTGTAAGATTAATAAGTAGACAATTTATTAATGAATGCCATGGTAGCATAGCGATTAACACAATGCCATTACAGCTCGGGGCATTTCAGAATTTGCTGTTAAGTTCCGGTGCCATCTGGAAGGAGTTTGGTATGTTACTCCTGTGAACCATCGAGTTCCTCCAGGCATTCCAGTTTCCTGCCACTGTCAAAAGATGTACCTGTAGTAGGTTAATTGGTCATTGTAAATTGTCCTGTGATTAAGCTAGTGCTAAATAGGTGGGTTGCTGGGTGGTGTGGCTTGTTGGGCCAGAAGAGTCAGTTCTGCACTGCATCTCTAAATAATGAAATGATAATAAATAATGTTCTGGGCATTTTGTGTTTCTCAGGGTGAGAGATGTTGCCACAGAGAAACTGAATACTGTCCGTTTCAGGCGTATTGTTAGCATCTACATCAGGATAGTTGTGGCCGTTGACTAGCCCCTGTCAATAATCACAGCTAAAGATACTGAAAATAACAGATTAGTTCCCAGCTATGGAGAGAGAAATCTGTTGGTTTTGATCAATATACACTCAATGGCCATTTTATTAGTTGCAGGAGTGGAACCAGTGTGTTCCTCTGTTGCTCTAGCTCATCTACTTCAAGGTTTGGTGTGTTGTGCGTTCAGAGATGCTCTTTTGCACACGACTGTTGTAATGCGTAGTTATTTGAGTTACTGTGCCTTTCTGTCACCTTGAATCAGTCTGGCCATTCTCCTCTGACCTCGCTTTAATAGGGTGTTTTCACCCACAAAACTACCGGCCAGTGGATTATTTTTGTCTTACCACACAATTCTGTGTAAACTTTAGATATGTGCATGAAAGTTCCAGGAGATCAGCAGTTTCAGAGATACTCATACCACCCTGTCTGACACCAACAATCATTCCATGGTCAATGTCACTAAAATCACATTTCTTCCCCATTCTGATGTTTGGTTTGAATAACAACTAGACCCCTTGACCATGTCTGCATGCTTTTATGCATTGATACACTGCCACATGATTGGTTGATTAGTTATTTGCATTAATGAGCAGGTGTATCTAATAAAGTGGCCACCGAGTGTACTTTCAATAGAACTAGCAACATAGAAAACAAGCACATTGCAGAGAAGGAGAAAGGTGGAGAGAACAGAGAATATCAGTGATAGGTGGAAACTGAGAGGATGATGTGGCTGATAGTTGTGGTGAAGATTTATTCGTTGCAAAGGATCCTTTTTCTCCACACCACCTCCGCAGCTTTTGCATGTTTGCGGTGATATCATGGTTGAGATAAGACATCACCAGTCTCAAAATTTAAGTGATTCTCTACAGATGCTGCCCAATCTGCTGAATATTTTCATTTTCTTTTTTCTATTTCTTATTTCCAACATCGGCAGTATTTTGAATTTTCAGTGCCGTCGTCATGTTCAACCACTTACTCTTCAGCTTATTTTTGAATATTTTTACCTTACCAGAAATACTCGATACTCACTATTCTGCAGATTCTCAAATGGTGATGACAGCAATTGGTTGTAATTAAGTCAAAATCTCATGCACATTTGGCTCCATCTGTGCATCTATATTACTCTGCACAGGTAACCAAGTGTCACTAGGTGAAGTAGTTTTACATTTTTGAGTCTGATTTGTGGCCAAAGCTAAATTGACGATTGAATCCAATCCCCACAACTCCTCTCTCTACCTCATCTTCTGAAATTTCAGTTCCTTTTTTGAACAATAGCCTTGACTATTCTACTTCTTGTAAGCTCTGTAGCTTTCCTACCTGGTCCTATTTTGCATTGCAACTTTTCAACACCTCCCTGTGCTTGCTAACCTATATTATATGTTAAACAATGCCCTGAATCGTTAAAGGAGCACCTAGTTTTTAAATTCTCATCCTTCAAATCTTTCATCTTCCCCAGCTCAATAATCCTTAAACTTGGGAATGAATAAAAAAAATTAATTTCTTTGCTATCCTCAAACTTCCCCATCTCCTTCACTTCTTCCTTTCAGATGCAGCTTAAAACCAGACTTTTAAACTATGGATATCTACCCTGACATCTCCTTGTGTGACTTAATGTCAAATTTTATTTGATTCAGGGGTTTCCAACCTGTGGTTTACAAACCCTTTGGTTGAAGGCCCGTGGCATTAGAAAGGTTGGGAACCCCATATTTGATGTGAACCACAGTGGAATGTTTTATGGTATTAGAAGCATTATATAAATTAATCTTGTTTTGGTCTATTCTTCTCCAGTGGGTAACAATGAATCACGTTTTGTCTTGTCTCAGTACCATTTTCAAATCTAATGATTGGAAATTAATCCTTTAAACTAATGGATTCTGCTTCTAGTCACAATTTTTTAAATTGGTATTCTGCCTCAGGTTGCAGCAGTGAATTCCATGCTGCATATGTTCTTTGCTAACTTTAACTCAAGTGATGAGGAAAAGAGATTTTTTTTGATGTTAGAGTTACTGTGGAATAATTGGCATTGGGTGGGGGGCAATGTCCTACAGGTAGGCCATCTAATGGAACCTGTTAATATGGCTCCAATCCTCAAATAGATTTCTAATTTATATAAAATGTTAATTCTCTGATATGGATCTGGAAAACATTACAATATCAGCATGAGGCACAGTCTTTCAGTGCTTTGCCCTTGTCTGATGGTTGCTGTTGTGATGTGATGTCCATGTCAAGGACTTTTTCTATGGCCCTTTGATTTGAAGCCACTTGTAGTTTCAGCTCAGAGTTGTTTCTGAGCATAAGTTTTGGCATGCTGGCATGAAGGTTGAAGCTTGAAAGTAGCAGAATCTTAAACAAGTAATAAACATGAGACTCTGCAGATGCTGCAAATTCAGAATGTCACACACAAAGTGCTGGAGTAATTCAGCTGGTCAGACCAGCTATGGAGAGGAATTAAAAAGTCAGTGTTTCGGGCCAAGACCCTTCATCAGTCCTGAGTTCCTCCAGCATTTTATGGGTGTACAAGTTCTATGTTAGATCAATGGAGTTGATTTCCACAACGTAGACACAAGTACAAGATCAGTGCTCAGCTGAAACTTAAGAAGTTCCAAGGATATATTGGTATGAGAACAACATGAGTTATCAAATCCAATTCCACCATGCATGGATTTACAACTGTCTGGATGAGGGATGTAATATGTTAATTTATGAACTGTAATGCTATCGTACATCTTGGTGATTTGCACCTCACGGTTGTCCATTGTTCTCCTTTAGATATCTTTGTGTTTCTCATCTGTGTGTGTGTGTGTGTGTGTTTTTTTCCTTTCTGGGCTTTGTACGTTCTAACCCTCTCTCTCGTTGATCTGTCATTTCCCCTTCCTTGCTGATGTCTCATTTTTCCTCATCTCATCATGTGCTCATTGGCTGCACTAGGAATAGGTAAGAGTCCTTTGTCACCTTGTACTATTTAACTAGTGTTTTGATCTATTTGGGCTCTCTTTGGCATGTTGGAAGTTTTCATATGGTTGAATCTATTAACGTGGAGGGTGGGTTGATAAAAGTGTTTGAGCAGCACCAGTTGGCAGTGAATTCAGATTAGTTACCATAAGATTTAGCTTCAGAGATTAATATGATATTTTAAGGGAAACTCTTGAGTATGAATGAGGAAGTGTGAGTTTATGAGGGAGGCATATGTGGAGCTTCCACACCAGCACAGGCTATACTTTTACCTTGCTTAAAATTCAGGGTGTGCTTTTGGGAATGGGAGCATTAATAGAATCAATATTAAAAGTCAGCACTGTTAATATTACATATGGGGGTAAGTACAAGAGATGTTGCTATTTTAAAACATAGAACAATACAGTACAGGATCTTCAGCTCCCAGTGTTGTGCCAACTCTTTAAGCTACCCTTAAGATGAATGTAACCCTTCCCTTCCACGTAGTGCTCCATTTTTCTTTCATCCGTCTGCCTACTTGAGAGTCTCTTAAGTGTCCCTAATGTACCTGCTACTGCCACCACTCCTGGCAGGGATTTCCATGAGCACTACCTCTGACAATGCCCTTATACTTTCTTCCAGTCACCTTAGAATTATGCTCTTTCATACTACCCATTTCGTCTCCGGCTATCCACTCTGTGCCCCTTACCATCTTACACACCTCAATCCCATCACCTCTCATCCTCCTTTATTCCAAAGAGAAAAGCCGTAGCTTGCTGAACCTATTCTCATAACACATGCAGTCTGTTCCAAACAGCATCCTTGTAATTCTTGTCTACATCCTCTAAAGCTCCCATTTGCTGCTGTCAGGAACCTGGAGTGATTGTGCCAGGAATTTCCTCACAGTTTATAGTGGAAGATCTAAATGTGAGAGTTGATGCTGGTTGGGTGGTGTGGTACATGTACTGCAATGTGCCTGGGACTGCACCCTGTGTAGCACAGTGAGCACGGATCATTTCTGGGGAGTAACAGCAGGCATACCCTGCTCCATGTATGGAGTAGGTTTCAACATATGCCTTCCCTGCCCTGTGATGGCTTGCACAGTTTCTCACTCACCCACCCACGGGGTGTTTTCACTGTCATTTCAGTGGAGAGTGCACATTTATTCTTGGTTTCCTGCACAGCTGTAGGGGTGGGGTGAGAAGCAGATGGTCTCCCAGGTTCCTGGCACAGCAGTACATAGCCCAAAACAGATGGCTTTTTTAAAGTACCGGCAGTTATGTGACCGCGTGTTTAAACTGGAGAACTGAAGATGATGTTAGGAATTGGTGTTCTGTGGGGCAGGGCCAGTGTAGTTGGGCTGAGCTTAATAATCAGTATATTTTCATAAAGCAAGATTCTGCAGATGCTGGAGCATCAGAGTAACATATACAATGCTGGAGGAACTCAGCAGGTCAGGCAACATCTATGGACGGGAATAAACTGGTCGTTTCATCAAGACTGGAAAGAAAGGAGGAAGAAGGCAGAATAAGGTGGTGGGGGAAGGGAAGGAGTACTTTATCATTGCTAACGCAAAATGCTGGAGGAACGCAGCAGGCCAGACAGCACCGATGGGAAAAATTTATCGTCAACATTTCGGGTCGAGACCCTTCAACAGGAAGTCTTGGCCCGAAATGTTGATTGTACTTTTGTCCGTAGATGCTGCCTGGCCTGCTGAGTTCCTCTGGCATCTTGTGTGTGTTGCTTGGATTTTCAGCATCTGCAGATTCTCTCTTGTTGGTGATATTATCATTCCTACCAACTTTGACATTTGACTAGACATTGATTGATTACAGTACAGTATTTTTCACTCTGTGCTTCCTGGAGCCCAGTCATGTTGTGGATTATGTCTCAGGAAAATGAGCCAATTATGTTCCTGTCAGTGTTCGAGAATTTGTGCATTGTGCAAACACAGACTGTCTGTGACTATTTGCCATCCTGTGAACTTTGGTGTAAGACTTAGCAACATGTTGCAGCTGCAGGAAGTGCATTTCTGCCATCGTTGGGTTCCTGCCAGGACTTAGAAAACCCTTCAGATAAAATTGGAAGGATGTAAATGAGTGAAATCTGGTGGTAGGCAAGGGGATGAGTGATGTGAGTGGAGCTGACATGGTTCGCTATAATGATGGGTAATGATGTGAAAGGTAACCATGTATGTGTTGACTTAATCCTGATCCCACTTTACAAATAGAGTCATAGAACACTACAGCATGGAAGAAGGTCCTTCGGCCCATCTAATTCATGCTGAGCTTTTATTCTCCCTGGTACTATCAACCTGCACCCAGACCATATCCCTTTATACCTCTCCCATTCATGTAGCTAGCCAGATTTTTCTCAAATGTCGAAATCAAATACTCAACCACCATCTCACTCAACCTCAATGGAAAAAACCTGCTTGCGTTTACCCTATCTGTACCCTTTATAATTTTGTATATCACTGTCAAATCTTCCCTAATTCTCCTACGCTCCAATCTTAATAGATTTTAACTCTAGCTTGTCTTCTTTGTCTACCCAGGTTTGGACATTGTAGATTAATAATGGTTCCTTCTGAATCCCTTTAATAACATTCCCTCAAGCCTTCTGTGACTGGGAGCATGTACCAGTATGGATCAGCAGCAGCGAAATATGGCCTTTTGGATCAGTATTCTTTTGAAGGATCAGTTTGAAGTCTTATTTGTCCATCTGTCTCTACATCCTGTGTAAAGAGGGATTATCAGATTCAGAAAAGGATTTTCATCTGCTCAAAGGCAACTTTTGTTAAGTTGTTTCCTTGCCAAAGCTATTTTTCCCCTCTAGTTCTATTAATCTAACTACCAGGTTACAGGTGTCACAACAGGTCAATATAACCACATAGTTTCGTAAGTTAAGAGATTCTTTTAAAAGTGCAACATGTTTTTTCTTTCTATTGCATGACCTTTTTTTTAAAATCAAAATACACTCTTTGAAGTTGAGTATTCTGCAGCTGAACTAGCAATGTCCCATGGCTAGTGACTGTGCAAAGTCTTGTCTGGAGCTGTTGATCTAGGTCCTAGCTATCAACCCAAGATTTAAGTCAGAACAGTGTGAAGTGATCGTGAAATTCACAGAGGGATCTCATCTTAAATATTAAGCACTTGGTCTATTGTATACAAGCTGAATGACAGTAATTTTTAATATCTTTGCATTTGAGCAAAAACCGCGGATACTGAAAATTAGAACTAAAACACAAAATGGTGGAACTACACAGCAGGTTGGGCAGAATGTGTGAGAAGTGAAACCATGGTGAATTTTCAGTTCAGAACTGGGAAAGTGAGAAACCTTTTTCCCAATATTTTTAAAGGGACTTAATTTTGAAACAGTAAATGTTGCTTTACAGTTACCTGACCTGTGTTACCAGCATTTTCTGTTAAAATGGGTTTTTTATCTCTAATGATGAAATTGTATGCACTATTTAAGTGACATGAATATTTGGTGGACCCTGGCTGAATTTTTTTGGATTTCTATTTCAGACGGAATGCAGTGGATGCTTTCCGTGTCAACGTCATCCATGCCAGGCAGCAAGTGCGTTCACCAGTCACCAACATTGCACGTACCAGCTTCTTCCATGTTAAGCGTTCGAATATCTGGCTGGCTGCCGTCACTAAGCAGAATGTTAATGCAGCCATGGTTTTTGAGTTTCTGTACAAAATGTGCGATGTTATGACTTCGTACTTTGGAAAGATCAGTGAAGAAAATATCAAGAACAACTTTGTCCTCATCTATGAACTACTGGATGGTAAGTACAGTCTATCATAATGATGACAACGTGTGTTTGTCTGAGCTGAAGAGTTTGAGAATCCTCAAGTTCTAATCTGGAGGGAGTTGAACAGAAATTATTAAAAATTTAGATCCATAGTGAAAATACAGCAAAATTTTAAAAAAAAATTAACGATGGGAAAGTTTATTTATTTTATTTAGAGCTAACAGGCCCTTCCAGCTGAAGAGTTTGTACATTCTCCTTGTGACTACATGGGTTTCCTCTGGGTGCCCTGGTTTCCTCTCATAGTCCAGAAACCTACCAATTCTCAGGTTAATTGGTCATTGTAAGTAGTCATATGATTAGGCTAGAGTTAAATCAGGAGATTGCTGAGTGGCGTGGCTCAAAGAGCTGTATCTCAATAAAATTAAACAAGCCTGCACTGCCCAATTATACCCGTGAAACCAGTACATTTTTGGAATGTGGGAGGAAATGAGCACTCAGAGGAAACCCACGGCGTCACAGGGAGAAGGTACAAATTCCTTACAGCCAGCAGCAGGAATTGAACCCAGGTCGCTGGTGCTCTAATAGCATTAAGCTAACTAATATACTTTAAGGATACACAGATATGAAAATAAGGAAATCGGGGGAAATTACTGGATGTGGAGCAGGAGTCAATAGGGGGTGCACTGTAACAGTAATTTAAGATCATTGACCACAACTGCAAATTTTTTGACTGTGACAATAAGGACTATATATGTATGAGTCAATATGCTTTTGCTTCCGCGTTTGGACATTCAAACTTGCCAAAGATCAATCATTTATCCAGAGCCCTCCGGTTGAAAGTTTTTCTTTTCCTCCTCCCCGCCCCCCCCCCAACTCCCTACCCCCCCACACACAGAAATCTTGGATTTCGGTTACCCGCAAAATTCTGAGACTGGAGCCTTGAAAACATTCATTACCCAACAAGGAATCAAAAGTCAGGTAAGCAATACTAAGTGGTCTGAAGAAAGCTGCATTGTTGTAGGGAACAGCAAAGAGTTATTTGTACATTTGCTCTCAAGATATAATGCATTTGCCAGGATAATTGGTGGCTATATCTAAAATAGTTTTAATTAAAAGATAGCTTTAAGTACATGTTCTACAAATATCTTTCAGCCTCCACCCATAGAACATGGCACTGGCTGGAGGTCATCTGTTGGTCGGGGATTGACCATGGAAGTATGGTCCTCGTTATCTAAGTGTCTATACACAAGCCAATACAAGTCAGGGCAGGATGATACAGAGAGCCATGCAGCAAGCACCACCTTGCGACACAGCTGATGAATCCAAAGGAAAGGCAGAGACTGATACAGTTTGGCACCAGCGGCATCGCAGGAGTTGCCAGTCAGTGTTGAACTCAATGTAGTTTACTCCTGAAGCCTTCCTCATGAGTGGGTATAGCCCCAAGGCAGTGGAGGTTTGAGATCAGAGTTTTCCTTCTAGATGAGCTGTCAACCATTACACCCTAAATACAAGCCCCATTACACCCTAAGCAACTGGTTTTAAGGCTGCAATAACCCACTTATGCTCCTTTTCCTGTCAGTAGAAATGGTTCCACTGGCTCAGCCACGTGTGAAGGACAGGAGGTGGACTTGGTTGGCAAAGGGTATTTGAGACGCACACTTTTGGGAGCATGTAAGAGGTAGTGGGAGCTTATCCTCACCAACTCTCCACTTCCTTCCCCTGGCTATGACAACCTTAAGGAATGGGCAGTGGCTGTCATTTTAAAATAAAGTAGATTATTTAGACTGAAATTGAGACATTCCTTAGGGCAGTGAATCTTTTGAGGCCTTTAATCACAATTGCAAATTCTTTTGGCCAAACTAATAGAGACAATACTTGACTCAGTATATATTTTCTTGCAAGTTTTCTATCTTGAGCAATAGTGAAGGCTCAGTCATTGAGCTCATTCAAAATAGCGCTTGTTAGGGTTCTGGATATTGAAGAGATTTGGGGATAGCATAAGAAAATTTGGGTGGTGGTATGGAGGTACATTGCTATCGAAGGAGGTGAGAGGTGTTCCTTCTCTCTGCTACCCTGCAGTTCAGTCTTGGGCAAGGTGTAGCATCTGTTTAACCCTCTGATCAGTGTCAAGTAAAGCCATGGGAGCAGGTGGTGGGTGATCGTATGAGCAGCTGGTGCTGCACAAGTCGTGGCTATGATGTCAGGCAGACAATCTCTGAAGAGTATTGATAATGGCTGGAGTCACCTATTGCTGTGCTATGGTTTCCATACATTTGTTTGCATACTGTACAGTGGGATTCAGATTCATATTTATCACATATACAGAGAAACGTGCAGTGAAATACATTGTTTGCATTAACAATTAAAGCAGCCTAAGGGTGTGCTTTAGGTAGCCCATAAGTGACACCACACACTTGTGTTGCCAACATGGCATGCCCACAATGCTTGACAGAACAACATGGAACACAACAAAGCAGAATATAACAAGCAACAAAACAAACCCCTTTCCTCCCTAGCACTGACATTCCCATATGGTATTCCTGCAACCCCAGAACAGGCCTCCGGGTCTCTGGGCCTTGGTCATCGGGCTTTGACATCCAGACTTCTGGTTGTATTCACACTTTGACCTTCTGTATCGGACAACAGACTAGCCGATGATGGAACCCTGAACTCCAGGCTTCAAACTCTAGGCCTGCTCAGTCATGGGCCCTTGTGCTTCTGCTGTCACGGACATCTGCTTCTGGAACCCACCGACCTGGGACAACCATGGGTGTCCTTCATCATCTGTCCACATCAAGTTGGTGTCTTCACAACAGGATCTCTGGATGATCCTTGCACCCACCCCAAACTCTCCCTTCCCACAAGTTCAGAAATTTTAACAGCTTCCTTTAAATCCTTTAATTTTCATTCCCTCTTCAATTATAGAGTGTTGAATGAAAGTGAGTGCTGTGAGTAACAAGTATTATGTTGATATTCTTTCTTTGTGCAGTCAGCACTTTCTCCTGAGGAACGTCTGACAGCCAGATACTCCATTTTGCTGTTACGAGCATAGCGATGTCAGCTTCCTGAGGCAGGACTGGTGCCAACCTTCTAATAACATATCCTGTTTGTAAAAGCTGGCAGGCACAGATAGTGTTATTTGTTCTTTTGTTCTGGCAGACTATGATTCAGCACGTGGCCCGAGTTTGCTGCCATTGAAATGTATTACACAGCCTGACTCAGCAGGAAGGCACTCAGTGTAACATTGAGAGCTTTAAGGCTTTCTTTGTATCCTAACACCCCTGATTGGGGGTTTGGGCTTCATATCAAATGTGACGGTAATTACAGGATCATTCCTTTTTCCCCCAAAAAAGCACTATACATTCAGTGCCCACTTTATTAAGTATCTCCTGTACCTAATGAAGTGACCACTGAGTGTATGTTCATGGTTTTCTGCTGCTGTAGCCCAAGGTTTGACATGTTGTGCATTCAGAGATGCTCTTCTACACACCACTGTTGTAATGTGTTGTTTGAGTTCCTGTCAGCTTGAACCAGTCTGGCCACTCTCCTCCGACCTCTCATTAACAAGGCATTTTCACCCACAGAGCTACCGCTCACTGGATGTTTTCTTTGTTTTTCCACACCATTCTCTATATACTCTAGAGACTGGTTTGCATGAAAATCCCAGGAGATCAGCTGTTCCCGAGATGCTCAAACCACTCAGCCTGGTGCCAACAAACATTCCACGGTCAAAGTCACTTAGATCACATTTCTCCTCCATTCTGATGTTTGGTCTGAACACCAATTGATCCTTTTGACCATGTCTGCATGCTTTTATGCATTTAGTTGCTGTCACATGATTGGCTGATTAGAGGTATGTATTATTGTACAGGTGTATCTAGTGAAGTGGCCACTGAGTGTGTAGCAATATGAAACACCTTTTTGTTTATCTGGAAGGAGTGTGCCTTTATGAAAAAGAGGTGTTAGTTGAAGGCCTTATATATACACAAAGATTAGAAGCACTCTGAACTTGGTGCAGCTTTTTATGTTTTGAATTATTTTTGAGTTAGGGATGGATCTAGGGGCTTAGTGTGGAAGTGTGTGTGTTTTTTGGATTAAAAGTTACTTCAGTACACTAATTTTTTTTTCTCGTGTGCATCACATCTGGGATTTAACAGAATTACGTTTTCAGCATTTTTAATCAGCTGAAAACAATATAATTTTTTAGGTTGCTTGTCAGTTAACTTTAAGACTATATGAAATAGGAGCAGAAATACACCATTTTGAGGCAATTTATTCCAGGAGTAAGGATTTGAAATGAATTATTTACTTATTTACATAGTGCGGAACAGGCCCTTCTGTCCTAATGAGAAGGACCGCCCAGCAACCTTCCTATTTAACACTAACCTAATCACAGATTGTTTATAATGACCAATTAACCTACCAACCAGTATGTCTTTGGACTGAGAGAGGAAATTGGAGCACCCGGAGGAAACCCACAACGTCACGGAGAGAGCACATAGACGGTGCTGGAATTGAACTCCAAACTCCCAAATGCTGCAGTACCGTTGCGCTAACTGCTATGCTACTGTGATGTGGTAATTGAATGCTGCAAATGCTATCTGGGAATGGGAGTTTTGATGCTTGGCAAATTGAGGTTTTATCAGTTATATATTTAAAGAAGTGGAAAATATATTTATACAAGGAAAGATAATGAGGAGAGGGATAAATAGGATGATAAAATTGGAAGTTTTGTTATCTGTCTTCAGGCCAGAGGTGCCTGAGGTGAAGCCAAATAAACTTGGTCAGCCTGTGGAACAGCAAATTTCCTGTCAGTCTAATAGTTTAATCTTAGACATCAAATTGTGTATTACAACGGAGAACTCGGCAGTCAGTCCATTTGATAACCTTTTGAAGAAATGCAAGAGCTAATACTTATTCAAATACAAACTATAGATTTGCTTAAAATTACAGTTTGAAACGCAGCTTGTGCATAATTTGAAATATCCTGGAAAAGTGTAGTTTATCTCCAAAAGGGGAAACAGATTAATTATTAGTAAATGGCTGCGTATGTGAATCTGAATCACATTTAATGTCAGTGACATATATCATGAAATTTATTGTTTTGTGACAATGGTACAGTGCAATACATGAATAGGAATGAGAGCTATATCCATAAAATTTAAATATGTAATGCAAAAAGAGAGAAAAATATAGTGAAGTAGTAGGTGAACCAGCTGGACAGGGTTTTTTTCATTAATAATTCCTCTTTTTACGTGGAACATTTGAAATGAGCTTTGTCCAAAGCGATTTTCTACTGTGGTAACCAGGGCAGGCTGTCTGAACCCGTTAGATAGTTGTAATATGAAAAATTAAATTCCCCAAGCTCAGGTAGTTAGTAACTTGGCGTGACCATCCATACTGGGAATGAAAAAGTCTTGTCATGAAGGTTGGTTTTACTCTTCACCAAGCAGGTGATGAATTAGTTGAACCAAAAATTGAATTTATCGTGCTAACACTGGAGATATATTTCTTTCTCCCTGCAAATAACAATGGATTTGTTTTAGTGAACAATCTCCCTCCCTCTCCAGGCAAGTGGAAACTGTCTCTTGGGTTTCCATTGCAGTGAAACTACCCACATGAGCACACACTTCAGACAAGTAACAGAAAATCATTTTATTTATTGCTGATGAATAAGAATAAGAAAGGTGATAGCATTATCTAATCGATTCCTCTTTCATTCTGATAGTATACCATTTCAACATAGGCCGGATTTGCTAAATGGATATTCTGTTAAAGAATGCTATGGAATTAAAGAACGTGGGGCGTTAGCGTAATGCCATGACAGTGCTAGCAACCTGGGTTCAATTCCAACTGCTGTCTATAAGGAGTTTGTACGTTCTCCCTGTGACTGAGTGGGTTTTCTCCATGTGTTCAGTTTCCTCCCACATTCCAAAGATGTACAGGGGAGTAGGATGCATGGGTGTAACTGGGTAGCATGGGCTCGTTGACCCAGAGGGCCTATTGCCATGTAGTATTCAAAAAAAATAAAATATAGAATAATGCTAGACATAGAATAGAGTCATAGGACAGTACAGCACAGAAACAGGCCCATCTATTGAATGCTGAACTATTAATCTGCCCTGTGCCATCGACCTGCACCTGGACCATAGCTCTCCATACCCCACCCATCCATGTACCTTCTCTTGAATGTTGAAATCGAACCCAAATCCAACATTTTTGCTGGTGGCTCATTCACACTCTCACCACCCTCTGAGTGAAGAAGCAATATCATCTTATTTCCTGAGTAATTGATGTAGTTTATTACTTTGTATTTTGATCTTCATGATCTTATGTATCAAAGAATTGTAATTAACCTTTTTTATAATGTCAGCATCATCATAATCACTGGATTACAAAATTAATTGCATACAAACTGCTTCAAAAGGATGAAGCAGCGTGATAGCTATATCAACACATGTCATATCTTATTATTGTTACACTTGCCCTTATTGCTAACTTGTTCTCTCCTTTTTTTTTATCATCTCTGTTTACTGACTGCTTGCCTGTTAACCGTGTGTATGGTGCTCCTGGTTCTAATCCTGCTCTCCTGCTTTCTCTTTCTCCACCTGTGACTGGCGACCTGACTTATAGCACCAGGTAGGAGAATCTGCCTGCTTCTGCATTACTTACTGGTGATGGGGGAAGGGTACTTCGAACTACTGACTGAAATCCCTTGGAATCGTTGGCCTGAATCTTGTCCTTGACATAAGAGGAAGTCATTGCGGAGATCTGCTGTGGTGTAAAGTATTGTGGATACTCCAGCTAATGACGATTGACTGTGTTTGTAATCCAGCACTCCTTTTAAAAAAAAGTGTTTTGAGTTTGGTTCTAATAGGAACATTCCTTATTCCAGACCAAGGAGGAACAGTCACAGATCACAAGCCAGGTAACTGGACAGATTGGATGGAGGCGTGAAGGGATCAAGTATCGACGGAATGAACTTTTTCTGGATGTTCTGGAGAGTGTCAACCTGTTAATGTCACCTCAAGGTATAAGATATTAAAGTGCTGCTGTCAGTTGAAGGTTCTTGCTCTCATTTTGATCTCTGCCATTTTTCACTGTCCTGTGACAAATTTTGTATGCACATCTCTGTACTTCATTATTGTAGACAGGCTGTGCAGCAGATTTTGGGTCTGCAAGGAAGAGTTTACAGGTCTTGGAGGC
This sequence comes from Mobula birostris, assembly GCF_030028105.1. Lineage (NCBI taxonomy): Eukaryota > Metazoa > Chordata > Chondrichthyes > Myliobatiformes > Myliobatidae > Mobula > Mobula birostris. The sequence goes on from NC_092373.1 coordinate 9,737,186, forward strand.
AGTGCAGTGCAACATATGGTCAATGGTACATCCTGTGAAGACAATTTGACAAAATTTAATGTGTACTTGGAGGTTGGAAAAAATACTCAACAAGTCTTTTATTTATTTGAACTCTAAATAAATTTCAGAGATAAAGTGCGGAACAGGCCCTTCCGGCCCAACGAGTGATACTGCCCAGCAACCCACTGATTTAACCCTAGCCTAATACAGGACAATTTACGATGACCAATTAACCTACTAACGGGTACATAATTGGTCTGAGAAGATGAAACAGTGGTGACGTGAGGGAAGTGGAGAGAGGAGCAAACAATGAAGTGGTTGAAGCAAAGTTCAGTTCAATTTAACGATTAAATTAAATCTGCAAATATATGTTGCCATATACAATCTTGAGATTCATTTTCATGAGGGCATTTACAGGAAAATAAATACAACAGAGTTTATTAAAAATGTAAATAACAATGACTGACAAACAACCAATGTGCAAATGAAGACAAATAATGCAAATAATAAAAAATGTAAATAACACTGAGAGCCTGAGTGGCAACGCCCTTAAAAGCGAGTCCATAGGTTGTGGAGTCAGTTCAGAGTTAAGGTAAACTGAGTTATCCATGCTGGTTCAGGGGTCTGTTGGCTGTAGGTAATAACTGTTGCTGATCCTGGTGGTGTGGAATCTGATGCTGCTGGACCTCCTCCTGCCCAATGTAGTAGAGAGAAGGGAGCATAACCTGGATGGTGGGGGTCCTTGACGATGGATCCTTGTAAATGTGCTCAATGGTGGAGGGGGCTTGATGAGGAAGATTAGGTAACATTTAAAAAAAAACAGAAAGCTGGAAACACTGGGCAGATTTCCAGCATCTGCAGTTACATGATTTTTGTCAGCAGATAATACATGAACCAGAGGAAAGGTTTCTAAAATTGAATTATCTCCACTGATATTTTGCTTTGTATTCAGGATGTGCTTCCAAGAACAAGCATTAATGGGATCAGTAGTAAAAGTGATTGTGATTACATGAGAGTTTCATTTCTGTGGCAGTGACTTGATGCAAATCCTTGAACTGTACTGCAAAATAGGCCTGTCCTCCCCTGATGATCATGCAGAAAATAAATGTGGTTGCTCATGGAAAGACCTCCAATGAAGACTAGGGTTTAATATGCAGGACTAGACTATAAAACATAGGAGCTTAATTAGGCCATTCAAATCATGGCTGATTTATTATCCACCTCAACCTCATTTTTCCCTGTAAGTGGCAAAATAGTATGACCTCTATGCTGAGATGTAGAGAGTTTGACTTGAACATTTGGTTCATCATGGACATTCTTCTTCTAGCGTTGGGAGTATTTTTGGGATGTGTTGGCATTGGAGAAGGTCCAGAAGAAGTTCAGGAGGATGCTCCCTGCAGTGAAAGGGGTAATATTTGTTGAACGCTTGATGGCTCTAGATCTGTACTCACTGTAGTTGAGAAGAATGAGGTGGCATCTCATTGAAACCTACTGAATTTGAAAAGGCCTAGATAGAGTGGACATGTAAAGGATGTTTCCAGTAGTGGGAGTGCAGTCAGCACACTCAGAATAGAACAGAGATTAAAAAGAATTCCTTTAACCTGAGGAGAGTGAATCTGTGGAATTCATTGAGGCCAAGTCATTGGGTATATTTAAAGTGGGGGTTGTAGGAGAATTGAGAGGGGAAGTAGATCAGACATTATCGAATGTTGGAGCAGACTCGATGGCCGAATGGCCTAATTCTGCTTCTATGTCTTATGGTCACTCTACAACATTATTTGCTTTTCCCTCCATTCCGTCACATTGTATTTATTTCATCTGGGCCTGTGCTGTAAGCAATCCAGCGCTAGATTTGTTAGCCTTGCAAATGTCCCAGCTCATACAGATCATTGTTGGAATCTGTTTGCCCTGTGTCAACAGACTACCCAGGTCCTTATGTTGGATAGGATGGAATCCACTCGCTCCTTCCCCTCCCCATTTGTTGTAGAACCAGTGGCCATTAAGGTCATGAATTATCTTTATCAAGGATCAACTTTACTTGCCATATACATATACATGTATTAACTATTTGCTGTGGTGCATTGGCGTGACAGGCAATAAAAAAAAGGTCATTCACCAAGATTCAGGGTTCGAGCTACACGTCTTCCGAGTTATTTCTGGATTCAAGGTGTTTAATGTCATTTCCTGTTCACAAGTGAATTGAATTGAATTGACTTTATTTCTTACATCCTTCACATACATGAGGAGTAAAACTCTTTACGTTATGTCTCCGTCAAAATGTGCAATCATACTGACTTATAATAATTTATATTAAATAGAACAGTCAATGTAACATAGAAATACACTCAAATCAGCGCGAGTTAATCATTCTGATGGTCTGGTAGAAGAAGCTGTCCCAGAGCCTGTTGGTCCTGGCTTTTATGCTGTGGTACTGTTTCCCGGATGGTAGCAGCTGGGATAGATTGTGGTTGGAGTAACTCGGGTCCCCATTGATCCTACAGGCCTTTTTATCACATCTGTCTTTGTAAATGTCCTGAATCATGTGAAGCTCACAACTACAGGTGAGCTGGGCTGTCCGCACCACTCTCTGCAGAATCCTGCGATTAAAGGAGGTACAGTTCCCATACCCGCAGTGATGCAGCCAGTCAGGATGCTCTCAGTTGTGCACCTGTAGCAAGTTTTTAGGATTTGGGTGCCCATACCAAACTTCCTTAACTGTCTGAGGTGAAAGAGCACTGTTGTGTCTTCACCACACAGCTGGTGTGTACAGACCACGTGGGGTCCTCGGTGATGTGGATGCTGAGGAATTTAATGCTGTTTACCCTCTCAACCCAAGATCCATTGATGTCAATAGGGGTTATTCCTCCTGTAATCCACAACCATCTGCTTTTGCAACATTCAGGGAGAGGTTGTTTTCTTGACACCACTATGTCAGCGAGATGACTTCTTCCCTGTAGGCTGCCTCATTATTGTTTGAGATTAGGCCAATCAATGTGGTGTCGTCGGCAAATTTAATTAGCAGATTAGAGCCGTGGGTAGCGACACAGTCATGGGTATACAGGGAGTAAAGGAGGGGACTTAGTATACAGCCTTGAGGGGCTCCTGTGTTGAGAGTCAGTGGGGTTAAGGTGAGGGAGCCCACTCTTTATCACCTGCCGGTAATCTGACAGGAAGTGCAGGGTCAAGGCCGAGGTCTATAGGCTTCCTGTGGAGCCTGGGTGGAATTACGGTGTTGAATGCTGAACTGTAGTCCGATAACAGCATTCTCACATAAGCATCCATACTCTAAACAATCTCCTAAACTAAACATAAGTGTAGAGATTGAAGTAGTTGTTATTCCAAATCAGAAGCAGCACAAAATAAAAACACAAAAGATAAGGAGCACAATAATAATACTGAAAAAAGTACACCATAGAAATTGGGGTGACACGGTAGAGTAGTAGTCAGCACAACATTTTACAGTAGCAGTGACCTGTGTTCGTTTCCTGCTGCTGTTTATAAGGAGTTTGTACCTTCTTGCTGTGACCACGTGGGTTTCATCCAGGTGCTCCAGTTTCCTCCCACAATCCAAAGACAAACCAGTTGGTAGGTTAATTGGTCATTGTAGATTGTCTGATGATTAGGTTAGGGTTAAATTGAGGGTTTCCAGGTGGCAAGTCTTCGAGTAGGCTGTGTGGGATCCTTAATGATGTTACCCTTTTCCGGCATCTTTCTGTGTATATGTCCTTAATGATGGGTAGGGTAGTCTCTGCGGTCCATAGGCAATTCTAACTGTCCTTTGTAGAGCCTTCTGTCTGCCCCAGTGCAGTTTCTGTACCATGTAGTGATGCAGCTTGTTAGGATGCCTTGTTGCATATGTGTAGAATGACATGAGTATAGATGTGCAAAGTCCAACTCTCTTCAGCCTCCTTAGAAAGGAGAGGCATTGGTGAGCTATCCTGGTTGTGTGGCATCTGTTCTGGGTCAATGTGAGATGTGCAGTCCCAGGAGTTTGAAACTGTCTGTTTTCACTGCTGTGGCACTGATGTAAAGATGTTAGAAGGTTAAGGAAAAATAATATATATAGGCATATACTGCCTGGTACAGCTTCTGTATCAAGCAGCTTGTAAGGATACTGTGCATCTGTAGAATGGCATGAGTATGGATATACAAAGTCCAGCTCTCTTCAGCCTCAATTATAAAAAATAAAGAATAATATTTTTTTAAATGGTTAAAGTACGGATAGGGAATAAAATGTACATAATATCTGAATACAAAAACTATTTACAATGTAAACAGCATTATAAAAAGTGATTTTAAAGTGTCTGCAGTGCAGTGACAGGAGTAATAGGTAGAGGGGGTGGTGTGGCTAACTGAAATGATTGATCAGATTAACTGCCTGGGGGAAGAAACTTTTAAGATGGCATAAAGTTTTTGTTTTATAGCTTTATAGCATTTTTCTGAAGGGAGCTTTTGGAAGAGACAGTTTGCTGGGTGAGTAGAGTCCACAATGATTTTCTCTGCCCACTTGTTACCATAGAGAACTCTCTGGATTAACAGATCTCTGAAGCCAGACAAAGAGAAGTGCAGCCAACACATATCCAATAGGAAATGACACGAGAGTCTAGGATCTGGCACTCTGGATCCTGTAGCACCAGGCCAACTGCCCCACAGTTCAACATTACATTTCTTAACAGTTTTTTGACAGACCTTGAGGGCAAGTTCATTCTAAGGTACAGAATGGTGCATTTACCTGTTCACACTGCAGTATCAGGAATACCATAACATACCACTGGTCTCTAGGTAGCACTAAAGGGGAACGCATGTATCTTCACCTGAAAAACATTCAGTTTATTTTCACCGGATGTAGTTCATAGAATAGTACAGCACAGTACAGGCCCTTCGACCCACAATGTTGTGCCGACCCTCAAACACTGCCTCCCATATAAGCCCCCACCTTAAATTCCTCCATATACTTGTCTAGTAGTCTCTTAAACTTCACTAGTGTATCTGCCTCCACCACTGACTCAGGCAGTGCATTCCGCACACCAACCACTCTCTGAGTAAAAAACCTTCCTCTAATATCCCCCTTGAACTTCCCACCCCTTACCTTAAAGCCATGTCCTCTTTGTATTGAGCGGTGGTGCCCTGGGGAAGAGGCGCTGGCTATCCACTCTATCTATTCCTCTTATTATCTTGTACACCTCTATCATGTCTCCTCTCATCCTCCTCCTCTCCAAAGAGTAAAACCCTAGCTCCCTTAATCTCTGATTATAATGCATACTCTCTAAACCAGGCAGCATCCTGATAAATCTCCTCTATACCCTTTCCAATGCTTCTACATCCTTCCTATAGTGAGATGACCAGAACTGGACACAGTACTCCAAGTGTGGCCTAACCAGAGTTTTATAGAGCTGCATCACTACATCGCGACTCTTAAACTCTATCCCTCGACTTATGAAAGCTAACACCCATAAGCTTTCTTAACTACCCTATCTACCTGTGAGGCAACTTTCAGGGATCTGTGGACATGTACCCTGAGATCCCTCTGCTCCTCCACACTACCAAGTATCCTGCCATTTACTTTGTACTCTGCCTTGGAGTTTGTCCTTCCAAAGTGTACCACCTCACACTTCTCCAGGTTGAACTCCATCTGCCACTTCTCAGCCCACTTCTGCATCCTGTCAATGTCTCTCTGAAATCTTTGACAATCCTCTACACTATCCACAACACCACCAAGCTTTGTGTCGTCTGCAAACTCACCAACCCACCCTTCTATCCCCACATCCAGGTTATTAATAAAAATCACAAAAAGTAGAGGTCCCAGAACAGATCTTTGTGGGTCACCACTAGTCACAATCCTCCAATCTGAATGTACTCCCTCCACCATGACCCTCTACCTTCTGCAGGCAAGCCAATTCTGAATCCACCTGGCCAAACTTCCCTGGATTCCATGCCTTCTGACTTTCTGAATAAGCCTACCATGTGGAACCTAGTTTTTGTATTTAGATATTATGCACATTTTATTCCCTGTCCGTACTTTAACCATTTTTAAAAATATTAGTCTTTATTTTTTATAACTGAGGCTGAAGAGAGCTGGACTTTGCACATCCATACTCATGCCATTCTACAGTTCTGTTTTTAAAATCTCAACATCCTCTTAGTGCTTGTATATTTCCAGAATATTTTTATTGATTTGCACCCCTTTAAGATCTGAATCCCATTCAGCACCCCATTTTTGTTGTAAAGGGAGTGTTGTTTGTTAACATCAAACCTCTCTGCCTTTCTTGCAGGTCAGGTTCTAAGTGCACATGTCTCGGGCAGGGTGGTAATGAAGAGTTATTTGAGTGGAATGCCAGAATGCAAGTTTGGAATGAATGACAAGATTGTGATCGAGAAGCAAGGGAAAGGAACGGCTGATGAGACCACAAAAAGGTAAGAGGTAAAGAATCAATTTTACCAGGATGCACTTGGTTGCTGGGTTGTTTGGCCTCTGTAGGTTCATTGGGTGAGGGCAAGATAGTGGATGCATTCTGATCCCATGTCTTCTGGTCTTTCTGGCATCTGTAGAGTTTTGCTTTTCAAGTCTAAAACATCACTGGTTTGTATAACAGATCCATTTGGTTTGGTTATTATTATATTTTCTGTCCTCAAAAATAATTCAAAGTCCAGTTGCACTGATACTGTCTGTTTTGACTCTGGAAGAAACTGTGTTTCATATTTTTACTGTATGATTGAGCAGATGTGTTTCCTTTGAAGGGTGGCTTTGCTGTCTGCACTGTGGTCCAGACAATATTATGTAGGGGGGTTGTCATTACTGTAAAATGAAGAGGTGGGGGTGGGGTGAACTCTATAGTTAACATGCCTGTGTTGTATCAAACCAAATCGTAACGCCATCCTCCTTTTAACTTTTGCAGTGGTAAGCAATCCATAGCAATTGATGACTGCACATTCCACCAATGCGTAAGGCTCAGCAAGTTTGAATCTGAAAGGAGCATTAGCTTTATACCACCAGATGGAGAATATGAACTCATGAGGTAAATACTCAACTATGTGTGTGGAACAAAGGGGCCAGTGAAAACATAGGAGCTGGCTTCAGGTTGCCAAAGTTGATTTTTGAATCTGATTTCACCTTTGAACTATATAAGATTTATTTTACTTCAAAATTTTCAATTTGAAATCCAATTACTGTATGTTATTAACATTGGCAGACTTATGAATCTTTTCCTTGATGTATTGCATGAGGTTTGATCAAGTATTTAAGATATTTCAGTTAGACTTGACTAAATGCTTCAATTTAACTTGAATACTGCAATGCTGGATGGTTGAGATTTGAGATTAAAGTTGATGAACTTCAATAGTAAGTGAAATACCAATGCATTAACAAGTGATTAAGCGAATTACAGATGTTAACCATCCCTTCATCTACTGATATTACTTGCTCTAAACTAGGTACTTTCCTTTTTGGGGAAACATTAAATACCACATTTATTGCAGGAATACAACATTCATCCTTTCAAGTCTGTTTTACCATTCATTGTGATCACTACTAATCCTCTGTCTTATTACTGCCAACTCCACATACATTTTGATTCCTTTGGTATTTAGAAATCAAGAAAAAGTTAGTGTACCCTTTGCAATTACCTGCTTTTCTGCATTAATTACTGATAGAATATGGTCTGATCTTCATTGGTCACAATAATAAACATAATTTGCCAAAACTGTTAACATCCAAACAATTGTATTTGTCATCAATACTGAGTACACCATTTAAACAATCACAGTCTAGATTCAAAAAGTATGTAAGCCTCTTGGATAGAGGAATGGTCTAAAATTCCTCTTTGCCATTGTGCAGGTCTGATCAAGCAGCTACAGGACATGTCTGGTGGCGGTCATTGCTGCTAAATGAGGTTCCACTTGTTATTAAATACAAGGGTTCACAGACTTTTTCCAGCCTGGACTGTGAATGATTAAACAGTGTGTTCAATAAAGACATGACAAATACAATTGTTTGTATGTTATTAGTTTAGGTAGATTATGTTTGTTATTATTGTTACTTAGATGAAGATCAGACTGCAGTTTGAGTAATTAATGCAGAAAACCAGGTAATTGCAAAGGGATCACAAACTTATTCTTGCAACTGTAGGTCAAATGTTGTAGTGCGATCACTCAAATCAAGAAGGTTGTTCTCCCAAGCGCTTATTCCCGTAATAGAAAATGCCTGTGATTGACTTTGCACTGGTGCGTGGTCAGCCACCACACAGTCCATGACAGATCTGAATCAAGGCTCAGCGGCATGGAATACAAGACAACGGGGACCCTCACTGCTGCAGCCGCCTTCTGCCTTCACTGTCATCATGATGTGTCATCACCTTCTGTTAGCTCCACTGCTGAAGTCTGGATTAGATTGTTTTGTAGGGCGTCTTCCCCTTGACCTTATTGCCATCCATGGCCCTACCAGGAGCTAAGCTCCGGACAGCATCGCTCTCGGCATCTCAGGAACTCACAAGCCTCTCCACCACAACAAGGTGGCCATCCTCAGTGAACACCTCAAATATATTCAATGTTTTGGCCTCCACCACCACCTGGTTCAGGCACTGAAGAAATTTATCTTTATAGTCCTCATCTAACCTTTGTTTCTTGCCAACCAGGGAAGCATCCTGCAGGTATCCAGTCTGTCAAGCTCCGTCTGAACTGTTTTGATGAGATTATTCTCCATTTCCTAACCTTGATCAATAGACTAGTCAACCGAATCCCTTACATGTCAATCACATGAGCCTCTATTGCGACAGTAGTTGTACGATCAGTTGCATTGAGTATGATGTTCTTAGATGTTGTTCATTGGTGGGTCTTCAGGTGGCTGTAGAGGCTGATCCTGGATCCGCATATTCTGGTGCAGTGTGGATACGAGTGAGTCTTGGCTGTCATTAGTGCGGTATCATCAACTTCTAAGGACGGGTGGATAAATGACTGCTTGGGCATGGCTGATATAGGATGTGCGTCTTTTATTACATTCAAAATGAGACCTAGGACCCTATATGCTTTGGCAAAGGCAGTCAAGATACTTTGGCAGTCTTCAGAGTGTGCTGCAATGCTGCTGTTGTCCTCATATTGAAGCTCCATGATAGTGATGGCGCAGACCTTGTTCTTGTCCTTGAGCCAATTGAGGTTGAAAAGCCTATTGCCTTCATTGTACTTCCTCTATTACAAGTGCACCTTTGGTTTGGTACCCAAGCTGCATACGGTACTCCATATGTGGTCTCAAACAGTAATTGTAGTGAAGCAGCCTTGCTGCTCTATTCTCACCTGCTGCATTGAAAGATTGCATTACCATTTCCCTTTTTCTGCTTGTTGCACCCACTTTTTTTTATACATTTCCAATCTCTCAGTATTTTTTATATACACTCAGTGGCCACTGAGTGTGTGTTTGTGGTCTTTTACTGCTATAGCCCATCCCCTTCAAGGTTTAACTGCTATGCGTATAAAGATGCTCTTCCGCACACCACTGTTGTAACACATGATTGTCTGAGTTTCTGTCACCTGCTTGTCAGCCTCAACCAATCTGGCTATTCTCTTTGGACTTCTCTCGTTAGCAAGGCAGTTTCACCCACAGAACTACCACTAATTGAATGTTTTTTTTTCCACATTCTGGTGATGCATGAAAATCGCAGGAAATCAATGATTTCTGAGATTCTCAAGCCACCCCATCTGGCACCAACTATCATTGTAAAAGTCATTTCTTCCCCATTCAGATATTTGGTCTGAAGAACCAGTTCGCCCAGCTGATTTTGTTGCTTTACATTCCAGCCCTTACAATCTCCTGTCTTTTACATTGACCCCTACTGTTTTCTATCACAGCCAATTTTCCATCTGTCGGTATATGAACCACATCAATTCCAGCCAAAGAAGTTCATATTTTCATTTGATCTTTCATTAGAACCTATGCTAGAGAGCCAACTAGTTTTAATATAACCTTGTACGGTTATTGATGCTTTTATAAATGTTTGAAACGTTGGTGGTAAAGAGTATAATTGAGCCTAGAATAGTACAACACAGGAGTAGACCCTTTGGCCCATAAAGTTGTGCCAAACCAACCATATTAGTAATCAACTGGCCAACTAATCTCTTCAGTCTACACAATGTCCATATCCTTCCATTTTCCTCACATTCATGTGCCTATCTAAATGTCTCTTAAAAGTCTCTAATCTATTTGCCTTTACCACCAACCATGGCAATGCATTCCAGGCACCCAATCTGAGTAAATAAAATAAAAAACTTATCCCTTGCATCTCCTTTGAAAATACCCCTTCTCGCATATAATGTATGCCCTCTGATATTAGACTTTTCAACCGTGAGGGAAAAACATGTTGCCCGTCTACATCTATGCCTCCCTTAATCTTATAATACTCTTATCAGATCTACCCTCAGCCTCTGCCTCTCTAGGTAAAACAACCCAAGTTTGTCCAATCCCTTGTCCTCTAATCCAGGTAGCATTCTGGTAAACCTCGTTTGTATGTTTCCTCTTGAAAACCCTTGACATCCTGTCATCAGGGCGATCAGAACTGTATGCAGTATTCCAGATTTATAGTTAGTGGTCCTTTTCTCTTGCATCGGTATCACTGAATAGTCATCAAATATAGTTTACTATTACAGATGTTTGCAAGTGAAGCAGAAGTTTATGTGGATGGATAAAATCACAAACCTTTCAAAGCACTACTAAATGTGTTTACTTTCACCCGTCTGTAATAGATGAAATTATTTTTCTTAAGGTATCGAACCACTAAAGACATCATCCTACCATTCCGTGTGATTCCATTGGTCAGAGAAGTTGGTCGCACTAAACTCGAAGTGAAAGTAGTGATTAAATCAAACTTCAAACCATCTCTGCTGGCTCAGAAGATCGAGGTAAAATATTTCCAAACTTTTAATGTCTGCTTGCTTTAAACACTTCTGTATAAGCTCTGGGCAACTAAGGGTTGGTGTTTTAACAAAAAGTGCAATATGCACCTAGTGGCCACTTTACTAGCTTCCTCTTGTACCTAATAAAGTGGCCACTGAGTGTACATTCATGGTCTTCTATTGCTGAGCCCATCTGCTTCAGGGTTCGGAGATGCTCTTCTGCACACCACTGTTGTAACGAGTGTTTATTTGAGTTATCGTTGCCTTCCTGTTAGCTTGAACCTGACTGGCCTTTCTTGTCTTGAGTTTTCCCATTAAAAAGACGCTTTCACCCACAGAGCTGCCGCTCACTGGATGTTTTTTATTTCTCGCAATTTTGTTTGTAAGCTCTAGAGTCTGTTGTGTACTAAAGTCACAGGAGATCAGTTTCTAAGATACTCAAGCCACTTTGTCTGACACCAAAGGACAATGTCACTTTGATCACATTTCTTTCCAATTCTGATGTTTGGTCTGAACAACAATTGAGTTTTTTGATCATGTCTGCGTGCTCTTATGTACTGAGTTGCTGCCAAATGGTTGGCTGATTAGATATTTGCATTAGCGAGCAGACGTGCAGATGTACTATTAAAGTGGACGGCGAGTGTAAAATGTCAGAGCTTTTACTGTCTAGTTTTCCTAGGGAAGCTAAGGTTTTTAGCTGCAGTTTATAGCCAGAGTTCAACATCTGATTTGATGAAAGTATAGCAGTTTTGTGTCACAAAACGCCGAGCATTGGAGATATTAAAGCGAGGGTTTGTCTCATTTGCTATCTCAAGTTAACTTTTGTATCATTGCTTTAGTTTTTAACATCTCATCTGCAGGAAATTACCTCAGCACTAATGCATTCTCAGTTCCAGCAGTTACATGTTTGAAGTTGAATCCTTGCGGGTCACCAAGGTGTTGGTCTCCTCCCAGTGACTTAAAATCTAATTGATGTACCTTGGTAGTTTCAAATTGGTAACTGCAATTGTGTACAGAACAGCAGCCCCTGTTACTGAAGAGAATTTGCTTCTGGCCTGCTTTTGAACAGTAAAGTGCTAAATGAACAAAATATGTCTTTGTGTTGCATTCTGCTGGTGTTTTGTCCAGTAGTATCTCAGTACCAACTTTCTTCTGTGAGGGTAGTAAATCTCAAGGATTCTGGTTTTCGGGGTCTGAAACTCCTTGGAATCTGTCCCAGAGAGTTCTGTAGGTAAATCATTAAATAGCCCTAGGAACGAAACAGGGCCGTCTGTGTTGACCATGCTGACAGTTTAAATTAACCCCATCTGCCTGCCCCTTCTGGTCTCTGTCCCTCCATTCCTGGCCTGATTCTCTTTTTGATTTTCTTGAGTAGTATTTACGCTAAAGATTAAGTACTGGATACATTCCATTATGCTGCAGAATAAACTTTCATTAAAACTAATGTAATTGTGCTTGTACTGAGCAGTTCATAGAGAATCAACAAATATACAGAGCAGCAGGTGGGCAACCAGCCCATGAACAGGCTGACCATTGAACTCTACAATTCATATTCACTGTTATTTATTATTAGTAGGTTTATTGTTTTGTATTTGCATATATTGTCTTTTGCACATTGGTTGTTTATTAGTTTTTGTGTAGTTTTTCATTAATTCTGTTGTATTTCTTTGTTCTACTGTGACTGCCTACAAGAAAATGAATCTCAGGGAAGTTTACATTGACAGATACATACTTAATAATATGAGGGGTGATTGATAAGTTCGTGGCCTAAAGTAGAAGGAGTCCATTTTAGAAAACCTGCACATTTATTTTCCAACATAGTCCCCTCCTGCATTTACATACTTAGTCCAGCGGTCTTGGAGCATACGGATCCCTTCTTTGTAGAAGTCAGTGTCTTGAACCTCCAGAAAGTGGTCCACAGCAGGGGTGATTGATAAGTTCGTGGCCTAAGGTAGAAGGAGATGAGTTATTCACTTCAGACTTCCTGCATTATCACTCAAAGAATTGAACTGCACGTGCATATAACAAGAGCTGTATAACTCATCTCCTCCTACCTTAGCCCACGAACCTATCAATCACCCCCACTGTGGACCACTTACTGGAGGTCCAAGACGCCGACTTCTACAAAGAAGGGATCTGTATGCTTCACGACTGCTGGACTAAGTGTGTAAGTGTTGGAGGAGACTATGTTGAAAAATAAATGTGCTAGGTTTTCTAAAATTGACTCCTCCTACCCGAGGCCACGAACTTATCAATCATCCCTCGTAAATTTACTTTGTATTTTTGAACTTTGATTAGGTTGCTTAGTTCTTTGTAGGTGGCCTAGAGTCAATACTCCAATTGCCTATTCTAGTGATAGTACATAGAACAGTACAGCACAAATCATTTGGTCCACGATGTTGTGCCAAACTTTTAACGTATTCCAATCTGGCCTCTCTCTCCCACATAGCCCTCCATCTTTCTTTCATCCATGTGCCTATCTAAGAATGCCCTTGATGTATCTGCCTCTACCACCATCCCCAGGAGTGCATTCCAGACACTTACCATTCTGAGTAAAAACACCTCTGAGGTCTCCCTTGTACTTCAGGGTTTGTTGAGGGCTTCACGGCAGCAGCAATTTTCAGATTCTTGCTCTCAGTGAGAAGACAATTTCTTCACTCCCCTAATTGTTATACCTATTATCTGAAGCCTACATTTCTAATTACAGCCTCTCTCCCTTGGCCTCCCCTGTTTCAAAGAAAGCAACCAAGTTGGTCTCTGCTCACATTGTAATAAACCGCCTAAATCTGTTCTGCATCTGCTCTGGTTCTGTCCCATTCTTTTTCAAGTGTTGTCATGCCTATGTCTATCAGGTACAGTTAACTTTCTGAGAAGTACATTGGGGGGGGGGGGGCGGGCGGTATTCCGTTGGTGATACTGGCTGTGCTGTTTTATCCTGAATATGTAGCACTAGGCCAAGTGCATTTGGCGGCTCCCAACATTTTTCTTGTCTCCATCACCCTATAAAAGTGATTTGTTCCATGTGCTGATGGTCAGTAGGGACTCAACATCTGGTGGGAGAGGCATCTGCAGACAGTTTGTGTTTCTTGGCAGTAGCTCAGAATTACAGATTGAACCTGCACTCCTGGGAGTGTACACGTTGCATGGATTTTGCAAACTCCAGTACAGCTGTCCTGAACAATGCTCTTTGTTTTTGCCGATATGTGGTTAGCTTCGCTCATTGAATTGTGGGCACAAAAATACGACTTGACTCATGAACGTTTAACCTTCTAGCAGTTGACCTCTCCTAGCTGAAGACATTTTGAATAAGTCTTGAATTTACTGCTGGATTAGCATGAGTCTCATCTCTCCATTTAACAAGAAGCCTACTGAATGTGTGATCGGATCTGAGGGGGTTCAAGGTGGATGAGTATGCTATGATGCTCGCCGTTTTCTCAGCCAGTAGGGCCTCAGCAGTTCCTGAATAAGGAAGCAAAGAACATTGTCTTTTTTCTTACTAACCATTGTAACGAAGAAAATCAACGTTATCTTGGTCACCTGTAGAAGCCAAGCAACCTTAACAAATAGTCTGTTGCAGAGTCTCCGACTTAAAGCATGAACTGTTTATCTGCAGATGCTGTTCAACCCGCTTAGTGTTTCCAGTATTGTCTGTTTCTTATTGTTATGGTATAACAATACCATAAAAGAGATAAGCAGAATTAGGTCATTCAGTCCATTGCGGCTGCAATACTATTCAATCATGGTTGACTTACGTGCCCTCTCAACCCCATTTTCCTCCTGCCTTTGATGCTCTTACTCATCAAGAACCTGTCAACCCAATGACTTGACCTCCACAGCTGTCTGTCGCAGTGAATTCCACAGATTCCACTCTGGCAAAAGAAATTCCTCCTCATCTCTCTTCTGAAAGAGTATCCTATTCTGAGGCTGTGCCTTCTGGTCCTAGACTCTCCCGTTAATGTAAGCATACTGTCCATGCCCACTCTATCTAAGCCTTTCAATATTTGTCTCAAGTTTAAGTTCTCGTTCAAGTTTAATTGTCATTTGACCATACACATGAGTAGAGCCAAGTGAAACAGCATTCTTCCTGGTGTCAAGGTGCAAAACACAGTACCAGCAGTCATAGACAGTACACTTAGCACATACATTTATGATAGCAGAAGAGCATACAGTCTAAAAGAATACGTAAAAATAATATAGCCCAATAATATAGTGTCATGGACTGTAGATTGATGGTGCATGGATATTGTCCTCGAGCCACATTTCTGCAAGAAGAAGCTAGCAGCACTTCCTCGTCTCATGCAAATGCAGCCACAAACACAATCTGGCTTGTCTTCCACTGGGGGCAGCTCCAATGGGTGTGGCCAGCCCCAACCCAGCATGGAATCCAGTAGTACGTGACTGGCTTTTGTGTCTCCTTCCTCAGTGGCCACCCTGAGAAATGAACGTGGGTCTTGTCCATGCAACAACTGACGCAACACAGATCCCTCACATTTGGTCTCACCAATGAAACCAGTGAATCAGACTCTCGGTATTCTATGTTACCAGTGCCCAACAGGGTCCTGGGATCACAGTAAAAGTGCCCAAGACAATTACCCACAGCATCTGTTGGACTGTGCACCACCTCTGACTTGTTCTTCCCTGGATGGCTGAAGCAGGGTGCAACACGGTGCACAACAAGTGTAGCTCCATTGCTATCCAGCAGCTCGCTGATGGGATAGACGTGCAATTCTTGCTGTTCTTAATGACCAGCAATATCTTGCAATCTTGACTTGTGAGTCCTCGCAACACACAAAATGTTGGAGGAACTCAGCAGGCCAAGCAGCATCTATAGAAAAAAAGGGTCCTGCCAAAGGATTTCAGCATGTAAGATCGACTGTGCTTTTTTCTATAGATGCTGCCTGGTCTGCTGAGTTCCTCCAGCATTCTATGCGTGTTGCTTGAGTTTCCAGCATCAGCAGATTTTCTCGTTTGTGATTGTGAGTCCTCGCGCAGGATTCCCTAAAGTGCACTTCCTTACACTGTATTCCATCTGCCATTTCTTTGCCCATTCTCTTAATCTGTCCAAGTTCTTCTGCAGACCCTGCTTTCTCAACACTACCTGCCTGTCCACTTACTTATGCGTGATTTGCAAACTTGGCCGCAAAGCCATCAATTCAGTCATTCATATCATTGACATATAATGTGAAAAGTAGTGGACCCAGCATCGACCTCTGTGAAACACCACTAATAACCTGGTAATGTAGGCAGTAATCTTAACATTTATAAAGTAGCAAGATACAAAAACAGTTCAACTCTCTCAGTTAAACAGTTGAAATATCTCACTGACAGTACTGAAGGTCAGTTTATAGTTGTTTGAATGTGACACCCTATCTGTGTTCATTGCTGATATTCAAAGACCTTGTTAATAAATTCAAAATTACATCAAGACTGTAAGATAATTGGGTTCATTCTTTGGACCTTGAGAGGATATGGCTACGTTCCATGGAATGCACAGGGCTCCAGGCAGAGTTGAAACCAAGAGGCATTTACTTTCCATCTCAAGTTGCTGATCTGTTTTGTTTTAGGATACATCCATCATTGAGGAAGTGTCGAAGTCTAAATTGTTCCAAACTGCCAGCTCTTTGAAATCCAAGCAGGGAAAGCTAGTAAAAAAAAAGCACTTACTGGAAAGGTGCCAGGAATGGGGGAGTCTGGTGTAGCTGGGTTTGTTATCCTTTTCAGTGGGAGTTTTGAGTCCCTTAGCATTGTGGAATGGATGGAAGACATCAAAAGAAGCTGCTTACACTCATGAATGTTAACTAGAAATCATAGATTGAATGTAACGGGAAAATGAAGAGGATATAATGCTCCTCTTTACAGTGGGCTAAGTGAAAGGATGCTGGCTGCAGATTCTGTTATCTAATTCTCAGCTGTAAATTAATATGGATGACCCCACACTTCAGGGGGAGGTGGTTGTGTTCCTAGAAAACGACCCACATTGCAATTTTCTGTGACATGAAGGCTTGCCACCTTTTTGTGCTTTGAGAAACAATAGAGGGAGGTGCTGGGGAAGGAGATAAAATCTGTCCTTCAGCAACACAAAATGCTGGAGGAAGAAAGGCAGTATTTATGGATGGAAATAAACGATTGTCGTTACAGGGTCTCAGCCCAAGCATCAACTGTTTATTCCCCCTCCATAGATGCTGCCTGATTTGCTGAGTTCCTCCAGCATTTTTTGCTTGTGTTGCTTAAGCATTCCAGCATCTACAGAATCTCATGGTGTCAAAAAAATTGGGAATGTTTTACAGGTCAGACAGCACCTGTGGACATAAAAGATTAACGTTTTTGTATTTTTAAATTCTGTTCTTGTTTACTTCATAGATTCCATGAGGGTGAATTTTATTCCATATCTTCAACTTTGGGGTAATGGTTAGTGAATTCTCTAGTGGTGGATTACAAGTACCCGACTGTCATAACCCAAGAGTCAGCTGGGAATGGTGGGGGGAGCGTGGGAATGGTGGAAGGAGCGGTGTGAGTTCTACATCTACAGAGCTGGTTCAAATAGAATGAACAATGTGGTGGTATTTGTGCTCTGTGGTTCTGTGATATCAGCCTGAATTCCTCTGGGACCATGGCTCGTATTGTCTGAGAATGCAGTTTGGTATAGTCATAGAGTTCTAGTCATACCTGCAGCAACCCTGGCAAACTTTGAAAACCTCGGAACAAAATGGTTGTTGAATTCACTGAGAAAGCGAGGCGCACAATTGGAGAAATCTAAACAAAGGGCCAACACAGTAGCAAAGCAATAGTAACCTTTACAGTGCCAGTGGTCATTGATCAGAGTTCGATTTTCGTCACTATCTGTAAGCCTGTATGCTGTCATTGTGATTGCCTGGGTTTCCTCCAAGTGTTCCCGTTTCCTGTCAGGTTTCAGAGACATACAGGTTAGGGTTAGTGAGTATGGACATGCTATGTTGGCACTGGAAACATGGTGGTACATCTAGGCTTCCTTAAACAGTCCTTGACTGTGTTGGTTTTTGACACAAACGACTCCTTTTACTGTGTTATGTATATGTGACAAATCTAATCTTTGTTAATGAGCAGCAGTGTAGGGAACAATTTTATGTTTCTTTTCTATTAGTGTTTTAAGCTTAGAGCAGTAAATCAAACTCCATCATTTGTTTATTCTAAAATATTTTGGATGTAATATTTCATTACATTTTTAAATGCAAGTCAACAACTTCCAGCTTCTCACATTATCTGCCTTCCCCTTCACCTAGTCTCATCTATCACCTGCTAGCTTGTACTTCTTCCCTTCCCCCAGCCTCTTATTCTGCCTTCAGCCCCCTTCCCTTCTAGTTCTGATGAAAGGTCTCAGCCTGAAACACTGACTATTTATTCCCCTCCATAGGTACTGCCTGATCTGCTGAGATGCTTCAGCACTTTGTGTGTGCCAATAATAGTATGCCTGTTTCAATTAACATCTTTTTTCAAGCTTCAGGATTGTTTAATGTAATTTCCAGTTCATGAGTGCAATGGGGAAGAAAATAATAGTTACTTTGGATCTGGTGCAGCACAAAAATAACCACAATGCGATGAGAACGCAATAATAAAAGAAACAATAAATATTAATGGCTTCTATATGATAATTGTATTTACATCAAGTACCTAGGTACTCCTGTACTTATTACCTATTTGTCAGGAATTTTCAGCATTGTGATTACTGGTGAGCAATGAGGTCCTCCGTTGTTTGGGATTGACCTTGGATATTGTGTCCTTGCTGTTTATGTGATATGCAAGGTAGGGTTGTACGATATGGGGAGCAAGCTGTTGTCCACGCAGCAGGCTCCCCCTCTCCAAACAGCTGATGAATCCAAAGGAATGGCAAAGACCAATACAGTTTGCAGCAGCAGCGTCGCAAGAATTGCCAGTCAGCATTGAACTCATCGTAGAGCTGCCATAGGGATCCCCGCTCTGGATTTTCCTTGGTGTTTACTCTCCCGAAACCTCCTGCATGAGTGGGTATAGCATATGGCAGTGGAGGTTTGAGATCATAGTTTTCCTTATCCACTGGTGAACAATTTGGCTTAATTTTAAATCTGCAAGTTACACCCACTGCAAATCATGTATGTAACTTTACTTTTTCCTCTCCCACCCTCTGCCATCAAACTAATTTCAATCTATTCCCTTATTTCACCCACCACTCAGCATCTTTGTTCCAGGTTCCAGCATCTGCAGAGTCTCTGCTGCTAAAGAGCATCTGTATTGGGTGGAAGCAGGAAGGGGAAACTGGCCAAGCATTAAAATATGGGTTAGCATTAAAGGAGATCGAATCCCAGTTCAAAATATTTCATCAAGTTTGAATGAAACAGCATGATATCTGGGCAGATCTGAAAAGTTCTTCACAATCAAAATTCAGATTAAAATTCAGTTTCTGCATTGAGCTTCTTGCTGCATTGGATTTTCCTTGAGCTCCCACCGTAGAGAAAGTTGATGCTTTTTTTTTCATGGAGCCAGGTGGTTTGTCCAGTGCCAACATTAACAATGCTAAGCTCTGTTTGAATTCTCACATTTGGATGTGCTGCTTTTAAACCGGGTGAAGTGTCAGGGAGCTGAATGATGTGTTTTTTGTGATTCTGTATTCATCTGGCAGCAAAGGGGATCTCTAGTCCTCACTTTAGAGAGAGATTACATTCCTCACTTTAGAGAGAGATGAAAATACACAGCAGTTGGATGAGTTTTTGTGTATAAATTGCTAATAGAACAGTACATCACAGTGTAGCCCTTTGCCCTGTGAAGTTGTGCGAACCTTTGAACCTACTTCAAGACTAATCTAACTCTTCCCTCCATTTTTCTTTCTTTCATGTGCCTATCTAAGAGTCTCTTAAATCTTCCTAATGTGTCTGCCTCTACTACCAACTGCTGGTAATGCATTCCACACAGCCACCACTCTGTGTTTAAAAACTTACCTCTGATATCTCCCTCTATTTTTTTTTGTCCAGTCACCTTAAATCAGGGGTCCCCAACCTTTTTTGCACCGCAGGCTGGTTTAATATTGATGATATATATTCTTGCGGACCGGCCAACGGGGGTGGGGGGGTGTTAAAGTTCAACAGTGCGTGACAGGGAATGAGGAAAGGTGCAGCTGACTCATATCGTTTCATATTGCCAAATCATATCGTTTCCTCGCGGCCGGGTAGCACATCTTTGTGGGGACCACTGCCTTAAATTATACCCTCTTGTATTAGCTATTTCTGCCCCTGGGGAAAAAGTCTCTGCCTGTCTATTCAATTGATGCCTTTAACTTTTTACTGGAATTAACATCCAGTAATTTCTCCACCCCCCCCCCCCCATCCATTTCCCACTCCAGCTCCCCTCCTATCTCTTCTCTTCTCTTCTCGCCTGACTATCATGTCTCTTGGGTCCCCTCCTCCTTCCCTTTCTCCCATGATTTACTCTCCACTGCAATCCTTTACCTATCATCTCCCAGCTTATTATTTCACCTCCCCTCCCTCACCCATCTACCTCCCCCCTCACTTGGCTTCACGTATCGCTTTCTAGCTATCGTCAACTAATGTGGATTGATTACTGCTTCCAGATTCCCACATGACTCATCTTCCCCCTCACCTGGTCTCACCTTTCCACCCGCTAGCTTGTACTCCTTCCCCTCTTCCCAATTTCTTATTCTGGCTTCTTCCCCCTTCCTTTCCAGTCCTGATGAAGAGTCTCAGCCCGAAACATCAACTATTTATTCCTTTCAATAGATCCTTCTACAATGAGCGACCAGAAATGAACAGAATACTCCTTGTGTGTTCTAACCAAAGTTTAATAGAACTGCAGAATTTCTTTACAGCTCTCGAGCTCAATCCCCTGACTAATGAAGGCCAACACACCATACACCTTTTTAACCTCTCTGTCTTCCTTGATACTTTAATATCTTCTATCCTTAGACTGGCCTAAAACTGACCTTTTGAGTATTTATAATTTTCCATCACATTTTCAACATCTATAATTCTATTATATCTACTCTTCCATTCCATTTTCTTGTCGTGAGAAGATAGTTGTGTGTTATGTGCCATCTAATTCCTTAAGGGCGTCAATGACGTGGGAGCTCCCACTATATTCCCAATGGCATGTGTCTCAAATAGTCTCTGACAACCTAGTCCAGCTCTTCGCTGTTATGTGTGGCTTAGCTATTAAACTTGGTTGAACTATTTCTATTGATGGGAGAAGGGGCAAAGGCAGGTTACTGGAGCCTTAAAACCAGTCACTTCAAGTAGATAGGGCTCATCAGCCGTAGTTGACAGCTCATCTAAGAGAAGGAAAACTCTGAGCTCAAACCTCTGCTGCCTTGCAACTATACCCACTCATTGGGTGCATTTAAAGTGGAGATGATAGTTAATTAGTAAGGGTGTGAAAAGTTAATGGGGAGAAGGCTACACAATGGAGTCAAGAGGGAGAATAACTCAGCCATGATGGAATTGTGGAGCAGACTGATGGGCTGAATAGCCTAATTCTACTCCTATGTCCTATGATCTAATTCATTTCACACCAAAAAATGTTTCAAAGTGCTTCACTGTTCTGCTACGAAATAATTTGATATCACATTTTATAAGTAAATAGTTGGGACTTACAATCAAATGCTTAGTCAAGGCAGACGGGTTTTTACAGGGTGAAAGGAACTGAGGATGCTGAGAGGTTTTGGATCTAAGTCTCAGCGGCTAAAAGCATGGCTCTTAACGAGGGACTAATTTGAAATGAAAGCTACATAAGAGGTCAAAGTTGGAGGAGGTTATCGAGCTGGGGAAAATTGAGAGGTAGATAGGGACAGGCTGTGGGAGAATTGTGAAAAATAATATCAGGAGCAGAGATCAAACCTTCTAAGGCTCTCTTTACCCCAAAGAGAGATGGGTTGATGTGAAGTAATGTCACCACACAAGGACTGGGCAGTGATGATTTATCTTTGTGTTAACAAAGCACCATCCAGTGCAAATGTAAAATAAAAATAGAAAATGCTAGGAGTACACACAAAATATATCTCAGGCACCCACCCACCCTGCTCATGGACTGTTTGCCCCATCCCAGTGGGGAGGAGGCTATGTAGTATGCATCCCAGGACCACTAGGCTCAAACAGTTACTTTCCCCAAGCAGCAAGTCTGATCTACACCATCCAGCTACCACAACTGTAAAATTTCCTGTCAGAATCATCTTGTGTACAGAGAAGGTTCAAATCACATTTTTATCGACCTTGAAATACATCTCCTAACAGGCAGCTATGAAACATAGAAACCCAAAAGAATCCATTAAAAAAAAGACTGTGAAGCACCCAAAGTGCAGAGGAAAAAGAAGCAAATTATGCAAGAAACAAGTACAAGCAAATAGTGTTCCGAACAGGGAGCCTTAGTTTAGCGCAGAGCAGCAAGCTGAACTGGCCTGTCCTCAGGCCCTGATTCGGCCTGAGTTCAGCCCTTCTAATTCAGCTCGGCACTTAAATCAGTTGAATCTCTAGTCTTCCTCACTCTTGCTGATGGGCCTGCTGCCTCGCTCTGCCTCGGTTATGCTGCATTGAATTGCCTCCAAGTCCAAAGGGAAGTTACAGATTATTGCTTTGATGATTGCTTACCAGAAAAAGAGTGATTAACAAAGTATTTGCATTCCTTGTTTCACTGGGCACCAGCCAGGAGTCACTGAGCACTATGTACAGACACTCTTAGCATCACTTTATGTACATGCAATCAGTCTGTGTATATAAGCTATCTTATGTATTAATAGTACTGTGCAAAAGTCTTAGCACCTATGTATAGATAAGGAGCCCAAGACTTTTGCGCAGTACTGTAGTAATTTTATGTATTAAGTTGTACTGCTGCCGCAAAAAAAAATTTCCTGACCTGTGAGTGATGATAAACCTGATTTTTGATACTGGTCTCTGTTGTGGACTTGAGAGTGGGAAGGGGGCAGGGAAAGGGGAATCATGATTGGGGAAGGGAGAGGGGAGGGAACAGGAAGCACCAGAGAGATATTCTGCAATGATCAACAAATTAATAGTTTGAAATCAAATGACCTTACCTGGTGTCTCAGGGCTGGGTGTGCCTGCACCCACGCCACCCCCACCCCCGGCACTTCCTCTGCCACCTCTCCCACACTCCTCCCATGTGCTCTACCCTCGTCGTCCCCAACATTCTTTGCTCCTGCCAGATTTTACAGACTCGCTCTTCACTCCACATCGACAAATACTGTACTGTGCAAAGGTCTTGGCACCCGAGCTCTATCTATCTATATATATATATATATATATATATATATATGTGTGTGTGTGTGTGTGTGTGTGTGTACACATACAGTATGTTTTTTTTTATTATTGTGCTTTTATATATGCTGCTTTGGATCCAGAGTAACAATTATTTTGTTTTCCTTTACCTTGTACTGGAAATTACATTAAACAATCTTGAATCTTGAAGGACTGAACACCACAGGTCTTTCCCATGAGTGGGTATAGCCACAAGGCAGCGGAGAGTTGAAATTAGAGTTTTCCTTCTAGATGAGCTGACGAACCCCATCTGCTTGAAGTGACTGGTTTTAAGGCACCAGTAAACGCACCTTTGCCCCTTCTCCTGTTAGTAGAAACAGTTCGCCAGGCTTAATAGCTAAGTCATGCCTGAAGGCCAGGAGCTGTACTTGGTTGTCAGAGGCTATTTGAGGCGCATGCCATTAAGAGCATTTAATAGGCGGTGGGAGCTTGTCCCCATTACCACCCCTGGCTATAACAACCTTAAAGAACCATGCAGTCTGGCATTAGACATTTCAACCTAGGAAAAAAAGATAGTGTCTGTCTATCACAAACAAGTGAAAACCTGCTGGAAATCCAAGCAGCACACACAAAATGCTGGAGGAACTCAGCAGATCAGGCAGCATTTATGGAAAAAAGTACAGTTGATGCTTTGGTCCAAGACCTTAATGCAGGGAAACTGTGAAAACATTCTTCTCTCAATGTTTTGTGTATTCATTAACAATTTTCTGATAAAAGTGGACACTGCATTTTTTGCCTCGATTAAGTTGAAATTCTCAGTCTGCAGTTTCATATTTAGAATGTTCATTTTGTCATACAGATCTCCATGTGGAAGTTGAGGGAGGTAAGGGAGGTGGCATAGTGCTGTTAATTAAGGATAAGATCAGGGTGATAGAGATAATGTAAGATCTAAGGAGCAGAATGTTGAATCCATCTGGGTAGAGATTAGGAATTGTAAAGGGGGAAAAATCACTGGTGGGAGTTGTCTATCAGCCATGGAATAACATTACAGTGGCACAGTTGATAAACAGAGAAATACCTGAGGCACGCAAGAATGGAACAGCAGTTATCATGGGGGACTTTAACTCTTTAACTTGCACATAGATTGGGTGAATCAAGTTGGTCGAGGCAGTCTTGAGGAAGACTTCATAGAATGCATCCATGATGGCTTTCTTGAACAGTATGTTACTGAACCTACAAGGGAATGTGCTGTCTTAGATTTGGTCCTGTGCAATGAGACAGGTAAAATTAGTGATTTTGTAGTTAGAGATCCTCTTAGAAAGAGTGATCACAGTATGATCGAGTTTCTCCTACAAATGGAGGGTGCAATAGTTAAGTTGAAAAGCAATGTATTATGCCTAAACAAGGGAGACTGTAATGGGATGAGGGAGGCTGGGAACACAGGCTATATGGTG
Organism: Mobula birostris; assembly: GCF_030028105.1. Lineage (NCBI taxonomy): Eukaryota > Metazoa > Chordata > Chondrichthyes > Myliobatiformes > Myliobatidae > Mobula > Mobula birostris. The sequence continues at coordinate 9,761,745 of NC_092373.1, forward strand.
GGATGGTTGAGGAACAGTGGTAGACTTCCAGAGAGATTTTTCATTGTGCTCAACAAAAGTATATTCCAGTTAAAAACAAGGGCAGTAAGGGCAGGAGAGCCAGCTGTGGGTAACTAAAGAAATAAAAGAAGGCATCAAACTAAAACTTGTGTGTATAAAGTCCCCAAGATTAGCGGGAAACTAGAAAATTGGGAAGGTTTTAAAAAGCAACAAAGATTCACAAAGCAAACAATAAAGAAAGGGAAGAGAGGTTATGAAGCTAAACTAGCACAAAATATAAAAGACGGATAGAAAAAGTTTTTATAATTATATAAAGTGGAAAAAGAGGCTAAAGTGAATATAAGTTCCTTGGAGGATGGGAGGTGGGAATTGATATTGGGTAATGAGGAAGTGGCAGAGGTTTTCAGTGACTATTTTGTGTTATGGCTTCATCAGACAGTACAGTATTACAAATAAGCTAAATGAGGCGTCACTGACCTGATAGGCATGGAGTAAAGCCATACTGTAGGGCAGCGGTCCCCAACCACCGGGCCGCAAAGCATGTGCTACTGGGCCGCGAGGAAACGATGTGATTGGGTGATATGAGTCAGCTGCACCTTTGCTCATTCCCTGTCACGCCCACTGCTGAGCCATTACGCATGCGAGGTCATTACCCGCAGGTCATCCATGTCAGCACGGGAAGGAGATCAACTCCTCGAGCTTGCAAATGACGGTGGGCTGAAAAGCATGTTTGACATAACATCTCTGCCGGCAATCTGGATCAAAGTCAAGGCTAAATATCCTGAGATAGCCACGAAAGCACTGAAAATGTTGCTTCCATTTCCAACATATCTCTGCAATGAATGCAACGAAAACTAAATTGAGGAATAGACTGGACACAAGGAACCCCCTTCGAGTATCGCTGTCTCCCATCACCCCTCGATGACCGTCTTGTTGCAGGAAAACAAGCCCAGGGCTCCCACTGATTCAGCGATATTGGTGTGTTGCAATGATTTTATATGTTCATACGGGGAAAATATGTGCTGTGTGTTTAATATCCAAACGTTACTTAAAATGTTATGATACTGACTTATAAGTGACTTATATAACCATATAACAATTACACCACGGAAACAGGCAATCTCTGCCCTTCTAGCCCGTGCCAAACGCTATTCTCACCTAGTCCCACTGACCCGCACTCAGCCCATAACCCTCCATTCCTTTTCTGTCCATATAGCTATCCAATTTTTCTTTAAATGATAATATTGAACCTGCCTCTACCACTTCTACTGGAAGTTCGTTCAACACTTACTTCAAGCTCCCCTGATAATTGACTTATCACTATATTCATGCGAGGAAAGTATGTGCTGTGTGTTTAATATTAAATGAGTGTATTAGCCACTTATCCCTATATTCCGGTCGTGATTAACACCCCCCCCCCCCAACCAGAACAGAATGGCCAAAAACGATTTGTGGGAAGAAAAATCGACAGGTACACCCATGCGCACTGGTTCCCGCGCAGGGCTTCATGGTCATTGTAGTCTTTCTCTGGGTAAACACAACGTATTTGACTGCTACTCTTGTCCGTTGGCAACCCTACCCCCCACCCCCAGGTCGGCCAGTCCGCAAGAATATTGTCAATATTAAACCGGTCTGCAGTGTAAAAAAGGTTGGGGACCCCTGCTATAGGGATATAACATTGTACTGGCACACTTCCTGTAGTTGCTGTTTTTTAGGATTAGAATTCAAGGCTTCACCACCTTCGTACTCAGAGATCACGCCATATGGATTTATCCATCATTAATGGGGCAAAATTAAAATAAAAAATTAACACAAACTGGGAATGCCTGTTAGATGTTGACGATGGCAACAAGTTGACACGAATGGAACGATGGTCGCGGCACGCAAACGAATGGCGAGCGAAGATGAAGACAGTTGCAACAGCGATAATTACATGGACACGGATTCAGATTAGAATCTGAATGTTGGTCTCTGGTTGGTTGTTGTTCGTCCATTGTTGACGTCGATGAGGAGCTCGACACCATTATGATGGTGTCGGGACTAGCGCGTGATTTGGATTTAAGTGAGGGAGAGTTGCGCAGCGTCAGCCTCACTCTCTCTTCCCATTTCCCATCTGGATCCAGTGGCAATACAGAGTCTAGACGGCTGGAGATGGGACTAGGCGCAGTGGATAACCAGGACGTCTTCTGTGTCTTGTCCTGCTCTACACGTTCCACGACGCTTGCAGAGACCGCCTTCTTGACCGTTAGACCTTCCAGACCGTTAGACCTTCCATAGGTCTCATCTGCTCAATCCGCCGGAGTCTGTCTTCATATGCTGGGATAGACAACTCCCTATCACACCGAGGGTTTGAGACCCGTCGGCTACCCTCACCTGATTTACCCGGCTTGTCGAAGCCGTTGCCCGGGGTGTGACCGCTGTTGCATGCAAGCAGCTACGAGGAGCCACAGGTGAGAGCTGAGTGCCAGGTGGGGACCAAAGGTGGACTAACCGCCCTGAAAAGGACGTGACATGTTCCCCCACCAGAGGTGCTACCCCTCCCTGACACCCCATAGAGCAGGTCTCTATAGAGCAGGTGTTTGGCAAGCTACCTTTATACTGTTCCAGTTTGCGTGATTGACCAATCACGTAAGGTCTCACATGGTCTCGATGGGCCAAATGGCCTAACTTTGCTCCTATTTCTTATGGTCTTATAATCTTCAAAGATGGTTCTTGACAACACATATGAAGCGAGGTTGCTTTGAACATCTGGAGGAATCCTTGGGGTCAGCAGGTTCACTGATTGGCCAGAACCATACAGTGAAATAGAGCCAACGCTGCATCACTGCGTGACCTCTTTTCCGTAGATTTGTAGAGAAAGTTGAAAGGGTGTACTTATCAACTGTTAAATTGCATGAACTTGTTCCGTGCCGCGAGTCAAGGGGAACTACTATTGGGCACCCTGGTTGCTAATTTATGCATCTCCAATGATGTATGTTTGCTTGTCAAGGTCAGATGAGATTGCTGAGTTTCAGAAGCGTTGTGACGGTGAGTGCTCACTGCCTGCAGAGCTGTGGTTCTTCCTGTGTTCCAGTGCTTCATCCTCTTTGTTTTGTAAGTGCCTGCTCTACTAAAGGTCGGCCAGGTCTCATGCCCAAGTCAGGATGACCCTAAACACCCCCCCCCCCTCCCGGTAATCTTGAACACCCCCCAATGGTTTCTTTTTCCCCAAATTCCCCCTTGGGACACGTAACCAACCCCGCTGGGAATCACCGCCTTATATGCCGTCATTAGTCTGAATTTACTAGGACATCTTTGCAGTATTGTCTGTGGTGCACAGGATGGCCCTCCCTGCAGGAGGGCTGGCTGCTAAAAGTTATGGTTTACAAATTGAAGTGACTGTGAGATATTGTCATATACATCCTACCAAATGTTAGACAATGGGATTGTGTTAATTGGCCTGCATCAGACCAGGTAACTGTGGGTTTAAGGAATTTGCACCATTCTAAACAAGTTCAAGGAAGCTTGCCAACCAGACTGAAATTGTCACTTAGCACATCAGATAATTGATCTATCAATAGTTGGGTGATATGTATACCTGGTGAGTCAGCTCTCACAATACTAATCTTTGGAGTCTGGCTGTGAGTCCTCAGAGGTAGACTATGTGTGAATTAATGTATCCCAGCAAAGGTTTGGAACTTTAGAGGTATCTTATCAATAACAATGTGTCCACTGTACCTCAAAAAGGAGCCATTTGTCAGATACAAAATACTGAAGTAGACATGTCATTGTATTGAATTACCTTTTGTGCCTTTGATCTTAATAAGAACGTGATGTGCTATGAGTTTGGGGAACCATACTGAGAGAGTCTCCAGAAGATTGCCTATTTGTTGTGATGAAGGCTACTGTATCATCAGCCTCAGAGTCTCTGCAGTGACCTAGATATCAGTCACAACTGATTTCATTACTAATTTGTTTCTGCTGTATTTTGCAGGTGCGTATTCCAACCCCACTCAACACCAGTGGAGTGCAAGTCATCTGTATGAAAGGAAAAGCCAAGTACAAGGCTAGTGAGAATGCAATTGTGTGGAAGTAGGTAGCCTTAAATTTTATTATTTAAACTTTGCTCTATTATAGTTGTGCTACAGGATACCCGCAACAAAATTAGTGGAGACACAGCTAGTTCAAGCTGCTGCCTCAGCTCCAGTTTAATCTTGACCTCCTGTGTTTCCTCTATTGGTTGTGCCACAGGGATTAGTGTTGAGTCTGTCGTTGTTTGTCATCTATATCAACAATCTGGAAGATAATGTGGTAATGTGGACCAGCAGATTTGTGGGTGACACTAAGATTTGTGACATATACAGTGCCTCTAAAAAGTATTCCCCCCTCCCCCCGGAAGTTTTCATGTTTTATTGTTTTATAACATTGAATCACAATGGATTTAATTTGGCTTTTTTGATAGTGATCAACAGAAAAGGCATGCATTTCATAGTGAAAACAAATTTTACAAATTTATTATAGTCACTGAGCACAAAATAATTGATTGCATAATTACTCACACCCTTCAAGTCAGTATTGAGTAGATGCACCTTTGGCAGCAATAACAGTCTTGAGTCTTGTGTGGATAGGTCTCTTTCAGCTTTGCACATTGGGACACTTCAATTTTCCTCCATTCTTCTTTACAAAACTGGTTAAGTTCTGTCAGATTGCATGGGGATTGTGAGTGAACAGCCCTTTTCAAGTCCAGCCACAAACTCTCAGTTGAATTGAGGTCTGGTCTCTGATTTGGCCACTCCAGGACAAATGTTTTTAAGCCATTCCTGTGTAGCTTTGACTTTATGCTTGTTATGCTTGGAGTCATTGTCTTGCTGGAAAACATATCTTCTCCCAAGGTGCAGTTCCCTTGCAGAATGCATCAGGTTTTCCTCCAGGATTTCCAGCATTCATTTTACCCTCTGCCTTCACCAGCCTTCCAGAACCTGCTGCAGTGGAGCATCCCCACAGCATACTTCACGGTAGGGGTGGTGTGTTTTTGATAATTTGCGATGTATGACTTATGCCAAACATAGCGCATAGTCTGATGGCCAAAAAGCCCAATTTCAGTTTCATCAGACCATAGAACCTTCTTCCAGCTCATGTCAGAGTCTTCCACGTGCCTTCAGGCAAACTGTAGCCGAGGTTTCATGTAGTTTTCTTTTTCAACAGTGGCTTTCTCTTTGCCCCTCTCCTATAAAGTTGCGACTGGTGAAGCACCCGGGAGCATTCTCTCCCATCTCGGCCACTGAAGCTCCAGAGTTGTCATAGGTTTCTTGGTAGCCTCCCACACTAGTTTCCTTCTTGCACGGTCACTCAGTTTTTGAGGATAGCCTGCTCTAGGCAGATTTACAGCTGTGTCATATTCTCCCATTTTTTTGAGGATTTACTTAACTGTACTCCAAGGGATATACCGTGGCTTGAAATTTTCTTGTATCCATCTCCTAGCTTGTGTTTTTCAATAAGCTTTTTGTGGAGTTGCTTGAAGTGTTCTTTTGTCCTCATTGTGTAATTTTTGCCAGGATATTGACTCGCCTGTAGTTGGACCTTCCAGATACAGGTATATTTTTACTACAATCAGTTGGAACACTTTGACTGCACACAAGTCTCCAAAAACAGATCTCCATTTAACTAATTATATGACTTCTAAAACCAGTTGGCTGCACCAGTGATGATTTGGTGTGTCATATTTAAAGGGGTGAATACTTGTGCAATCAATTATTTTGCGTCTTATATTTTCTATTGATCAGTGTCAAAAAAAGCCAAATTAAATCCACTGTGATTCAATGTTATAAAACAATAAAACATGAAAACTTTTATGGGGTACAATACTCTTTGTAGGCATTGTAAGTTTTTAGATAGACGTGGACTGATCAAGGATATTCAGCATGGCTTCATGCATGATAGGTCATGTCTAACCAATCTTAGAGTATTTCGGGAAGTTACCAGGAAAGTTGATGAAAGCAAGGCAGTGGATGTTGTCGACATAGATTTTAACAAAGCATTTCACAAGGTCCCGAATGGGAAGTTGGTCGAGAAGGTTCAATTGCTTGAAATTTAAGATGAGGTAGTAAATTGGATTAGACATTGGCTTTCTGGGAGAAACCGGAGAGTGGTAATAGATGGTTGCATCTGATTGGAGGTCTTTGACCAGGGGAATGCTGCAGGGATCATTGCTGGGTCTGTTGTTGTTTGCCATCTGTATCAACAATCTAGATGATAATGTGGTAAACTATATCAGCAAATTTTCAGGCGACTTGAAGATTGGGGGTATATCAAAGCTTGTAGTGGGATCTGGACCAGCTGTAAAAGTGGGCTGAAAATAGCAGATGAGATTCAATATCGATAAATCTGAGGTGTTGCACTTTGGGAGGGAAAGCCAGAGTAGGACCTACACAGTAAGTGGTAGGGAAATAAAGTGCGGTAGGACAGAGTGATCTGGGAATGCAGATCTATAATTATGGTCTTAAAGATCATTAAGATGGTAAGGATGGAATACAAAAGTAAGCTAGCCAGTAATATTAAAGAGGATACCAAAAGTTTTTTCAGATACATAAAAGTGTAAAGGAAATTATGCTGGAGAGGTAGTTTATGGGAGACAATGAAATAATGGACGAAATGAATAAGTACTTTGCAACAGTCTTCACTGTGGAAGCCTCTAGTATAGTGGTCGCCAACCTTTTTAAGCCCAAGATGCCCTACCTCGGCCTTAGTGAAAGGCAAGATCTACCTACTAAATCGTTCAGAGAAAAACAGCTCAGATTGTACTTCCAATTTGAGGCCTTTTATTTGGGCTAATTGTGTTTGAATTACATAAAATGCTTTTGTCAAACTTTCAAATTAATTCAACCAAGGAAATACTGTAACCAGCATATCAAACAGGCCATAGATGTCTTTCTTTAAGAATATTGCAATACTTTATACCTTTTGTAGTAACTTCTACTTTGAAAAAGGACCACTCGACACCTTCATGTTTAAAGGAGCAACTTTATCTGGGGTGGCAAAAGTGTTCGGATTTGTAGGTTAATTGACCACATTGCACCTTATGCATGTAGTGAGTGGAAGATATGGAGAGAGTTGGAAATATCATAGGATTGCAGTATAATGGATCGGTGCTTAAAATAATGAGGGGGTGTTTTGCTGTGCTGTTCAATGGTGAAATTTTAAAATTGAAGAATGAGTATAAATCCGTGACTTAAAGACATTTCCTTGAAGTTAATGTCCTGATGAAGGGTCTCAGCCTGAAATGTTGACAGTTTATTCACTTCCATGAATGCTGATTTCCTCAAACATTTTGTGTGTATTGCTCTGGGTTTCCAACATCTGCTGAACCTATGCCCTTGAATTAGGTATTCTGTTAAATTGAAGGTAATATTAGTGCTCTTTTGTCCCTGGTTGTCATTGCTTTCGAAGTGTGTGCCTGATGGTTTGGAGTCATAAAACAATATTTAATTCAAAATGACAGTATTTGGCTCATCTGATCTATTGGTGTGGGTGGAGATGTGGGGATATGTTTTTAGCAAAGAAAGTATAAGGCACTCCATCCCTCTGTTAGCCTGCAGGTTACCCTTGAGCAAGTTGCAGCAGGGTTATGAGGAGCCATGAGTGCAGGTGATAGGTGTATATCACAAGTACTGGTCATTTAACCACTCATGCCAGGCAGTCTCCGAGAGGTATTGATAATAGCTGGGGTCACCTGTCTTATAAAGACATTGCACAGAAGGCGGCAATGGCAAACTACTTCTGTAGAAATATTTGCCAAGAATAATGGTCAATCAGCCCCACTATTATCATAGAAAACTAAAAAGATATGTTTGTAAGATATTTGACTATATTCTACAGAATATTCTATTGTACTATAGAAATGAGCAATTAAATAGTGAGGTAGGAACAATCTGCTGGAGGAACTCGGCAGGTTGAGCAGCGTCTGTGGGGCAGGAAGGGATGGTCATAATGCTGGGTTCCAAGGAAAATGTTGGTAAGTACTGATGCAAGGTTTCCATCAAAGCATCAACAGTTCCTTTCTCCCCACACAGACACTGCTTAACCTGCTGAGTTCCCCCAGCAGATTGTTGCTCCAGATTCCAGCATCTACAGACTTTTGTGTCTGTAGATTTACCCATCTTCATTTATCATTTTTGTGTCTGTAAATTTACCCACCTTCATTAATTGTTACCTGTCCCCTCAGGATAAAGCGAATGGCAGGAATGAAGGAATCGCAGATCAGTGCAGAGATTGAGCTTCTACCCACTAATGATAAAAAGAAATGGGCTCGGCCACCCATTTCCATGAACTTTGAGGCAAGTATGATAGCCTAAGGGGCACTACTGTATGATTATGTTTTTGCATTTTCACAGTTTGTGGGCAACAGCTTACTCTCCATGTTGTATTACCCTGGCTTGCGTATCATGTAGACAGCTGGGGCACAACATCCATGGTTGATACTGACCAAAGGATGGTTTCAGTGCTACTAAGAGGCTTACCATTAACTGCATACTTTCTCCTTTGACTTCCCAAAATGCAACGCCTAACTTACCTGCGTTAAACTCTTGTACCTCCTTAGTTTTTTGAGCAAGTGCCCCTTTGTGCAGGGTGCTTCTTGACCCCATCCTGTATAGCCCATGTAGCATATTTATCTCCTCATTTTGGACTCTTCCCTAAATTTACCCATATTACTTACTGCCTGTTACGCTGCTGGCGTTTAGGGTAGCAACAAAGGTCCTATATCTCTGTCTGTCCTTGGCCACTCAGATGTAGAAGGATGCTTCATTGCTGTTTTCATAGCAGTTTTGTTTGACCAGTCAGGGTTATTAGTCCTGACCTGAACCTTCGAATCTGGAGGAGCAGTGGACCACTCTTAGTCTGGCCTCTACCTTTTGACTTGTTTGGCAGGAGAGACCCTACCAGGAGCCAAAGCATAAAGCCCTGACTCCAGCCAGCAGAGCTCTCTGGGTCATTGGCACACGCAAGCCTTCTAACCATGACAAGGTCTTGGAGGAAATACTGTATTCGTTTAAAATTCTTCTTTCAGTACCTTCATTAAACTTTGTTGTTTTATTGTCCCTTGGTTTTCACTTGCTTTCCTTAACACGCCAAAAATTCTAATGACATTTCTACTGTAAAGTGGATACAGATGTTCTTTTCATTGCTAGAGTCTAGGATCTAAAGGCACAACCTCAGAAAAAAGTGGCATCTCTTTAAAACTAAATGAGGAGAAACTTCAGCCAGAGTATGATAAATCATTGCCACAGAGGGCTGTGGAGTCTGTCACTGAATGTAATGAAAGCAGAGATTGATAAGTTCTTGATTGGTAAGGAGGTAAAAAGCCTGCTCCAGCCCAGATGCAAGGTGTTGACCTGAAATATCAACTGTCTATTTCCCTCCGCGGATGCTGCCTTGACCCACTGAGTCTTTCTGCTGTTCTGTTGATTGCTGTAAAAGTCTCTGACTGGCAGGCTGAGGTGCATTTTTGCTGCCCACTACACATAACCAACCTCTTCACATTGCCTTCTGCAGGTTCCATTCGCTCCTTCTGGGTTGAAGGTGCGTTACCTGAAAGTGTTCGAGCCAAAGTTGAACTACAGCGATCACGATGTGATAAAATGGGTCCGGTATATTGGGCGAAGCGGGATCTATGAGACCAGATGCTGAGAGCAGGGCTAATCCAGCAGCCCTGCCCCTCCACGGCACCCACTGAAATCCATCGGACTCTCCTTGTTGGCCAGTACACCGTGCACTTGATGTTGCGCAGGAGATGGCAGCAGCTACACCTGTAATGTTGTGACTGCACGACCAACAATGGAGACCCAGTCGACAAACAATCCTGCTTCTGCCTCCTTTGATCTTTTTAAAAAATATATATATTCTAATTCCTCCACCTGACCTGTCCTGTTCCCCTCAAACCGTATCCAAAAGCAGATCCCATTTCATGTCCACTTGACATTCAGCTCATGCAGTGTATTTCCCAACAATGTAAGCATATAGTAGTTCAATAGATTAGAGAATGTAACAGGACATACTTGGTAGACACTGAACTTCAACTGATAAAGTGTTGTAATGAATGTTCTGTGCAATCGACAGGCACCGCTAGCCCTTCCATCAAGCTGAGGTCCAGTTGCTGCAGTGTCTTTTTGTTTGGAATTATTAATCCCTGTGACTGAGATGCTTTGCCAGAAATGTTCCTTGTCTGTCTTTGATTCGTGCAGTGGAGTGTAAGTTCACTGGCTGACACTTGTCTCTGTGAAATTTCGAGCTTTGCCGCTGAGGGAGGGATAGAAGGCACCACATCAGGAACGACAAGGGTGTATCAGTATGTATTTACTGCTCAAAAGGGAGGAACGTGTGCCTAACATTTATGAAAGATAAAACACATCTCGATTAATCCCAGGTCTAATGACCAGGACCTTTGGAAGGAGGGGCAAGACAGACCTAGAACCAGAGTGATGGAAGGTAATTTCAGGTCCCTTCTTGCCATGGAGATCCCTTTTCTCTCTGCTCATACTGGCATTGGGCCTGTCTCCATGGAGCTGGTTGGTGCAGACAACCTTGCATTACAGCACAAGAGTTGCATATCCCTGTGCATTTCTGTTAACACTGTGTATGTGTGTCAGATCATGGCTACTTTGGTCAGTCGGTGACCGAAACCTGCACCATTTTCACAGAAGGGACGAATGCTGAAGGTGCTCATCTGTAAATCCTTTTGCTTGATGGTGTGATTCTTCTTGAGCAACTTTTTGTGATTGTCCAGTTAATCTTAATAAACCATACAGAATCAGATTGTGGCACTTTATTTAACTTATGAAGTGGGGAAATTAGTCTTTGAAATTTTCCTTTGCTTCTCAGCACAAACACTAAGATCTGTCGTGCCTAATCGTTGAAGTTACCATAGGTGGCATTTCAAAGAACACAATGCAGGCCCTTCGGCCCATGTTTTTGTACCTATCTATGAGTTCAATATCCCTAATGCCTCTGCCTCTGCCTCTACCACAACCCTTGGCACGGATTTCAATGCAGTCACCAATTTCTTTGGTCTTCCGTCCTGGTGATCTGAACAAGATAATAAAGGATTATATCTAATTAAAGGTCAGATTTATTTGTCACATGTACATTGAAACATACAGTGAAATGCATCACTTGTATAAGCGACCAGCAGTCTGAGGATGTGCTGGAGGAAGCCCGCAAGTGTCGCAAAGTCGCAAAACTTCTGGTGCCAACATCACATGTCCACAACTTACTGTATGTCTTTGGAAAGTGGAAGGAAACTGGAGCACCTGGAGGATACCCATGTGGTCATGGGGAGAACATACAAACTCCTTCACTGACTCCCTGTGGGGAGATTTGAAAGCAGAACAAGCAATCTGGCGGAGGAACTAGAAACTCGACTGAATAGCACCTGCTGGGTGGGGGTGTGGGTGGAGTTGTCAATGTTTTGTAAACACAAAGTCGACTTTCCTCCTCCTCCACACAAATGCTGAATCTTCTGAGTTCTTACAACAGATAGCTGAAAAACACCTCCACTCCGTCCACTGTGCCAGCTGTAACCTGCTGGCCAGTGATTATAATTGCATTAAATATGGAACGCCTATGAGATGGATTTTTAGAGCAGCTTGTGTTTGAGCCCACTAGGAAAAGGTAATTCAGGATTGGGTGTTATGTACTCAACTAGATTTTCTGAGAAAGCTTAAGGTAAAGGTACGCTTAGGAGACCGTCATCATAATATGAAGGAATTCACCCTACAGTTTGAGAGGGAGAAGCCTTGCCTCCTGTCATTCACATCCCCCATTATGAAATCTGCCCTTCACCTCCTGACTCTTTCAACTGGCTCCCCTCCATTACTACTACCACCATCTGCTCTCCCTAATCCATGTTCCACCTTCCTGTCTCAGAAGATTCCATTATCTTCCACCTTTTTATCACCTCCCAGCATCTGCTGTTCCCACTCCCTACCTCACCTGGATCCACCCCCTCACCTCTTCCCAGTCCTGATGAAGGGTCTCAATCTAAAACAGCCACTGTTCATTTCCCTCCAGAGATGCTGCCTGACACACTGAGTTCCTCCAGAAGATTGTTATTCATTCCAGATTCCAGCATTTGCTGTCTCTTGTGCCTCCTTTTATAAATATGGACTACTTTTCCCCCTTTCACATCATCTGAAGGCTCATAGCCTGCACTCTTGAAGCTCCTCCTGTTTGATACTGCCATTCTTGTGTGGGAACATGACACCAGATGCTGTTGAGCTAATTATGGAACACACATAAAAGTTGCTGGTGAACGCAGCACCAGCAACTTTTATGTGTGTTGCTTGAAATTCCAGCATCTGCAGATTTCCTTGTGTTGAGCTAATTATGGGTTGCAATATGACCAGGACTTGATCTTACCCTCCAACTGAAAAATTTCAAATCTGCAAGGAATACAGATTACACACACAAAAAATGATGGTGAATGCAGCAGGCCAGGCAGCATCTATAGGAAGAGGTACAGTTTAATTTTTTGTGTGTGTGGCTTGAATTTCCAGCATCTGCAGATTTCTTCATGTTTGCGAATGAATACAGATGACTTTTCTGGGGAGTGGGTGGAGGGGGGTAAAATACCATTCATTTAAAAGTGTCAGATTTTTGCCTCTGTCTGTTGTGTATAATGTTTCTTCGCTACATCTTTTGTCAGTTGTCCTAAATGCTCTTTTAGCGTATTAGTTAGATTAATGCTCATATATTTTACTATTACAATTAGTTTTCTGAGGATTGTCACCTTGTTTTGCTGAAGAGCTTAGCTCCTGTTATGATCACCCATAGCGATTAGGTCAAGAGGAGGTTCCAGGCTGAGACATCCAACCAAGACCTCAACAGTGGAGCTTGCAGGTGACCATAAAACCATAATGACATATGAGCAGAAGTAGGCCATTTGGCTGAGTCTGATACACCATTATCCTGCCTTCTTCCCATAACTTTTGACACCCAAACTAATCAAGAACCTATCAAACGTGTGCCTTGGTATAACGACTTGGTCTCCACAGCTTTCTGTGGCAATGAATTCCACAAGTTTCACAACTGGCTAAGAATTTCCTCCTCATCTCTGTTCTAAATGGATATCCCTTAATTCTGAGGCTGTGGCCTCTTCTTAGATACACCTATTATTGGAAACATCCACTCAAGGCCTTTCAATGTGATTCTCTTCCCCCCCCCCCCCACCGTATTCTTCAAAACTCCAGTGAGAACAGGCCCAAAGCCATCAAACATTCCTCACATTAACCCATTCATTCCCAGAATCATTCTCAAGAACCTCGTCTGGACCATCTCCAATGCCAGCAGATCTTAGGTAGGGAGTCCGAAACTGTTTACAGCGTGCCAAATGTGGTCTGACCAATACCGGATAAAATCTCAGTATTATGTCTTTGCTCCTGTATTCCAGTACTCTTGAAACCACACCTTCGGGACACTTTCTTCGCCGTCTGTAATGGTCCTACCCGTTATTTATCCCAGGTACTCACATTTTATTGACTCTGCCTCTCGCCGCTTCTCCCGTCAAGCTCTGAAGGCGACTCTCTCCGCCATGAGGAGGTACTTGGTGTCCCTATCCCAGACCCTTCCACACCTTCGGGACTTTCTTCGCCGTCTGTAATGGTCCTACCCGTTATTTCATCCTCCGTCGGATTCACGCCTGCAATCGCCATTTTTTTGGCTTTGTCATGTTAGGCAAAGATCGCAAGATCCTACATCTACGGACTCCAGAGCCTGCTGGTCCTGAAACTAGCAGGCATGAACTTCAGATTGCGAGTCCTGCCATGGATCTCACCGGCTGCAACACCTCAGGGCATATTCAAAACCCGGACTCCAGCAACGACCATGGACACCTTCACAGCGATTGCGCAACCACCAACTGCGACTCCAGCCTGGAACTCCAGGCCGGGTCTTTATGTGCTGCTATTGTGACTCCCGACTCCCGTCTCCCCTTCCCCCATCAATACTCTGCAACCCTGTCTCCTTCAGATCCCATCGTCAGCTCCTGGGTCCTCAGAGGTTCCATCTTCCTCTCACCCCAACCCTCCCCTCTCCACTGACACCCCCAGCCTCCCCCCTTCCCCCTCTGATCCCAGCTCTCAAGATTCCAGCCTTGAACTCCAGGCCGAGTCTTTATGTGCTGCTGTTGTGACTCCCGTCTCCCCTTCCCCCACCACCACTCTGCAGCCCCGTCTTCCTCAGATCCCACCGTCAACTCCTGGGCCCTCGGAGGCTCCATCTTCCTCTCACCCCAACCCTCCCCTCTCCACTGACACCCCCAGCCTCCCCCCTCACCCCTCTGATCCCAGCTCTCATCCGTGTCGGGTCTTTACCATCCCCTCCAACCTTCAACTGTCGGAGGCAGAACGCTCTGTTCTCAGTAAGGGCCTCACGTTTGGCCCCCTTCGCCCACACCTCAGCAAGTTCCGTGTTCGCCATGATGCGGAACTTTTCTTCCACCGTCTCCGTCTCCGAGCCTACTTCTTCGGCAAGGACTGTTCCACCCCCACCGATGACCCTTTCTCCCGTCTTCAACCCTCCTCTTCTTCATGGACACCCCGCCCTGGTCTTCTGCCTGCTCTGGATCTCTTTATCGCTAATTGCCGACGGGACATCAACCGTCTCGACTTCACCGCACCTTGTCCCCATTCCAACCTCACTCCTTCGGAACGCTCTGCTCTCCACTCCCTCCCACTAATCCTAACCTTATTATTAAACCCGCCGATAAGGGGGGTGCTGTTGTAGCCTGGCGTACTGACCTCTACCTTGCCGAGGCACAGCGACAACTCGCGGATACCTCTTCTTATTTACCCCTCGATCATGAACCCACCAAGGAGCACCAGGCCATTGTCTCCCACACCATCACCGACTTTATCCGCTCAGGGGATCTCCCATCCACTGCTAACAACCTTATAGTTCCCACACCTCGCACTTCCCGTTTCTACCTCCTACCCAAGATCCACAAACCTGCCTGTCCTGGCCGACCTATTGTCTCAGCTTGCTCCTGCCCCACCGAACTCGTTTCTGCATACCTCGACACGGTTTTATCACCCCTTGTTCAATCCCTTCCGACCTATGTTCGTGACACTTCTCACGCTCTTAATCTTTTCGATGATTTTAAGTTCCCTGGCCCCCACCGCTTTATTTTCACCATGGATGTCCAGTCCTTATATACTTCCATCCCCCATCAGGAAGGTCTCAAAGCTCTACGCTTTTTGGATTCCAGACCTAATTAGTTCCCCTCTACCACCACTCTGCTCCGTCTAGCGGAATTAGTCCTTACTCTTAATAATTTCTCCTTTGGCTCCTCCCGCTTCCTCCAAACTAAAGGTGTAGCTATGGGCACCCGTATGGGTCCTAGCTATGCCTGCTTTTTTGTTGGGTTTGTGGAACAATCTATGTTCCCTGCCTATTCTGGTATCTGTCCCCTACTTTTCCTTCGCTACATCGACGACTGCATTGGCGCTGCTTCCTGCACCCATGCAGAACTCGTTGACTTTATTAACTTTGCCTCCAACTTTCACCCTGCCCTCAAGTTTACCTGGTCCATTTCCGACACCCCCCTCCCCTTTCTAGATCTTTCTGTCTCTGTCTCTGGAGACAGCTTATCCACTATGTCTATTATAAGCCTACTGACTCTCACAGCTATCTGGACTAATCCTCTTCTTATCCTGTCTCTTGCAAAAACGCCATCCCCTTCTCGCAATTCCTCCGTCTCCGCCGCATCTGCTCTCAGGATGAGGCTTTTCATTCTAGGACGAGGGAGATGTCTTCCTTTTTTAAAGAAAGGGGCTTCCCTTCCTCCACTATCAACTCTGCTCTTAAACGCATCTCCCCCATTTCACGTACATCTGCCCTCACTCCAACCTCCCGCCACCCCACTAGGAATAGGGTTCCCCTGGTCCTCACCTACCACCCCACCAGCCTCCAGGTCCAACATATTATTTTCCGTAACTTCCGCCACCTCCAACGGGATCCCACCACTAAGCACATCTTTCCCTCCCCCCCCCCCGCATTCCGCAGGGATCGCTCCCTACGCAACTCCCTTGTCCATTCGTCCCCCCCCCCCATCCCTCCGCACTGATCTCCCTCCTGGCACTTATCCATGTAAGCGGAACAAGTGCTACAAATGCCCTTACACTTCCTCCCTTACCACCATTCAGGGCCCCAAACAGTCCTTCCAGGTGAGGCAACACTTCACCTGTGAGTCGACTGGGGTGATATACTGCGTCCGGTGCTCCGGATGTGGCCTTTTATATATTGGCGAGACCCGAAGCAGACTGGGAGATCGTTTTGCTGAACATCTGCGCTCTGTCCGCCAGAAAAAGCAGGATCTCCCAGTGGCCACACATTTTAATTCCACATCCCATTCCCATTCTGATATGTCTATCCATGGCCTCCTCTACTGTAAAGATGAAGCCACACTCAGGTTGGAGGAACAACACCTTATATTCTGTCTGGGTAGCCTCCAACCTGATGGCATGAACATCGACTTCTCTAACTTCCGCTAAGGCCCCACCTCCCCCTCGTACCCCATCTGTTACTTATTTTTATGCACGCATTCTTTCTCTCACTCTCCTTTTTCTCCCTCTGTCCCTCTGAATATACCTCTTGCCCATCCTCTGGGTCCCCCCCCCCCCACCGTCTTTCTCCCTGGGCCTCCTGTCCCATGATCCTCTCATATCCCCTTTGCCTATCACCTGTCCAGCTCTTGGCTCCATCCCTCCCCCTCCTGTCTTCTCCTATCATTTTGGATCTCCCCCTCCCCCTCCAACTTTCAAATCCCTTACTCACTCTTCCTTCAGTTAGTCCTGACGAAGGGTCTCGGCCTGAAACGTCGACTGCACCTCTTCCTACAGATGCTGCCTGGCCTGCTGCGTTCACCAGCAACTTTGATGTGTGTTGCTAATATTTCATTTGCCATTCCTTCATCACTGACACAGCTTGCCAGATAACCTTTAGGAAATCATGTCCAAGGACTCCCAAGTCCCTTACCACCTTGGATTTTTGAATTTTCTCCCCATTTAGAAAATAGTGTACGCCTTTATTCTTTCTACCAGAGTGCATGACCATATATTTCCCTACTCTATATTCCTGCCATTTGCCCATTTTCCAAATCCATTTTGGTCCTGCAGACTGTTTCCCCAACACTAACTCTCCCTCCACCTATCTTCATATCTGCAAACTTGGCCAAAAAGCCATCCAAGTTATTGAAAAGAAATCCCAATCCAACCACTGTGGAACATCAACTGTCACCAGCAGCCAACTAGAAAATGCTCTCTGTATTTCAACTCTTTGCCTCCTGCCAGTCAGCCAATGTTCTATCCATGCTTGTATCTTTCCTGTAATACCACAGGATCTTAACTTGTTAAGCAGACATATATACCAGGAAGGGGAATTTCTAGAGTTCCTATGAGATGGTTCGTGATTGAGCCCACTCGAGGATCAGCTGTTCTGGACTGGGTGTTGTGCAATGAACCAGAACTGATTAGAGAGCTTAAGATAAAAGAACACTTGGGGAAGGTGATCATAGTATGATCGAATTCACCCTGAAATTTGAGATGGAGAAGCTAAAGTCAGATGTATCAGTATTACAGTAAAGGATATACAGGGGTATGAGAGGGGAGTGGCCAGAATTGATTTGAAAAGAATGATAGCAGAGCAGCAATAGCTGGAATTTCTGGAAGCAACTTGGAAGGTAAGGGATACATACATCCCAAAGAGTAAAAAGTATTCTAAAGAAAAGATGACACAACCATGAGAAGTAAAGCCAACGAGAAGGCATATAATAGAACAAAAAGATAGCGGGAAGTTAGAGGATTCAAAAGCTTTTAAAACCAACAGAAGGCAACTAACAAAGTCATTAAGAAGGTAAAGATGGAATACAAAAGTAAGCTAACCAATAATATGTGAGGATACCATATATCCCACTTTATCCTCAGATAAAGTGTAAAACAGAGGCAAGAGCAGACATTGGACTGCTGGAAATCGGCTGTTGGAGAGGTAGTAATGGTGGGGGAGGGGGGGGAGACAAGAATATAGTGGACAAACTGAGTAAGCATTTTGCATCAGTTTTCACTATGGAAGACACCAGCAGTATGGTGAAAGTTCCAGGTGTCAGGAGTCATGAAGTGTCTGAAGTTACCATAACTAGAGAGAAGGTTCTTGGGAATCTGAAAGGTCTGAAGCTAGATAAGTAGTCAGCATGGTTTCTTCAAGTGAAAATCTCTGACAAATTCTCCGAAATTATTTGAAGAAATAAGAAGCAGTATAGACAGAGGAGAATCAGTTGATGTCATCTGTTTGGATTTTCAGAAGGATTTTGACGAGGTGCCGCACATGAGGCTGCTTAACAACAAACTACAAGCCTATGGTATTACAGGAAAGATTCTAGCATGGATAAAGCAGTGGCTGACTGGCAGGAGGCAAAGAGTAGGAACAAAGAGAGACTTTTCTGGTTGGCTGCTGGTGATAGTGCTGTTCCACAGGGGTCTGTGTTGGGACCGATTCTTTTGATGTTATATGTCAATGATTTGGAATTAATGGCTTTGTTGCAAAGTTTGCAGATGATATGAAGGTAGGCAGAGGGGCAGTAGTTTTGAAGAAGTAGAGGCGCTACAAAAGGACTTAAATTATGGGAATGGGCAGATGGTATACAGTGTCAGGAAGTGTGTGGTCATGCACTTTGGTAGAAGAAATGAAAGGATTGACTATTTTCTAACTGGAGAGAAAATGTAAAAACTGAGGCACGAAGGGACTTGAGAGTTCTTGTGCAGGATTCCCTAAAGGTTAATTTTCAGTTTGAGGCTGTTGTGTAAGGCAAATACAATGTTAGCATTCATTGGCTGTTGTGTGCTGGGTTAGCAGGCTGAGGGTAGCAGACACCAACAGAATCAACAAACTCATTCGTAAGGCCAGTGATGTTGTGGGGATGGAACTGGACTCTCTGACGGTGGTGTCTGAAAAGAGGATGCTGTCCAAGTTACATGCCATCTTGGTCAATGTCTCCCATCCACTACATAATGTACTGGGTGGGCACAGGAGTACATTCATCCAGAGACTCATTCCATCGAGATGCAACACAGAGTGTCATAGGAAGTCATTCCTGCCTGTGGCCATCAAACTTTACAACTCTTCCCTTGCAGGGTCAGACACCCCGAGCCAATAGGCTGGTCCTGGACTTATTTCCTGGCATAATTTACATATTACTATTTAACTATTTATGGTTTTATTACTATTTAATTATTTATGGTGCAACTGTAACAAAAACCAATTTCCCCCGGGATCAATAAAGTATGACTATGACTATTTCAAGAAGACAATTTAAAAGCAAGGATGTAATATTGAGCCTTTATAAAACACTGTTGAGGCCTCACTTGGAGTATTGTGAGCAGTTTTGGGCTCTTATCTTAGAAACAATGTGCTGAAACTGGAGAGGGTTCAAAAGAGGCTCACAAAAATGATTGCGGGATTGATGGGCTTGTCATATGAAGAGCATTTAATGGCTCTAGGTCTATATTCACTAGAATTCAGAATAATGAGGGGTGACCTCATTGAAATCTATTGAATGGTGAAAGGCCTTGACAGAGTGGATGTGGAGTAGATGTTCCCTATGGTGGGAGAGCACAGCGTCAGAATAGAAGGGTATCCTTTTGGAATGGAGGTGAGGAGCAGTTTTTAGCCAGAGAATGGTGAATCTATGGAATTAATTGCTACAGGTAGCTGTGGAGGTCAGGTCTTCAAGTACAATATATTTAAGGCAGAGGTTGATAGATTCTTGATTGATCAGGGCATGAAGGGATACGGGGAGAAGGGAGGAGACTGGGGTCAAAAGGAAAATTGGATCAGCCGCAATGCAATGACAGAGCAGACTCGATGGGACAAATGGCTTATATCTGCTCCTATATTTTTTATCTTATGGTATGTCACCTTGAAAAAGGCCTTCTGAAAATCCAAGTGAACATAATCACTGATTCTCCTTTGTCTATCCTTCCAGTTATTTCCTCAAATAATTCCAACAGACTTGTTGGGCAAGATTTCCCCTGACCTAACCTATTCCATATACTGCGTGCATTCAACTATAATACCTTCAGTCCTGTATTCTTCACCCTTTTCAATTTTGCCCCATGTTACACTTCAACCCATCCCACTGACTGCAATTATGCCCCATCATCTGCCTGTCCTTTCTCACAGGCTCACTACACAATGCATCCACTTGTATACCAACTACCCCATCCTCAGCCTCTCATTCATCTGTACTATCATCCTATTCCTGCCCCAACTAGCAAATGGCACTGGGAGTATTCCAGAGATTACTACCCTGAAGGTCCTGCTATTTGGTCTTTTCCTTCCTTATCTCACTGTGCAGGACTTCTTTCCTCTTCTTACCAGGACTTCTGCCTGCTCACCCTCCCTCTTGAGAATCTTCTGCAGCTGCTCCGAGACATCCTGGACACACCAGCCCGTTGTGTATTTGTGGCAATAGAATCTTCTGTCCGTCCCTCTAACTATGGCTACCACTCTGTCTGTTTTTACCCTTCCCGGCTGAGCCTCGAAGCTGGCCACAGTGCCACCTGGCTTGGCTGCTGCGCCCTGGTAGGAAGGTGGTGACATATGACATCAGCAGCGAAAGTGGAAGAAACTGCAGCAGTGAAGGGCCCCGCAGTCATCTGCATTTCACACCACTGGACCATGACCCCAATCTGTCAAGAACTGTGTGGTGGCTGCCCATGCGTCAGCCTCCCCACAAAGTCACGTGCAGGTGTTCTCCATAAAGGGAATCCACAACCTCTTTGGAGAACATCATACTCAACTACCATTACAAATGACAATTTTTGATTCAAAACTTGGGGAATGTAGTATATGGAAAGCTAATGTGAATTTTGAAGAAGTAGTTTTAAGAAACGTGTGCTAAGTTTGTTTATTTCAAGGTTATTGCCAGGACTTGAGGATCTGAGTTATAGGGAAAGGCTGAATAGGTTAAGACTTTATTCCCTAGAATGTAGAAGATTGAGGAAAGATTTCATGGAGGTATACAAAATTGAGGGTATGTATAGGGTAAATACCAGCAGGCTTTTCCCTTTGAGGTTGGTGAGACAAGAACTAGGGGTCAGGAGTTAAGGGTGAAAGATGAAATGCTTAAGGGGATCATGAGATCTTCTTCACTCAGAGGATGACGAGACTGTGGAACAAGTGGTGCACGTGGGGTCGTTTTCAACATTTAAGAGAAATTTGGATAGGTGCGTGGATGGGTTGGTTATTGGGGGCTCTGGTCTGGGTGCTGGTCAATGGGACTAGGCAGGTCAATTGTTTTGTGTGGACTAGATGGGATGAATGGCCTGTTTCTGTGCTGTAGTGTTCTAAGACTCCATTGTCACTTCCCGAGTGAAAAACTTGCCTTGTATAAATACCATCCATACAGATCAATTCATTATCCAGTACACTGAGGTGGTACAAGGAAACACATTATAGAATGCAGAATAATGGTAAACTGAAGAAGCTTTAGAAGAAGTAGCAGAGGTGTATGCAATTATAATTATACACACCTCTACAGGTACATTGGTAACAATAATAATAGCTTCATTTATATTTCACCTTTTATACATGAAGATGCAAGCTCAAAATGGAGATTTAGTTGCTCTTCATTTATCAGCTGTATTCTCCACTCTCAAAGCCCCAGCGAATGGAATACTTTCCCCAGTCCTCTTGAAAGGAACCACTATCAAGAATAAACCAGATGACCCCTTGGGGTTCCTCTACCTGACTCGGGAAGTCAGAGGCCTGATTAATGCTGCATTGGATCCAGAGTAACAATTATTTTGTTCTCCTTATACGTGTGGAATGATGTAAAATAATCTGGAATCTTGAAAAGAGAAGTTGTGTTGTTTCTCCACATTAAAAATTATGTGCTGGTTATCCTCAGATAACTATTTGAGGATTAACCCTATCGGTCAAAGAACCGTCATCAACCTGGGAAAAGTGAGAAATCAAACATAGTTTAATTTGCAGAGAGAGGGAGGGGCAGAACAAACAGAGGAAATGTCTGTGATATAAAGAGAGATCACAGTTATCACCCGCGATATTTACCACAGAATCAGGCGCAATGTGGCCCTTGCAATTGTTCCACTTTTAGTATCTGTGGTGTAGAAATTACTCGGGAGTATTGCATTCAGTTCTGGTCACCGCATTATGGGAAGCTTTAGAGAGGGTGCTGAGGAGATTTACAAGGATGCTGCCTGGATTAGAGAGCATACCTTTCAAGAGTAGGTAAAGTGAGCTGGAGTTTTTCTCTTTGGAGTGAAGGAGGATGAGAGGTGATGATAGAGGTGTACAAGATGACAAGAGCGTATACAGCCAGAGTCCTTTTCCAAGGGTGGAATTGGCTAATACAAGGGGGCATAATTTTAAGGTGAGAGAGGGAAGTATAGGGAAAGATGTCAGAAAGGTTATTTAAACGAAGAGTGAGGAATGCACTGCTGGGGTGGTGGGAGAGGCGGACACATTAGGAAGATTTAAAGAGACTCTTAGATAGGTACATGGGTGAAAAAAATAGAAGGCTAAGTGGGTTAGATTAGTTTTAGATAGGTTAAAAGATCGGCATGTCATTGTGGGCCAAAGGGCCTGTACTCTTCTGTGCTGTTCTATGTTTTATGTTCTGAAAAATTACACTATTCAAAATTTCAGAAGCTTGCTCATGACCACAAGAAACTGCGGAGAGTTGTGAACACAACGCCCTCCCCTCTCTGGACTCTGTCTGCACTTCTTGCTGCCTCAATAAAACAGCCAGCATAATTAAAGATCCCACCCACCCCGGGCATTTGTTCTCCCCATTGGGGAGAAGATACAAAAAGCTGAAAGCTCGAACCATCAGACATAAGTACAGCTTCTACCCTGCTGTTATCAGACTCTTAAATGATAAAATGGATTATAGACCTCACAATCCACCTTGCACCTTGTTGTTTACCTGCACTGCACGTATTGTTCTACCTCAATGCACTGTGTAATAATTTGATCTGTATGAAAAGTTTGCAGGACGAGTTTTGCATTGTATCTTGATACATGTGATACTCGTTAATAGTAATTCCATCTTTGGCTGCTTTCATTTTGAGTGCTGATGGCTGAGGGGGACACCCAATGGCAGTTTATAAAATTATGAGAGGAATGGACAGCAGTATCTTTTACCCAATGTTGAAAAATCTAATATCAGAGGGCATATAATGTGAAGAGGGTAGGTTAAAAAGTGACTTGTGGGGTAGATGTTTTGCACAGAGAGTACGAGTACATTGGTTTACTATTGTTACATGTACCAAGGTGCAGTAAAAAACCTTGATCTGCATGCCATCCATACAGATCACCACAACAGTGCATTGAGGTCATACAGGGGAAACAATTACAGACTGCAGAATGGAGTGTTCCAGTTACAAAGAATATAAACTTGGTAGATGCAGATTAACTAGTGAATCAGTTTGTTATTGTTACATGTACAGAAGCACAGTGAAAACCCTGTTTTGCATGCTGTTTATCCGTATCAATTCATCACACAGTGCATTTAGGGAAGACACACAGGGCTGCGTTCCTACCCTCCTGCTGTATTCACTTTACACTTACGACTGTGTGACTCCAATGCCATGCCAGAATCAACAAACTCATTCGTAAGGCCAGTGATGTTGTGGGGATGGAACTGGACTCTCTGACGGTGGTGTCTGAAAAGAGGATGCTGTCCAAGTTGCATGCCATCTTGGACAATGTCTCCCATCCACTACATAATGTACTGATTGGGCACAGGAGTACATTCAGCCAGAGACTCATTCCACCGAGATGCAACACAGAGCGTCATAGGAAGTCATTCCTGCCTGTAGCCATCAAACTTTACAACTCCTCCCTTGGAGGATCAGACACCCTGAGCCAATAGGCTAGTCCTGGACTTATTTCCATCTGGCATAATTTACATATTACTATTTAATTATATATGGTTTTATATTGTTATATTTATACTCTATTCTTGGTTGGTGCAACTGTAACGAAACCCAATTTCCCTCAAGATCAATAAAGTATGTCTATCTATCTATTTCAGTTTGCTGACAACACCACTGTTGCTGGCCAGGTCAAAGGTGGTGAAGAATCAGCAGATAGGAGGGCAATTGAAAACCTTGCTGGGTGGTGGTGCTGCAGTGACAACCTCTGGACCCAATGTCGGCTGATTAGAGACTTCAGTCGGAGAAAACCAGAGGTTCATGAGTCTGTCCTCATCCAGACCTGGCATCATTCTTGTAATATTTCTTTGCATTCTTTCAGCCTTATTTACTCTTTCCTGTAGGCAGGTGACCAAAGCTGCACACTGTACTCTAAATTAGGCCTCATCAATGTCTTATACAACTTCAACATAACATCCCATCTACCATACTCAGTACATTGATCTATGAATGCCAATGTGACAAAAGCTTGCTTACAACCTTATCTACCTATGACCCTACTTTCAATGAATTATGGACCTGTATTTCAAGATCCCTCTGTTCTACCACACTCCTCAGTGCCCTACCGTTCACTGTGTAAAACCTACCCTAAAGTACAAAACCTCTCCCTTGGGTGCATTAAATTCCATCTGCCAATTTTTGGCCCATTTTTCCAGCTGATGCAGATCCCTCGGCAAGCCATGATAGCCTTCCTCACTGTCCACTACACCCCCAATCTTAGTGTCATCTGCAAATTTGCTGATCCAGTTTACCATATTATCATTGACGCAGATGACAAATAACAAAGGACCCAGCACCGATCTATGTGACACACCATGTGACAGGCCTCCATTCAAAGAGACAACTCTCTACTACCACTGTCAGGCTAAAGTCTAATCCAATTTACTACCTCATCCTGAATGCCGAGCGAGTGAACCTTCTTCACCGGCCTTCTATGCAGGACCTTGTCAAATGCCTTACTGAAGTCCATGATGACAACATCCACTGCCTTGCCTTCATCCACTTTCCTGGCGACTTCCTCGAAAGACTCCCTAAGATTGATTATATATGACCAACTATGCATGAAGCCCTGCCAACTATCCTCAATCAGTTCATGTCTATCCAAGTACTTATATATCAGGTCCCTTAGAATACCTTCCAATAATTTTCCCACAAACAATGGCAGACTCACTAGACTATAATTTCCTGGTTTATGTTTAGACCCTTTTTTTCAAACAGCGGAACAATATTGGCTGTGCTCCAATCCTCTGGTGGAATGCCCAGGCTGGTGCGGTCTTTCATTGATTCTATAATGGTTGGAGTCATAGAGTCATGGAAAAGTACAGCACAGAAGCAAGAAATGTCAGATAATGAGTTTCAAGGTCATAACAAGGTAGACCATGAGATAAAGAGTCCATCATCAAGAGGTGAAGGGTACCTGGAATAGTTTACCACAAGTGGTAGTCGAGGTGCTTCAGAGGTTCTTAGGTAGAAATATGTTAGTGCGGGGAATGGAGGGACGTGGACCCTGCCATACCCCTTGGCTGAAGGGATTAGTTTAGTTAAGCATTTCATAAAACATGGATCAATACAGGCCTTACAGCTCATCATGTTGTGGCATGTTGATACCAAGATTAATCTAACCCCTCCCCTCATAGCCCTCCATTTTTCTTTCATCTATGTGTCTATCAATGCCATTTAAATGTCCCTAATGTACCTCCTATCCACCAACCCCCCCCCCCCCAGCAGCACATTCCACTCTCTGAGTAAAATGCTTACCTCTGACATCTTCCCCTGTACGTTCCTCCAATCACCTTAAGTTTATGTCCTTTGGTAATCTCTCTTATCCTCTCATATTTTCTGTTCCCTTTCAAACAAGATGAGGAGGAATTTCTTTAGCCAGAGGGTGGTGAGTCTGTGGAATTCATTGCTACAGATGACTGTGAAGGCCAAGTCATTTAAAGCAGAGCCTGATAGGTTCTTGATTAATAAGAGCATTAAGGGTTATGGGGAGAAAGCAGGAGAACGAGGTTGAGAGGTATAATAACATTTGCTCGGATACTGAGAAAAATTGAGTGAGGTAGTTAATGAGTTCTTTGCTTCACTATTTATCAAGGAAAAGGATATGGAGGACCAGGAGATCAGTTCTGAGTGTATAAATACATTAGGGCATTTAGAGGTCAAGGAGGAAGATGTGTTGGGCCTCCTATTGAGTGTTAAGTTTGATAAATCCCCAAGGCCTGATGGGTTTACCCCAAATTATTGACGGAGGCAGGAGATGAGATTGCTGGGGTCCTGACCAGTATCTTCTTATCCTCTCTAGCCACAGGGCGAGGTCCCAGAGGACTGGCAAGTAGTTGATGTTGTCCCTCTATTTATGAAGGGAACAAGAGAAAATCCTCAGAACTATAGACTGATGAGTCTCATGTCATTTGTAGGGAAATTGCTTCAGGAAATTCTTAGGCATAGAATATATGAGCATTTGGAAAAACATGGCTTAATTAGGGCGAGCCAGCCTTGCCTTGTGCAGGGCAGGTCGTGTCTTACCAAATCGATTGAGATTTTTGATAAGGTGACGAGAGAGATTGATGAGGGTAGGGCAGTGGATGTTGTCTACTATGGAATTTAGAAAGGCGTTTGACTAAGTTCTGCATAGGAGGCTAACCAAGAAGATTAAGATGCATGGGGTCCTTGGTGAGTGGGCTGTTTCAATTCAGAACTGGCTTGCGCAAAGAAGGCTAGTGGTTGAAGGGACTTAATAGTGGCAGTGTTCTGCAGGCATCTGTGCTGGGACCCCTGATGTTTGTGATGTATATAAATGAATACTCACAATGCGCTGGCGGAACTCAGCAGGTCAGTCAGCATCAGTTGAAAGAGGTTAGAGGTTCATAAGATTATGAAGGGCAGAAACCCTTCGACTAATCTTTTTAACTGATGCTGACTGACCTGCTGAGTTCCTCCAGCGCATTGTGAGTGTTCCTTCGACAACAGCATCTGCAGATTATTTTATGTATATAAATGACCTGGATGAAAATGTAGATGGGTGGGTTAGTAAGTTTGCGGATGATATTAAGATTGGTGGAGTTGTCGATAGTGTAGAAGGAGGCAAATGATATAGCATGATATAAACCAGTTACAGATATGGGCAGAGAAATGGCAAGTGCAGTTTAATCCAGATAAATGTGAGGTGTTGCGCCTCAGTCGGGCAAATGCAAGCGCAAGATCCTTAACAGTGTTGCTGAGCAGAGATCCTGGGATTGAAGTTCATAGCTCCTTGAAAGTGGCCACGCAGGTGATAAGGTAGTTAAAAAGGCTTATGGAATGCTCGTTTTTTATTAGTTGTGGCATTGAGTTCAAAAGTCAGGAGGTTATATTGCAACTTTATAAAACTCTGGTTAGGCCACATCTGGAGTATTGCATACAGTTCCGCTTGTCCCACTATAGGAAGGATGTCGTGGCTTTGGAGAGGGTGCAGAAGAGGTTTACCGGGATGCTGCCTGGCTTAGAGGGCATGTGCTATCATGAGAGGCTGGATAAACCTGGGTTGTTTTCTCTGGAGTGTCAAAAGCTGAGGGGAGATCTGACAGAGGTTTGTAAGATTATGAGAGGCATAGATAGAGTAGACAGGGAGCATCACTGAAGATGTGTCCAGAAGCATCAGTAGATGTATGTACACAGTGTTTCCCAGGGTTGAAATGTTTAATACCAGAGGGCATGCATTGAAGGTGAGGGGGGTAGGTTCAAAGGGAGTGTGAGGAGTAAGTTTTTTTCTCAGAGAGTGGTGGATGCCTGGAATGTGCTGCCTGGTATGGTGGTGGTGGCATATACATCATCATCATCATCAGGAGATGTTTAGATAGGCACATAGATTTAGGAAGATGGAGGGATATGGCCATTGTGTAGATAGGAGGGGTTAGTGTCTGGGAGTTTTTGATTTGCTTTTTAACTGTTTTGGTACAACACTGTGGGTCAAGTGGCCCGCTCCTCTGCTGTACTGTTCGATATCATAAACCAGCTATGTTCTGAATGGCGGAGCAGACTCGATGGCCCGAATGGCCTAGTTCTGATCCTATGTCTGAAAGTCTCATCTCATTCCTAGTTTAACTAGTTCGACACAAAATTCTGGGCCGAAGGGCCTGTCCGAGCAAAGTACTGTTCCAGGTTGTAAATTAATCAGAGACAGGATTCCTGTGCAGCCACGAGGCTGCCCCTGCTGTCTTCTCCAGCATCGTACAGCTGCTTTCAATCTTGAGAGGTAAGACTGAGAGAGGGCTGTAAGCTACTCGTGGCATGTCTACGTATGTAATAACGATACTGAGAACAGAAATATGCCAGGGATTGTTGCTAACTCACTGTTAACGGGGGACTCCTCTAGAGAAACTTCTACCTTTGTATTTCCTTAAGAAGGTATTTTCAGCGTCTGTGGAGTGAAATGTGGGTGAAGCCTTTCGAAATGTGTTACCAGTCCAAAAAGGCTGATTGTGGATTATTTTCCTGGAGTTTCTCTTTGTTTCTGTTGCTCTGGATAGCCTTGCTCTTCCCCAATCATCCTGAAGCTTTCCCTGCGTGGAAGATCGAGCTGGTAAGAGTGAATTTTACAAAAATTTGACCAGAAAAGTAAACTACTAACCTAATTACAGAAAGGAAGTGCTAATGTTCTCTTTAGGGAAAATTATAATATCAATATTGAGGAATTATACAATTTGATTTAAAGTTTGTAGAACTGCTTTGATATATTTAGGGTGTTACAGTAGTATGACACTATTACAATTCAGGGCACTTGGTGTTTGGAGTTCAATTCTGGCGCTGACTGTCAGGAGTTTGTACGTTCTCCCCATGACCGCGTGGGTTTCCTCCCGCAGGCCAAAGGTGTTCTGGTAGGTTAATTAGTCATTGTACATTGTCCTGTGATTAGGCCAGTGTTAAATTGGTGGGTTGCTGGGTGATGCAGCTCATTTGGATAGGCACGAGGATGGGAAGGTAGGCAGAGCTATGTTCCGGGTGCATGTTGATAGGACTTGGCAGAATGATGGATGGGCTGAATTGGAAAGGTGGGTGCGGCCCTGAGAGCACATTGAAGCAGCAAGTGGCAGTGAGAAATGACCCAATGTTCGGATGATTTAAGCCCCTGGCCAGATTGGAAAGGTCAGGGTGCTGGGGCCGGAGGTGGGGGACGAGTTAGTTCAGCTCACCGCTCTGCGACGTTTACTCGGCTTTGCGCTGAACGGAGGCCGCAGCTTCATGTCTGTGGATGGCTTCATTTATTGTTCGCATGACTTGTTTTTTTTTCTCTCTCTCTACACATTGGGTGTTTGAAGTCTTTTTTTAAATGGGTTCTTTTGGGTTTCTGTGTTTTGTGGCTACCTGTAAGGAGACCAATCTCAAGGTTGTATATAATATGCATACTTTGATGATAAATGTACTTTGAACTTGCGTAGGGTTGGTTCTGTGCAGTAGTGTTCTATGACGATATGACTATTTTAATGACCAGGGTAAATCTCTCTCTACTGGAATTTATGTTATTTTGCACCATAAGACATAGGTCTCATAGGTCTTAATTCGGCCCATTAAGACTGCTACACCATTCCATCATGGCTGATTCCCTCTCAACCCCACTTTCCTGCCTTCTCCCTATAACCTTTGATGCCTTAACTAATCACAAACCTATCAATCTCCACTTTAAATATATCCAGTGATTTGACCTCCACAGCTGTCTGTGATAATGAATTCCACAGATTCACCACCCCTGGCTAAAGAAATTCCTTTTCATCTCTGTTCTAAAGTGCCGCCCTTCTATTCTGAGGCTCTTCCCTCTGGTCCTATACTCCCCAGTACTGGAAGCATTCTCTCCATGCCCACTCTATCCAGACCTCTCAATATTCGATGGGTTTCAATCCTACCTTATTCTCTAAACCTCAGCCCAGAACCATCAAACGCTCCTCACACATTAACCCTTTCATTCCAAGGATCACTCTCAGGAATCTCCTCAGATTCTCTTCATTGCCAGCACATTCTTTATTAGATAAGGGGCCTAAAACTGCTCATAATAATGTTCCAATATTCTCTGTGTCTTCCATAATTTTTTTTAAATGACGAAGCCTAGACTCCAGGAAACAATGAAATAGTGAGTAAATCCTAGGAGAAAAAAAATTACAGTGATTTTAAAGATTGGACGTTGGTTGGACGTTTTTGTTTTACTGAATTTTCCTTGATCACCCTTCTTAATTACAAACAGTTGGATTGAGAATCAACTATTATGCAAGTGGGTATCAGAATGTTTATGACAGAATAGTCACCAGCCTCCCCTATATCGATCCTTGCTACATATCCTGCTGCCTGTGCAAAGCAGCCAGAATAATCAAAGACATGTCCCACCTCAGCCTTTCTCTCTTCTCCCCCCTCCCATTGCACAGAAGATACAAAGTCTTGGAAGCACACATCACCAGGCTCAACGACAACTTCTCTGCCACTGTTACAAAAGTCCTGAATGGAATCTTGTATGATTGATCTACCTCCTCATGATCTTTGTACCTTATTTGTTTACCTGCTTTGCAAAAGGTCATTGAGGTAGCACAGGGGAAAAGGACAATGACTTGCAGAGTATTTTGTTACAGTTACCAAGCAAGGTAGACAGTAAGGCACAAAGCCATGATGAGGCTGATCGTGAGGTCAAGAGTCTAGCTGATTGTACTAGGGAACTGTCTTGTACTGTCCTTTAGCCTGGTGCTCTGTGCTTTCAGGCTCTTGCATCTTCAGCCTAATGGGTGAGGGGTGACGACCATAAGAGCTGTGGAAAACACAGCTCAGAACATCACAAGTTTCAGCCTTCCCTCCGTGACCTCAGTCTACACATCTTGCTTGCTAAATTGGTCAACATAAACCAAAGATTTCACCCACTCTAGAGATTCTCTCTTCTCCCATCTTCCATTGGATAGAAGGCACAAAAGCCCTAAAGAATGTACCACCAGGATCAAAGGCAGCTTCTACCTCACTGCTATAAGACTGCTGAACAGACCTCTTGTACGAGAAGATGGACTCTTGATCTCACAACCTACCAGCCTATTTTCTTCCTACACTACACTTTTTCTGTAACTGTAATACCTTACTCTGCATTTTGTTATGATCTTTCCTTTTGTACTATCCCAGTGTACTAATGTACGGATGGCAAACAAACAAAAGCTTTTCACTGAAATTCATCGAATCAGAGAGCAATATTGCACAGATACAGACCCTTCAGCCCAACCAGTGCATGCTGACCAGGTCGCCCAGCCAGCTCATCTCAATTTCCAGCACTTGGCCCATATCCCCCTAGCCCTACACCTCTTTAACTCAGGTACAAGGTATCTCTGCACCTAGGACAATAATAAACCAGTTACCACTAATTCCCTTTCTCAGTTTGCCGGGCACAGTGTGCAGGGACACCATTAGGAGGAGCTTGGAGACAAGAGACTAACTGTTGGTGTCATGCCACGTATAGTTAACATTACCGGAGCCAATGTCACAATGTGACTTTGGTTAATCACAGGTTTTGGGTGCACAAGAATAACTCAAATTGATGGGCAGGATTTCTCAAAGTTCGAAAGTTCAAAGTAAATTTATTATCAAAGTATGTATATGTTACCATATAAAAAAAGAAACAGAGAAACAGAAAATCTACAGCATAATACAGGCCCTTCGGCCCACAATGCTATGCTGAACATGTCCTTACCTTAGAAATTACCCAGAGTCACCTATAGCCCTCTGTTTTTCTAAGCTCCATGTACCTATCCAGGAGTCTCTCAAAAAACCCTATCGTATTCGCCTCCACCACCGCCGCTGGCAGCCCATTCCACACACTCACCACCCTCTGCATAACAATACTTACCCCTGACATCTCCTCTGTACCTACTTCCAAGCACCTTAAAACTGTGCCCTCTTGTGCTAGCCATCTCAGCCCTTGGAAAAAGTCTCTGACTATCCACACGATCAATGCCTCTCATCATTTTGAACAGCTCTATCAGGTCACCCCTCATCCCCTGTCGCTCCAAGGAGAAAAGACCAAGTTCACGCAACCTATTCTCATAAGGCATGCTCCCCAATCCAGGCAACATCCTTGTAAATCTCTTCTGCACTCTTTCAATAGTTTCCACATCCTTCCTGTAGTGATGCGACCAGAACTGAGCACAGTACTCCAAGTGGGGTCTGACCTCTTGGTAACATTAACTCTTGGCTCTTAAACTCAATCCCAGGATTGATGAAGGCCAATGCACCGTATGCCTTCGTAACCACAGAGTCAACCTGTGCAGCAGCTTTGAGTGTCCTATGGACTTAGACCCCAAGATCTCTCTGATCCTCCACACTGCCGAGAGTCTTACCATTCATACTATATTCTGCCATCATATTTGACCTACCAAAATGAACCACCTCACACTTATCTGGGTTGAACTCCATCTGCCACTTCTCAGCCCAGTTTTGCATCCTATCAATGTCCCGCTGTAACCTCTGACAACCCTCCACACTATCCAATCAGGCTTATAAGACACAACCTGCCTTTGACAAAGCCATGCTGACTATTCCTAATCATATTACGCCTTTCCAAATGTTCATAAATCTTGCCTCTCAGGATCTTCTCTATCAGCTTACCAACCACTGAAGTAAGACTCACTGGTCTATAATTTCCTGGGCTATCTCTACTCCCCTTCTTGAATAAGGGAACAACATCTGCAATCCTCCAATTCTCCGGAACCTCTCCTTTCCCCATTGATGATGCAAAAATCATTGCCAGAGGCTCAGCAATCTCCTCCCTCACCTCCCACAGTAGCCTGGGGTACATCCTGTACGGTCCCAGTGACTTATCCAACTTGATGCTTTCCAAATGCTCCAGCACATCCTCTTCTTTAATATCTACATGCTCAAGCTTATCAGTCTACAGTAAGTCATCCCTACAATCACCAAGATCCTTTTCCGTAGTGAATACTGAAGCAAACTATTCCTTAAGAACTGTACCTCTGCTGTCTCCTTCGGTTCCATACACACTGTTCCACTGTCACACTTGCTTGGTCCTATCCTCTCACATCTTATCCTCTTGCTCTTCACATACTTGTAGAATGCCAAGTATTAATCCTGTCCGCCAAGGCCTTCTCATAGCCCCTTCTGGTTCTCCGAATTTCTGCTTCTCTCCTAATTTCTCCTTCTGGCTCCTTCCTGCTAGCCTTATAATCTTCTAGATCTCTATCATTACCTAGTTTTTTGAACCTTTTGTAAGCTCTTCTTTTCTTCTTGACTAGATTTTCAACAGCCTTTGTACACCATGGTTCCTGTACTCGACTATCCTTTCCCTGTCTCATTGGAACGTACCTGTGCAGAACACCATGCAAAAATCCCCTGAACATTTGCCACATTTCTTCCGTGGGTTTCCCTGAGGACATCTGTTTCCAATTTATGCATCCAAGTTCCTGCCTGATAGCCTTATATTTCCCCTTACTCCTATTAAATGCTTTCCTAACTTGTCTGTTTCTATCCCTCTCCAATGCTACGGTAAAGGAGATAGAATTGTGATTACTATCTCCAAAATACTCTCCCACTGAGAGACCTGACACCTGACCAGGTTCAATTCCCAGTATCAGATCAAGTACAGCCTCTCCTCTTGTAGGCTTATCTACATACTGTGTCAAGAAACCTTCCTGAACACATCTAACAAACTCCACCCCATCTAAACCCCTCACCCTAGGGAGATGCCAATCGATATTTGGGAAATTACCCACCTTAACAACCCTGTTATTATTATACCTTTCCAGAATCTGTCTCTCTATCTGCTCCGCGATGTCCCTGTTACAATTGGGTGGTCTATAAAAAACACCTAATAGAGTTATTGACCCTTTCCTGTTCCTATCTTCTACCCACAAGGGCTCCATAGGTAATCCCTCCATGTCTTCCTCCTTTTCTGCAGCTGTGACACTATCTCTGATCAACAGTGCCACGCTCCCACCTCTTTTGCCTCCCTCCCTGTCCTTTCTGAAACATCTAAAACCCGGCATTTGAAGTAACCATTCCCACCCCTGAGTCACCCAAGTCTCTGTAATGGCCACAACATCATAACTCCAAGTACTGATCCATGCTCTAAGCTCATCCGCTTTGTTCATAATACTCCTTGCATTAAAATAGACACATCTCAAATGATTGGTCTGAGCACGTCCCTCCTCTATCACCTGACTATCCTCCCTCTCGCACTGTCTCCAAGCTTTCTCTGCTTGTGAACCAACCACCTCTTCCTCCATCTCTTCAGTTCGGTTCTCACCCCCCAGCAATTCTAGTTTAAACTCTTCCTGATAGTCTTAGCAAACCTCCCTAGCATGATATTGGTTCCCCCTGGGATTCAAGTGCAACCCGTCCTTTTGTACAGGTCACACCTGCCCCAAAAGGGGTCCCAGTGATCCAGAAATCTGAATCCCTGCCCTCTGCTCCAATCCCTCAGCCACGCAGTTATCCTCCACCTCATCCTATTCCTATACTCACTGTCGCGTGGCACAGGCGGTAATCCCGAGATTACTACCTTTGAGGCCCTGCTTCTCAACTTCCTCTCTAACTCCCTGTAGTCTAAAAATTAGCTGTATTTTTTTACATATGCTTTGAAATATCGAAATGTACAGTGAAGTGTATGGTTCGCGGGGGGCAACTTGCAAGTGTTGCCACGCTTCTGGTGCCAACAAACATGTCTACGATTTACTAACCCTAACCCGTATATCTTTGGAATGTGGAAGGAAGCTGGAGCAGCCGGAGGAAACTCACACAGTCATGGGGAGAACATACAAACTCCTTGCAGACAGCAGCAGGAATTGAAAAGCATTGACTGCTCTGCTGCCGTGTTGCCGTATCTCAAGGTATAGTCTCTTCAGATTCATCTTCATGTAGGCAATTACAGTGAAAAAAGAAATACAGTAGAGTTTATGAAAAAATATTTATAAACAGGCAAAAACTGACAAACATCCAACGTGCTGAAGAAGATAAAACATGGAAATAAATAAATAATACCGAGAACGTGAGTTGTGAGAGTCTTGAAAGTAGGCCTGTAGGTCATCGAATCAGTTCAGAGTAGTGGTGAGAGAAGTTATCCACGGTTCAGGAGCCTGATGGCTGTAGGATAATAACAGTTCCTGGAGCTGGTAGTGCAGGACCTCAGACCTCCGTACCTCCTCAACTCCACTATCAGATCATTTTGCAGAGCAGAGATTGACGGGTGTTAATACTTTGATAAATATTGAGATAAGGATTAGCTTTATTTGTCACATGCACATGAAAACATTGAAACATGCAGTGAAATGCATCATTTGCATTAACGAACACACAGTTTTGTAGTTTGCAAGTGTCAGCATGCTTGCGGCACCAGCATAGCATGCCTACAACTTACTGACCCTTACCCGTACGTCTTTGGAATGTGGGAGGAAACACACAACCTACTGAGGATGGTGCTGCATGTCAGCTTGCTTCTGAGTCCTCCCCATCTCCACCTTCCCCAGTGCAGGACATCTGGAGTTATTTCTGTAGGAACTAGGCAAGGTGGAGGAGATCCCACCAGCCAGAACATCGGGAGCCCTGACTTGAACCATTTCTAACTGCACCATTTCCATTACACTTGCAGGAAGAAGGGAGAGCTGCACTGCGCAAATCGTACCAGATCCCAGCCTCAGCTGAAAAGATACACGACATGCTTCTGCGGCGCAGGAAGCGGTACGCCATTAACCCTTCACTCCACAAGTGGGATCACTTCAACATCACCTACAAGTGAGTGGATCATTGCAATGGGCAGACCTTGCTTCAGGTACACTTCCTGGGCCAGCAGACCAAACTGGCTGTCAAAAGCAGTGGGCAAATTCAAACAAACACCATCTTTAATAGAAAAGTAAAATACGGCAGGAGCTGAAATTCAGAGGTGAAAATAGAATACAGTACAGAGCAAAAGCCTTGGGTACATATATATAGCTCAGGTGCCTAAGACTTTTGCACAGTACAGTATTTGTCAATGGAGCAGAGAGCGAGTTTGGAAATCTGGCGGGAGCAGAGGATGTTTGGGAATGGCGAGGGTGGAGCACATGGGAGGGGTGTGGGAGAGGTGGCAGAGGAGGAGTGCCAGTGGTGGGTGGTGCCAGTGCAGACACACCCAGCCCTGAGACACCAGGCAAGGCCATTTGATTCCAAACAATCGCTTTATTGATCATTACAGAATGGGTCTCCGATGCTTCCCACTCCCTCCCCTCTTCCCCTTTTCCCAACCATGATTCCCCTCTCCCTTCCCACTCAGTCCATAATAGAGACCCATATCAGAATTAGGTTTATCATCACTCACAGATGTCACAGTAACTGTATACTGTTCATTCTCAGCAGGACAGGCAGCGCCTGTGGAGAGAGAAGCTGAGTTTGCATTTCAGGGTGATACTCTTTCATAATCAGAATCAGATTTATTATTACTGAATTATGCCATGTTAATTTATTGTTTTGCAGCAGCTGTGAGTGCAATACATTAGAAATTACTATGTTACAGTAATAACTAGACAAACAAATAAATAGTGCTATTGGATTGTTCAGAAATCTGACAGCGGAGGGGAAGAAGCTGTTCCTAAAACATTGAGTGTGGGTCTTCAGGCTCTGGTACCTCCTTCTCTTGAAGATGTCCTCCATGGTGGGGAGAGGTGTGCCAGTGATAGAGCTGGCTGAGTTGACGCTCGGCAGTCTTGTGATCCTGTGCATTGGAGCCTCCATAACAGGCTCGGAATACTCTCCACTGTATAACTGCAATGTTAGCATTCATTTCGAGAGGACTAGAATACAAAAGCAAGGATGTAATGCTGAGGCTTTATCAGGCATCGATCAGACCCCACTTGGAGTATTGTGAGTAGTTTTGGCCCCTTATCTCAGAACACCTGTGCTAGCATTGGAGAGGTTCCAGAGCAGGTTCACGAGAATTATCCCAGGAAAGAAAGTGTTAACATGCAAGGAGCATTTGATGGATCTGGTTCTGTGCTTGCTGGAGTTTAGAAGAATGAGGGGGTCACACTGAAGCCTATTGAATATTGAAAGGCCTAGATAGAGTGATGTGGAGAGGATGTTTCCTCTAGTGGGGGAGTCTAGGACTAGAAGGTACTGCCTCAGAACTGAGGGTGTCCATTTAGAACAGAGATGAGGAAAAATTTCTTTTGGCCAGAGGGTGGTAAATCTGTGAAATTCATTGCCACAGACAGCTGTGAAGTCCAAGTCAGTGGGTAGATTTAAGGTGAAAGTTGATAGGTTCTTGATTAATCAGGCCACCAAAAGTTATAGGGAGGAGGAAGGAGAGTGGGATTAAGAGGGATTAAATCAGCCATGATGGAATGGCGGAGCAAACTTGATGGGTTGAATGTCCTAATTCTGCTCTTATGTTTTATGGTCTTATGGTTTTCTTTGGTGCCATACCAAATCTCCTCAAACTCCTAATGAAGTATAGTCACTGGTGTGCCTGCTTCATGATTACAACAATACATTGGGTCTAGGGCAGATCCTTTGAGATGTTGATGCCCAAGAACTTGAAGCTGTTCACCTTTTCCATACCAGTGCCCAGTGTTGCACAGGGACAGGCAGCATCTTTACTACAGCTCAAAACTGCCTTTCCACAGCCCGAGTTAGAGTCACAAAACAAGAGCGATACAGCACAGGTATCGGACCTTTAGCTCAACCAGTCCGTGCTGACCACGGTGCCCACCCAGCTAGTCCGAATTTCCTGCATTTGCCTCATATCTCTCCAAGCTCTGCTCTTCCATGTGCCTATCCCATTACTTCTTAAGTGATACTATTGTACCTGCCTCAACCAATTCCTCAGGCAGCTCGTTCCAAATACTCACCACTCTGTATAAAAATCCTTTGTCGATCTTTCTTCTGTTTGACAAGAAGGAGAGAAGAGAGAATGAACAGTTTCCTGTTCATAAGAGACATAAATAAATCAGTTAGTGGGAAGCTTTCCCTGTAGCAGATGTGTATAAAACTTGAAGGCACGGGTTTAGGTTAAGGGTTAAGATGTGAAGTCTGTACATGCAGTCTCCACCCAGCTAATGGAAGTCATCTGCCTCTTGTTTCCAACTCATCACCTGTAGCCTATTTAAACCATGTTCTCATCCACAGTCCTTGTTCACTCATGCAAACCACCCACCCGCAACTAGTTGCTTCCTGTCTTCAGTTATTACATTGCCTTGTCATGTTTAGTTTCTGTTCTCTCTTGTTTTGTGGCACCTCATGCCTTGTCATTTTGCAGTTTATTATTAAAGTTATTGCTCACCTCTAATTTGTCTCCACTGCTCAGCATTTGTGTCAAGCCTCCTCTACGTTTCCAGACAGGGTGGGTGAACCAGCGATTGGCCCGGCAGGGTTTGCTTGCCTGAATGTCGTCGTCCATCAACATGAGCACAAAGTCCGGAAGCAGCAGGAAACCACTGACTGTCTGCTCTCCACTCTCAACCAACTCTCCACCTCGATACAGTAACCTCACGCCAGTCAATCTCCTCCCTCGGAACCCTGAATTCCAGTGTCCGAACGCTTCGACTGAGCCCCAACCTGATGCCACAACTTCCTCTCCCAGTTCATCTTACATTTCAAACTTCAGAGATCTTTGTATGTTACAGACCGAACCAAGATTGCCTTCATCATTTCTCTCGTGACTGGGTGAGCTCTGACCTGGGCTATCGCTAACTGGCGCAAAACCTATTTATAACCAATATGAGGATTTCACCACTGAGATGCTCTGGGATTTTAGCCTTCTGAGAAGTGGAAGGGGGCAAACGATTGGATGCTTTGCCTGTGTCAAGCTCGGTGCTAGATTACACCATGGAACTCAGGACCATCACGTCGGAGTGCGGCTGGAATACAGAAGCACTGTTGGCCTCTTGGAGCATTTGAACAATGAGCTGTCTACCCAGGAGATCTCCACTGACCTCAAAAGCATTATCTGGAAGTCCAGTCCCTATATACCTCCATCGCCCATCAGGAGGGCCTTAAAGCTCTCTGCTTCTTTCTGGATAACAGTCCCAACCTGTTCCCCTCCACTACCACATCTGGCAGAACTGGTCCTCACTGTCAATTTCTCTTCCAGCTCCTCCCATTTCCTTCAAACCAAAAGCACATGGGTCCCAGCTATGGCTGCCCTTTTGTTAGCTATGTGTAACAGTCTATGTTCCAAGCCAACACCGGTGTCACTCCCCAACTATTCCTACACTACATCGATGTCTGCATTGGCACTGCTTCCTGCACCCATACCGAGCTCGTTGACTTCGTCAACTTTACCTCCAACTTCCACCCTGCCCTCAAATTTACCTGGCCCATTTCTGACACCTCCCTCCCCTTTCTCGATCTGTATCTATCACTAGAGACAATTTATCTACTGATATCTTTTATAAATCTATTGATTCTCACAGCTACCTGGACTATACCTCTTCCCACCCCGTCACTTGTGAAAATGCCATCCCCTTCTCTCAGTTCCTCTGTCTCAGATGCATCTGCTCTCAGGATGAATATTTTCATTCCACAACTAATGAGGTATCCTCTTTCTTCAAAGAAAGAGGCTATCCTTCCCTCCACCATTAATATTGCCCTCACCCACATTTCTTCCATTTCGTGCACATTTGCCCTCACCCCATCCTTCTATCACCCAACCAGGGATAGGGTTCCTCTTGTCCTCACCTACCACCCCACCAGCCTCCGCATCCAGCACATAATTCTCCGGAATTTCCACTATCTCCAGTGGGATCCCACCACCAAGCACATATTTCCTTCCCCCCGCCCACTTTATGCTCTCCGCAGGGATTGCTCCCTACGCAACTCCCTTGTTCATTCATCCCTCCCCACTGATCTCCCTCCTGGCACTTACCCTTGCAAGCAGAACAGGTGCTACACCTGCCCCTACACCTCCTCCCTCACTACCATTCAGGGCCCCAAACAGTCCTTCCAAGTGAGGTAACATTTCACCTTGAATCTATTGGGGCGAGTGACTGTAGCCAGTGCTCCTGCTGTAGCCCCAGCTGGTCCCCCAACACCCGTGGTCCCACATTGCCATAGATTTCAGCACAGGTTTGCCTCGTATCAATGGGATCAGCCATGATCTTATTGAATGGCAGAGCAGGCTCGATGGGCCAGATGGCCGAGTCCTGCTCCTATTTCTTGTGTTCTTATGATAGAATGGCAGAAGAGACCCAATGGGTCGAAGGGTCTAATACTTCTCCTATGTATTATAGTGATTTGGCCTTGAACCTTCTTATCACAACTGAGTCAGTCACCGAGCCAAACCACAGAGTAACAGGCTGTTTGGTTCATCAGGTTTATGCAGACAATCAACTACCCAATCATACAAATCCACTCCTCCAACTGTAAGCCCATAGCTTGCACTCTAGTTCACGGTGATGCATATTGGCTGTTGTGAACTATTAACTCAGATAAAGCAGTAAATTACCAAGTATAGATTTCTTTCACTTTGTGTTCCTTTACTTTAATTTTTGGTGACTTCTGGAGGGAGGAACCTTTCAGAAATAGCCTTTTGATAACTACACTAAATTTGAATATTTAAGCATTTATATAATTCCCAATGACAGCACAGATAGACACTACATGAAGGATCTTACTATTTTACAAATCCAAATGGAGATGAAAGGACGAAGGAATTATTATAGCATTATAGAGATGCACACTCAGTGGCCACTTTATTAGGTACAACTATACGCCTGCTTGTTAATGCAAATATCTATTCAACTAATCATGTGGCACCAACTAAATGCATAAAAGCATGCAGACATGGTCAAAAGGTTCAGTTGTTGTTCTGACTAATTAGCAGAAGGGGGAAGAAATGTAATCTAACTGAGTTTGACCATGTCACATTTGATTGTTTGTGCCAGATGGGGTGGTTTGAGTACCTCAAAAGCTGCTGACCTCCTGAGATTTTCACGCAGAACAGTCTCTGGAATTTACAAGGAATGGTGCTAAAAATGGAAAACATCCTGTGAGTGAAAGCACCTTGATAATGAGAGAATGGCCAGACTGGTTCAAGCTGACAGGAAAGTGGACAGGAACTCAAGTAACCATGTATTAGAACAGGGGTGTGCTGAGGAGCATCTCTGGTTGCACAACATGTCAAATCTTGAAGTGGATGGACTACAGCAGCAGAAGACCATGAGCATGCACCCATGGGCCACTTTATTAGGTACAGGAGGTAGCTAATGATGTGGTAAGTGTGTATATATTTCTTATTGTAATTAATAGCAATTTTTAATGTACTGTACTGGACATATTTCATGACGTATGTCAATGATAATAAATCTGATTCCGTTGTATAGTCCTGATGAATGGTCTTGGCCTGAAACAATGACTGTTAACTTCCCTCCATAGATGCTGCCTGACCAATCAAGTTCCTCCAGCATTTCGTGTGTGTTACTCAAGATTTCCAGCATCTTCAAATTGGCTTGTGTTTGAAGATATATGAATAGTCACTATTCCCCAGAGTGAACAGGTTCATGGTGAAAGGGGGAGATGTTTGATCTGAGGAGTATCTTTTTCACACAGAGGGTGGTGGTCCTGTGGAATGTGTGGAAGGACCTGCCATAGGATGTGGTGGAGACAGATACAGTGTTGGACAGGAAAGGCAAAGAGGGATGTGACCTTAACACAGAAAAATGGTATTAATCTAGTAGACTCAATCTAGTAGATTAATCAGTAGATTCAATACAGTTATTTTCCCCAAGAAGTAAGTCTGATCAACCCCTCCAACCCCCCAAGCACAATTACTTTATCGTTTCCTGTCAGAGACACTCCTGTGCTTAGCTTCACTTTATGGACATACAAATACAAGAATGAAAGGGTTACCATTTGAGGAATGTCTGGCAGCTCTTGGGCTGTATTCCCTGGAGTTCAGGAGAATGAGGGGGATCTCATACAAATATTCTGAATGTTAAAAGGCCTGAACAGATTAGATATGGCAAAGTTATCTCCCATGGTAGGGGATTCTAGGACAAGAGGGCATGACGTCAGGATTGAAGTATGTCCATTTAGAACTGATATGTGGAGAAATTACTTTAGTCAGAGGGTGGTAAATCTGTGGAATTTGTTGCCACGTGAGGCTGTGGAGGCCAAGTCACTGGGTGCATTTAAGGCAGAGATTGATAGGTTCTTGATTAGCCAGGGTATTAAAGGCTATGGGGTGAAAGCAGAGGAGTGGGGATGACTGGAAGAATTGGATCAGCCCATGATTGAATGGTGGAGCAGACTTGATGGGCTGAATGGCCTACTTCTTCTGCTCCTATATCTTATGGTCTTATAATCTTATAAGCTATCTTATGTATTTATATTTATTGTGTTTTTACTATTATTGTGTTCTTTATCTTATTATGTTTTGTTTTTGCTGCATTCAATCTGGAGTAAAAATTATTTTAATTTCCGTAAGACCATAAGTGGTAATAATGGAATTAGTCCATTTTCCTTTACACTTGTGTACTGGAAATGACATTAAACAATCCTGATTCTTGAACTCTCTTGATCTTGAACAAGGTGAGACAAAGAGTCTTTCTGTGCTGCTCCATTCTATAAAACAAACAGGGAGACCAGAGTGAGCAGTCCATTAGCGGGAGAATGTTTTCTACAGATAATCACAGAATCCCTTCCCTTTCTTCACAGGATTGTGAAATTTCCAAGCACCCTGAACAAGGATGACACCCGGAAAGCCATTGCAATCGCCTTTATAATGTG
The DNA here is from genome assembly GCF_030028105.1 of Mobula birostris. Taxonomy (NCBI): domain Eukaryota; kingdom Metazoa; phylum Chordata; class Chondrichthyes; order Myliobatiformes; family Myliobatidae; genus Mobula; species Mobula birostris. The sequence goes on from NC_092373.1 coordinate 9,804,431, forward strand.
GAGTGACGTCTCACCTCTCATCTTTACTGAAGTCCCAGCACAAAAGGATGCAGATATCAAAATTGGTGGGCACTGCTCTCTTTTCCCTTCCTTTTAGGCTGAAAGACGTTGGAGCAGAATTAAGCCATTCAGCCCATTGAGTGTGCTCTGCCATTCCAACATGGCTGATTTCTTATCCCTCTCAACCCTATTCTCCTACCCTCTCTCTGTACCCTTTGAGACCTTGACTAATCAAGAACCTATCAACCTCAGCTTTAAATATACCCAATGACTTTGCCTCCACAGTCACCTGTGGCAATGAATTCCACAGATTCACCACCCTCTGGCTAAAGTACTGTAATTCTTCATCTCTGTTCTAAATGGATGCCCTTGTATTCTGAGTCAGTGTCCTCTGATTCTAGACTTCCACACCACAGGAAACATCCTCCCTACGTCACTCTGTCTAGTCTTTTCAATATTTGATAGGATTACTCAGAACCTTTATGCAGAGACTTTTGATACAGGAGCCCATCCAGCCCATTGAGTCCCATTCCTCTCCCAATCTTCCCATATTCCCATCAACTCCCCCATGTTTGAAATGTGATTCAGCATTCTTTCAGGTTGCAAACCAATATCAGAATCGGGTTTAGTATCACCAGTGACCAGTGTATGTTGTGAAATTTGTAAACTTTGTGGCAGCAGTACAATGTAATTCACAATAGTAGAGAAAAAAACTGTGGATTATAGTATGAATATATATATTAAATAGTTAAATTAAATATGCAACACAAAAAAATAGAAAAGTAGTGAGGTAGTATTCCTGGGTTGAATGTCCATTCAGAAGTTGGATGACAGAGAGGAAGAAGCTGTTCCTGAATCACTGAGTATGTGCTTTCAGGCTTCTGTACCTCCTACCTGATGGTAACAATGAGAAGAGGGCATGTCCTGGGTGGTGGGAGTCCTTAATGATGGATGTTGACATCATTGTTTGAAGATGTCCTGGATACTACGGAGGCTAGTGCCTATGATGGAGATGACTACTTTTATAACACTCTGCAGTTTACTTCGATCCTGTACAGTAGCCCTCCGGATACCTGATTGCGATTCAGCCAGTCAGAAGCATTTGTTTTTGATGACATACAAATCTCCTCAAACTCCTAATGAAATATAGCTGTTGTCTTGCCTTCTTTGTAGCTGCATTGATATAGAAACATAGAAAACCTACAGCACAATACAGGCCCTTCAGCCCACAAAGCTGTGCTGAACACGTCCTTACCTTAGAAATTTCCTAGGGTTACCCATAGCCCTCTATTTTTCTGGGCTCCATGTACCTGTCCAGGAATCTCTTAAAAGACCCTATCATATCCGCCTCCACCGCCATCGCTGGCAGCCCATTCGACGCACTCACCACTCCCTGTGTTTAAAAAAAAAAACAAAAAATAACTTACTCCTGACATCTTCCCTGTACCTACTTCCAAGCACCTTAAAACTGTGCCCTGTCATGCTAGCCATTTCAGCCCTGGGAAAAAGCCTTTGACTGTCGACACAATGAATGCCTCTCATTATCTTATACACCTCTATCAGGTCACCTCTCATCCAGCATCGCTCCAAGGAAAAAAGGCCAAGTTCACTCAACCTATTCTCATAAGGCATGCTCCCCAATCCAGGCAACGTCCTTGTAAATCTCCTCTGGACACTTTCTATGGCTTCCACCTCCCTTCTGCAGTGAGGCGACCAGAACTGAGCACAGTACTCCTAGTGGGGTCTGACCAGGGTCCTACACAGCTGCAACATTACATCTCGGCTCCTAAACTCAATCCGATGATTGATGAAGGTTTTCTGAGCCACATGGTCAACCTGCGCAGCAGCTTTGAGTGTCTCTGGACTCGAACCTCAAGATCCCTCTGATTTTCCACAATGCCAAGAGTCTAACCATTAAAACTATATTTGGTCATCATATCTGACCTACCACAATGAACCACCTCACACTTATCTGGGTTGAACTCCATCTGCCACTTCTCAGCCCAGTTTTGCATCCTATCAATGTCCCGCTGTAACCTCTGACAGCCCTCCACTCTATCCACAACACCTCCAACCTTTGTGTCATCAGCAAACCTACTAACCCATCCCTCCACTTCCTCATCCAGGTCATTTATAAAACTCATGAAGAGTAAGGGTCCCAGAACAGATCTCTGAGGCACACCACTGGTCACTGACCTCCATGCAGAATATGACCCATCTACAACCACTCTTTGCCTTCTATGGGCAAGCTAGTTCTGGATCCACAAAGCAACGTCCCCCTTGAATCCCATGCCTCCTTACTTTCTCAATAAACCTTGCATGGGGTACCTTGTCAAATGCCTTGCTGAAATCCATATACACTACATCTACTACTCTACCTTCATCAATGTGTTTAGTCACATCCTCAAAAAATTCCATCAGGCTCGTAAGGCACGACCTGCCCTTGACAAAGCCATGCTGACTATTCCTAATCATATTATGCATCTCCAAATGTTCATAAATCCTGCCTCTCAGGATCTACTTCATCAACTTACCAACCACTAAAGTAAAGCTCACAGTTATGTTGTCCGGGTAAGGCCCTCTGAGATATTGACACCCAGCAACTTGAAATTTCTCACTCGTTATACTTCTGGGTCCCTCCTTGAGTACTGGTCTGTATTCCTTCATTTTACGCCTTCTGAGTCCACAATCAGCTCTTTTGTCTTACTGACATTGTTTGCAAGGTTGTTGCTGTGCCACCATTCAACCAGCTGAAATATCTCGCTCCTGTGCACCCTCTCGTCTCCATCTAAGATTCTGCCAACGATGGTGGTATCATCAGCAAATTTATTGGTGACATTTGCGCTGTGCCTAGCCACAAGTCATGGGTGCAGAGAGAGTGGAGCAGTGGGCTAAGAACATATCCCTGAGGTGCAGCATTGTTGATCGTCAGAGAGATGGAGATGTTATTCCTACTCAGCACAGGTTGTGGTCTTCCGGTTAGGAAGCTGAGGATCCAATTGCAAGGATTCCCCTCCCCCACCCCACCATTTGCTACAACATACAAATGCTGGAGGAACTGGGTGTCTGTGGAAGGAAATTGGCATTCGATGTTTCAGATTGAGACCCTTCATTGGGCTTTAAAGGAACGAGGAGAGATAGAGCATCGAATGTAGAACATAGAACATTACATTACAGCACTGCACAGGCTCCTCAGCTCATGATGTTGACTTTTAACCTGCACTTTGATCAATCTAACCCCTCCCATGTAGCCCTCCAAGTTTTCTACCACCCATCTGCCTATCTTTTATTGATTTAGACAGACGGGGCCGAACAGGCTTTTCCACCTCAATGAGGTGCAGCAGCCAACAATCCATTTATTTGACACGAGCCTAATCACAGGACAATTTACAAGGACCAATTTACCTAGTAACCTGTACATCTTTGGATTGTGGGTGGAAAACGGAGCACCTGGAGAAAGCCTACACATTGATGGGAAGGGCTGTCAAAATCCTTGCAGACAGTGCTGGAATTGATCTCTGAACTCCGATGCCCCGAGCTGCAGTAGCATTGTCCTAAGCGCGACGCTCCCATGGCAACCAGTCTAAGCGTTTCTGAAATGTATTTGCCTCTACCACCACTCCTGGCAGCGTGTGTTTATAAAAAAAAACTCGCTCTCTGACATCCCACTCTATACTTTCCTCCAAGTCACCTTAAAATGATACCTCCTCATATTAGCCACTGGCAGATAATCAGTATAAAAAAGCTACCTCCATTTGTTATATTAATTAATTATTTTTTGGACTGTGGGGATTGTCGGATTATCGTCCATCCCTGATTGGGGTATTGGACTGAGCTGCCTTCTTGAACTGTCTTGTGCTGTTTTTTTCTATTTGACCAGTGAATCCAGGAGCCGGGCGTAATAGTCCAGTAGAACGAAATAGCATTCCGCCCTTGAAGATTGATTCCAAACTGGAAACAAAATCTAAAGCCATGGATTGCTGTAAAAATGCGGCTGTTTCAGAAGTGTCTGGGAAATCTCAAGAATAATAATTGTCGTTCTTAGCCAGACTGACCTTGCCCAAATCACAGCAAGCAATCAACTCTTCGATGGCCTAACAGATTTATATACAGTGCCTAAGGAAAGTACTCACCCCCCCCCCAAAAGTTTTCATGTTTTGTTGTTTTACAATAGTGAATCACTGTGGTTTAATCTGGCTTTTTGACACTGATAACAGAAAAAGACCTTTCGTGTGAAAACAAATTTCTACAAACTGGTCTAAATTTATTTCAAATACTAAACACAAAATAATTGTTTGCATCATTACCCATCCCCTTCAAGTCAGTATTTAGTAGATGGACCTTTGGCAGCAATTACAGCCTTGAGTCTGTGTGGATAGGTCTCTATCAGCTTTGCACATCTGGACACTGCAATTTATCCCCATTCTTCTTTACAAAACTGCTCAAGCTCTGTCAGATTGCATGGGGATCATGAGTGAACAGCCCTTTTCAAGTCCAGCCACAAGCTCTCAATTGGACTGAGGTCTGGACTCTGACTTGGCCACTCCAGGACATTAACTTTGTTGTTTTTAAGCCATTCCTGTATACCTTTGGCTTTATTCTTGGGGTCATTGTCTTGCTGAAAAACAAATCTTCTCCCAAGTCACAGTTCTCTTGCAGACTGCATTAGGTTTTCCTCCAGGATTTCCCTGTATTTTGCTGCATTCATTTTACCCTCTGCCTTCATAAGCCTTCCAGGACCTGCTGCAGTGAAGCATCCCCACAGCATGATGCAGCCACCACCATGCTTCATGGTAGGGATGGTGTGTTTTGATGATGTGCTGTGTTTGGCTTATGCCAAACAGCATTTAGTCGAATGATTTCAGAATCTCCCACATGCCATCTGGCAAACTGTAGCTGAGATTTCATGTTTTTTTTTTAATAGTGGCTTTCTCTTTGCCTCTCTCCCATAAAGCTGTGACTGGTGAAACACCCAGACAACAGTTGTTGTATGCGTAGTCTCTTCCATCTCGCCACTGAAGCTTGTAACTCCTCCAGAGTTGTCATAGATCTCTTGGTGGCCTCCCTCACTTGTCCCCTTCATGCACGGTCACTCAGTTTTTGAGGACCGCCTGCCCTAGGCAGATTTACAGCTGTGCCATATTCTTTCTATTTCTTGATGATTGACTTAACTGTACTCCAAGGGATTTTCAGTAACTCGGAAATGTTCTTGTATCTATGTCCTGACTTGTGGTTTTCAATCATCTTTTCATGGAGTTGTTTGAGGTGTTCCTTTGTCTTCAAGGTCTAATTTTTACCAAGGTACTGACTCACCAGCGGTTGGACCTTCTGGAGACCTGTGTATTTTTACTATAATGAATTGAAACACCTTGACTGCACACAGGTCTTCAAAAACAGATCTCCATTTAACTAATTATCTGACTTCTAAACTAATTGGCTGCACCAGTGATGATTTGGTGTGTCATATTAAAGGGGGTGATTACTTATGCAATCAATTATTTTGAGTTTTATATTTGTAATTAAGATTTGTAGAGATCTGTTTTCACTTTGACATGAAGGAGTATTTTTCTGTTGATCAGTATCAAAAAAAATCAAATTAAATCCACTGTGACTCAGTGTTGTAAAGCAATAAAACATGAAAACTTCTAAGGAGGTGGGTGGGGGGGGTGAATACTTTTTATAGGTACTGTAGAGATACAGTGCATAACAGGTCCATCTAGCCCACTGGCCCAGTAACCCACCTATTTAACCTTAACCTAACAGGACAACTTACAATGACCAATTAACCTACTAACCGGGAAGAATCCGGAGCACCTAGAGAAAGCCCACGTGGTTCACGGCGAGTCTGTACGAACTCTTTACAGACAGCAGTGGGACTGAGCTCCAAGCTCTGGTATGCCTTGAGCTGTAATGTCATGTTAACCGTGACGCTACCGTGGCAACTAACTTCACACCGCACTATTATCTCACATGGTCATCACCCATCCTTTGAATCTTCTCACCTCCACAGGGTAGTACTTTACAGAGTGATGGAGCAATATGTGAGAGAAACGGGCATTTCAGCCCAACTCATCCATGTTGACCGGGTTCCTAGCTGAGCTAGTACCATTTACCAAATTTGGGCTGTACCCCTCACAATCTTTCCTATCCATGACCATATTGGTGTACATTGGTATACAAGTGGATGATGCATTATATAGTGAGACTGTGAGGTAGATCAGGAAGATGATTGTAATAATCTTTTTGGGTTTTGTGCAGGGCACTGGAGGGTGTTGGGCTTCCAGTTTTTAGAGCACCTGATTTGGTTAATTGTTGTTTAATCAGAATCGATGATTGTTTAGAGTTCCTTGTGGTTTCTTGAGTGACTCTCTCTTTGTAATGCAGTCTCCTGGTGCTTTCTGTTTAAGTTTAATTTGATAGGCTCGGTGATTCAATGTTACTAGGATTATTTAAGTGGTCATCTGATTAGCACTAATCGCAGGGTCCTAGTTTTGAGAATGTTATGCCTTGCAGTGTCACTCAGCTGACCCACCAAAGTTCTGTTGGAATTCTTATGAATAAACTCTGGTCACTGTCTTTTCATGGAGTCTGGCTTCCCTCTGCTTTGGGTTCCGACATTATCAGCGCACACCGTGACAATGATAGGGCAAAATTGCAGTCAGTGGGATGAGTTGAAGTGTAACTTGGGGACAAAATTGAAAAGGGTGAAGAATACAGGACTGAAGGTATTGTAGTTGAATGCATGCAGTATATGGAATAGGTTAGATGATCCTGTATTGCAGTTAGAGATTGGCAAGTGAGATGTTGTGGGCATCACTGAGTCGTGGCTGAAAGAAGATCATAGTTGGGAGCTTAACACACAAAGATACGCATTGTATTGACAGGATGGTCAGGTAGGCAGAGGGGATGGGTGGCTGTATTGGTGAATAATGAAATCGAATTCTTAGAAAGAGGCGACATAGCATTGGAAGATGCAGAATCCTTGTGGGTAGAGTTAAGAAACTACAAGTGTAAAAAGACCCTGTTGGGAGCTATGTACCGGCCTCTGAATGATAGAAAGGATGTGGGGTATAAATGACAATGGGAAGTAGAAAAGACATGTAATACAGGCAATGTTACAATAGTCACAGGGATTTCAACATGCAGGTAGATTGGGAAAATCAGGTTGGTTCTGGATCCCAGGAGAGGGAATTTGTAGAATGCCTACGAGATGGCTTTTTAGAGCACCTTGTGATTGAACCCATTAGGGGATCAGCAATTTTGGATTGGGTGTTGTGCAATGAGCTACATTTTATTAGGGAGCTTAAGGTAAAGGGACCCTCTGGCAGCAGTAATTGTAATATGATAGAATTCCCCCTGCAGTTTCAGAGGGAGAAGATAAAGTCAGATGTATAAGTAGAGTAACAGGAATTACAGAGGCATGGGAGAGTTGATTTCCAAAATTGACTGGAAGGGAAAGCTAGCAAGGATGATGACAGAATAGCAATGGTTGGAGTTTCTGGGGGCAATTAGAAAGGTGCAGGATAGACACAACCCAAAGATGAAGTAGTATTCCAGGGGCAAGATGACACAATTGTGGCTGACAAGGGAAGTCGAAGACAGCATAAAAGAAAAAGAGAGGGCATATAATATAGCAAAAATTAGTGGGAAGTTAGAGGATTGGGAAGCTTTTAAAACACAACAGAAGGCAGCTAAAAAAGCCGTGAGGAGAGAAATGATGAAATATTAAGGTAGAATATCCAATAATATAAAAGAAGGTACCAAAAGGTTTTTTTTAAGATATATTAAGAGAAAAAGAGAAGTCATACCCCTGGAAATGATGCTGAAGAGTTAATAATGGGGTCAAAGAAATGGCAGAGGGACTTAATACTGTAAATATTTTGCAAACAACAGGAATTCTGCAGATGCTGGAAACTCAAGCAACACACATCAAAGTTGCTGGTGAATGCAGCAGGCCAGGCAGCATCTCTAGGAAGAGGTACAGTCGACGTTTCAGGCCGAGACCCTTCATCAGGACTAACTGAAGGAAGAGTTAGTAAGAGATTTGAAAGTGGGAGAGGGAGGGGGAGATACAAAATGATAGGAGAAGACAGGAGGGGGAGGGATGGAGCCAAGAGCTGGACAGGTGATTGACAAAAGGGAATATGAGAAGATCATGGGACAGGAGGCCTAAGGAGAAAGACAAGGGGGGGGGGGACCCAGAGGATGGGCAAGGGGTATAGTCAGAGGGACAGAGGGAGAAAAAGGAGAGAGTGAAAAAGAATGTGTGTATAAAAATAAATAACAGATGGGGTACGAGGGGGAGATGGGGCATTAGCGGAAGTTTGAGAAGTCAATGTTCATGCCATCAGGTTGGAGGCTACCCAGCTCAGCATGCGTGCAGGAAGTGCCAATGCAGTCGTCGATGTAGCGAAGGAAAGGTGGGGGACAGATACCAGAATAGGCACGGAACATAGATTGTTCCACAAAGCCAACAAAAAGGCAGGCATAGCTAGGACCCATACGGGTGCCCATAGCTACACCTTTAGTTTGGAGGAAAATATTTTGCATCTGTTTTCACTGTGAAAGACACTCGTAGTATGCTAGAAATTCAAGAGTGATGGGGCAGAAGTGAGTGTAGTTGCTGTTACTCAGGAGACGGTGCTTGGGGAGTTGAAAGGTCTGAAGGTAGACAAATGACCTGAACCAGATGGACTACACCCCAGGATTTTGAAAGAGGAAGCTGAAGAGATTGTGGAGGCATTAATAATGATTTTTCAAGTATCACTGGATTCTGCAATGGGCCCCGAGGACTGGAAAAATGCAAATATCATTCCACGCCTTAAGAACAGAGAGAGACAGAGAAAGGAAATTATAGGCTAGTTAGTCTGACTTTCAGTGTTGGGAAGATATTGGAGCCTATTCTTAATAATGAGGTTGCAGAGTACTTAGGGGTATGTGATAAAGTCAGCAAGATTTCCTGACAACACACACAAAATGCTTGTGGAACGCAGCAGGCCAGACAGCATCCATAGGAAGAAACACAGTCGACGTTTCGGGCTGAGACGCTTCGTCAGGACTAACTGAAAGAAGAGATAGTAAGATATTTGAAAGTGGGGGGGGAGGGGAGATCCAAAATGATAGGAGAGGACAGGAGGGGGAGGGATGGAGCCAAGAGCTGGACAGTTGATTGGCAAAAGGGATACAAGACTGGAGAAGGGAGAGGATCATGGGATGGGACGGGAGACCTAGGGAGAAAGAAAGGGAGAGGGGAGCACCAGAGGAAGATGGAGAGCTGGCAAGGAGTTATTGTGAGAAGGACAGAGAGAGAGAGAAAAGAGAGAGAGAGAGGGGAAAAAAAAGGAATAAATAAATAAATAAATAAGGGATGGGGTAAGAACGGGAAGAGGGGCATTAACAGAAGTTAGAGAAGTCAATGTTCATGCCATCAGGTTGGAGGCTACCCAGACGGAATATAAGGTGTTGTTCCTCCAACCTGAGTTTGGCTTCATCTTGACAGTAGGGGAGGCCATGGATAGACATATCAGAATGGGAATGGGATGTGGAATTAAAATGTGTGGCCACTGGGAGATCCTGCTTTCTCTGGCGGACAGAGCGTAGGTGTTCAGCGAAACGGTCTCCCAGTCTGCGTCAGGTCTCACCAATATATAGAAGGCTGTATCGGGAGCACCGGATGCAGTATATCACCCCAGCCGACTCACAGGTGAAGTGTTGCCTCTAACTTCCGTGAATGCCCCTCCTCCCGTTCTTACCCCATCTCTTATTTATTATTATTTTTCTTTTTTTCTCCCTCTCTCTGTCCCTCTCACAATTACTCCTTGCCTGCTCTCCATCTTCCTCTGGCACTCCCCTCCCCCTTTCTTTCTCCATAGGCCTCCTGTCCCATGATCCTCTCCCTTCTCCAGCCTTGTATCCCTTTTGCCAATCAACTTTCCAGCTCTTAGCTCTATCCCTCCGCCTCCTGTCTTCTCCTATCATTTCGGATCTCCCCCTCCCCCTCCCACTTTCAAACCTCTTACTATCTCTTCTTTCAGTTAGTCCTGACTAATGCCCTCAGCCTGAAATGTCAACTGTGCTTCTTCCTATAGATGCTGCCTTGCCTGCTGCGTTCCACCAGCATTTTGTGTGTGTTGCTTGAATTTCCAGCATCTGCAGATTTCCTTGTGTTAAGGTTTCCTGACAAATCTGTTGGAACTACTTGAGGAAATCACAGGCAGGATGGACAAAGGAGAGTGAGTGGATGTTACGTACTTGGATTTTCAGAAAGCCTTTCACAAGGTGCCGCAGATGAGGCTGTTTAACAAGATAAGAGCTCGTGGTGTTACGGGAAAGACATTAGCATGGATAGGAGAATGTATGCTGGCAGGAGGCAAAGAGTGGGAATAAAGGGGGCCTGTTCTGGTTGGCTGCCAGTGACTAGTGCTGTTCTGCTGGGGTCGGTATTGGGACCAATACTTTTTACATTATATGTCAACAATTTAGATGACAGAATTGACGGCTTTTTAGCCAAGTTTGTAGAAGATTCAAAGATGGGTAAAGGGCAGCTATTGTTGAGGAAGCATGAAGTCTGCAGAAGGACTTAGCCAGATTGGGAGAATGGGTAAAGAAGTGGCAGATAGAATATAGTGTAGGGAAGTGTATGGTCATGCACTTTTGTAGAAGGAATACAGGCAGAGACTATTTTCTAAATTGAGAGAAAATTTAAAAATCGGAGGTGCAAAGGGGCTTGTGGGTCCTTGTTCAGGACCCCCTGAAGGCATACTGGCAGGATGAATCAGGGGTGAGGAAGGCAAATGCAATGTTAGCATTTATTTTGAGGGGAGTAGAATATAAAAACAAGGATGTAATGCTGAGGCTTTAAAAGGTGTTGGTCAGACTGCACGAAATATTGTGAGAAGATTTAGGCCCCTTAACTGAGAAAAAATGTGCTGGCATTGGAGATGGTCCACAGGACGTTCACAAGAATGATTCTGGGAATGAAAAGGTTAACATATGAGGACTGTTTGATGGCTCAGGGCCTGTACTCGCTGCAGTTTAGAAGAATGAGGAAAATCTCACTGAAAACTATCGAATATTGAAAGGCCAAGTTGGAGTAGGTGTGGAGAGGATGTTTTTCTATAGCAAGGGAGTTTAGGACCACAGGGTACGGTCTCAGAACAGGGGGCTGTCAATTTAGAACAGGGATGATGGCTTGGTGAATCTGTTTAATTGATTGCCAAGGATGGCTGTGGAGGCCAAGTCATTGAGTATATTTAAAATGGAGGTGATAAGTTCTTGATTAATCAGGGTGCTAAATGCTATGGCGAGAAGGCTGGAGAGTGAGGTTGAGAGGTATAATAAATCAGCCACAGTGGAAAGGTAGAACACTTGATGGGCCAAATGGCCTAATTCTACTCCTTTGTCTTATGGTCTTATCTAACTGACTTATAAATGCCATAATTGAACCTGCTTCAATTACTTTTGCTGTCAACTCATTCCACATACCCACCCCTCTCTACACCTCAGAAGTTACACTCAGCATTTTAGGTACAGCTTCTTCGGCCATCAGATTTCTGAACAGCCTATCAGCCTATGAAAACTACCACACTATTTTGTTCTCTTTGTATACTGTTTATTTACTTTTTATATATCCTCATTGTAATTTATAAACTTTTTAATGTGTTGCACTGTACTGTTGCCTCAAAACAGCAATTTCACATTGTATGTCCATGACATTATCCGATTCGGACAAATCACTCCCCTCTCACCTTACTGCTATGCCCTCTGAGTTCTGGTTCCCTTTCAAAGAGTACGTTTATCCCGTCTATACCACTCATGATTGTGTACATCATTGTACAAGAGATTGGTTAGTCTTCCCACACATCCTCGCGTTTCCCCCTCCCTCTTCTGCCTATTGACCCTCCTCACGTGGGGCGACCCATCACCTGCCAGTGCTGGCTCCACCCCCTCAACACCTTTTACTGTCTTTTTGTCCTCTACTTTTCCAGTCCAGATGAAAAGTCGCAACCTGAGATATTGACTGTGCATTTCCCTCCACAGATGCCGCTGACCCACTGAGTTCCTTCAGAGTTTAGTGAGTGGCTCTAGATCCCAGCATTTTGTGTCCCTCCTTACACAGAGAGAGTGGTCAGCACAAAAGATGCTGATTTATTTCTGACTTTTTAGTCTTTTCCATGATCAGTCCAATGCTTCCCTCCCACAGAGCCTCACATTTTCTTTCATCCATGTGTCTATCAGTGAATCTCTCAAACGTCCCTAATGTATCTGCCTCTACCACCACCCCTGGCAGTATGCTCCACACACCCACAACTCTCTGTGTAAAAACAACCTCTGACATCTCCCCTATATTTTTCTCACCTTAAGATGATGCACTCTCATATTAGCCATTTCCACCAGGGGAAAAAGTCTCTGACTGTCCACTCTGTCTATGCCTCTTATCATCTTCAACACCTCTATCAAGTCACCCCTCATCCTCCTTTGTTCCAAAGAGAAAAGCCCCAGCGTGCTCAGCCCTTCCTCATCGAATCCAGGCAGTACACTGGTAAATCTGTGCACCCTCTCTAAAGCTTCCACATCCTTCCTATAATGAGACACCCAGAAATGAACACAATATGTCAAGTCTGGTCTAACCAGGGCTTTATAGAACTGCAACATTGCTTCATAACTTTTGAACTCAATCCTCCAACTAATGAAGGCCAACACACCATATGCCTTCTTATCCATTAATGTCCAAGGCATCTTTGAAGGGTCTACGGACATCAACATCAAGATCTCTCTGTTTCTCCACGCTGCTAGGAATCATACCATTAACCATGTAATCCACCCTCATGTTTGACCTTTCAAAGTTCACAAGTTACTGGATTGAACTCCATCTGCCACTTCTTAGCCCAGCTCTGCATCCTATCAGTGTCCCATTGTAACCTTTGTAACCTTTGACATATCCACAATCCCACCAACCTTTGTGACACTTGAAACTTATGAACCCACTTTACTAACTCAAACTTCTATTTCCTCATTAAAATAGCAACAAGCAGGGGACAGAGAACAGATTCCTACAGAACACCACTGGTCACCGACCTGTACACAGAATGACCTGTCACATTCTGCCAGAAATTTTTCTTCTTCGATCATGGAAAGGTGGATCTATTTGTTCTTAAATCTAAGTTGAAATGTATTACAGGGTTTTACACGTTTAACCACACTGACTGCTGGTTTGCCCCACTCCACCCCTGCTTCGACGGACTCAATGGAGAGCTGGCTCACGCCTTCCTGCCTCCACTCGGCGAGATTCACTTCGATAATCACGAGTTCTGGATTCTGGGCAAGTCCAGATTCAGCTGGAAACAAGGTACTGTCAGAAGGAATGAAAGGGTTGATGTATGAGGGGCATTTGTGTCTCTGGGCCTGTACTCACTGGAGTTGAGAGGAATAAGGGGGATCTTAGATTATGAGAACACTCAGTCCTCATTTATTGTCATTTAGAAATGTATGCATGCATTAAGAAATGATACAATGTTCCTCCAGAGTGATATCACAGAAAAACAGGACAAACCAAAGACTAACACTAACAGAACCACATAATTATAACATATAGTTACAGCAGTGCAAAGCAATACCATAATTTGATAAGAACAGACCATGGGCATGGTAAAAAAAAAGTCTCAAAGTCCCGATCGACTCCCAAGTCCCCGATAGCAGGCGGCAAAGGGAGAAACTCCCTGCCATAAACCTCCAGGCACCGACAACTGCCGATGCATTGGAAGCACCCAACCACAGCCAACACTGAGTCCGCCCGTCCAAAAACTTCGAGCCTCCAACCAGCCCCTCTGATATAGCCTCCTGAGCGTCATCCTCTGCCGAGCGCCTTCGACCTCACCCCGGCCGCTGAAACACGCAAAGCCGAGGATTCGGGGCCTTCTACTCCAGAGATTCTGGACCACACAGTAGCAGCGGCAGCGAAGCGGGCATTTCAGAAGTTTCTCCAGATGTTCCTCCGTACTCTCACGTCTGTCTCCATCAAATCAGAATTGTGCATGGTACCTACTTGACAAATAACAGACATCACCACTGGAGTGGCCGCACGCGCTGCGTCGTGTCGCCATCTTCTCCTCCTCCCCTTATATTGAATACTATCAAATATTGAAAGGCCTAGATAGAATAGATGAGGCAAGGAAGATTCCTATAGTGGGAGAGTCTTGGAGCAGGGGGCACCATGTATTCACAGGGTGGTGACTCTGTGGAATTCATTGCCACAGACAGATTTAGAGGCCAAGTCATTGGGTATATTTAAGGTAGAGGTTGATAGGTTCTTGATTAGTAAAGGTTATGTGGAGAAGGCAGGAAAATGGATTGACAGGGATATTAAATCAGCCATAATGGAATGGCCTATTTCAGCTTATATCTTATGGTCATATGGTCTTACAAGAGAGCAGGCGAGGTTTGTAGTGGTTCAGTGAGTGGTGGCTGATTGGTATGGGTTAATTATTGAGTCACAGAGCATATGGCACAAATAGAGGCCCTTCTGCCCAGCCGGTCCGTGCTGACAACTGTGACCACCCAGCCAGTCCCAGTTTCCTCCGTTCAGCCCATATCCCTCCAAGCCCTGCGCCTCCCTGTACCTATCCAAGTACTTCTTAAATACTACCATTGTAACTGCCTCAACCACTTCCCCTGTTCCTAAAATGCTGAGGCGGTTACAATGGTAGCATTGTAAAGGAATACAGAATATTGTGTTTCTGTCTCAGAGAATGTAGTTAGACAAATAACATGCAAGAGTCACAAGGGGGATCAAGGGTTCATCGTTTAGTGTACAAAGAATCCTTTGAAGTTCAATGTTCAAAATAAATTTATTATCAGATTACATATATGTTATCCATTGAATTGACTTTATTTCTTACATCCTTCACATACATGAGTAAAAATCTTATCGTTACGTCTCCATCTGAATGTGCAATGTACAATCATAGTAATTTATAATAAATAGAACAGTCAATGTAACATAGAAATGCGCTCAAATCAGCGTGAGTTAATCAGTCAGGTGACCTGGTGGAAGAAGCTGTCCCGGAGCCTGTTGGTCCTGGCTTTTATGCTGCGGTACCGTTTCCTGGATGGTAGCAGCTGGGGTAGATTGTGGTTGGGGTGACTTGGGTCCCCAATGATCCTTCGGGTCCCTTTCTCACACCTGTCCTGAACCTTGGGAAGTTCTCAACTACAGATGTGCTGGGCTATCCACATCACTCTCTGCAGAGTCCTGCGATTAAGGGAGGTTCAGTTCCCAAAACAGGCAGTGATGCAGCCAGTCAGGATGCTCTCAGTTGTGCCCCTGTAGAAAGGCCTTAGGATTTGGGGGCCCATATCAAACTTCCTCAATGGTCTGAGGTGAAAGAGGCGCTGTTGTGCCTTTTCCACCACACAGCTGGTGTGTACAGACCACGTGACGTCCTCGGAGATGTGGATGTCGAGGAACTTGAAGCTGTTTACCCTCTCAACCCAAGATCCATTGTTGTTAACAGGGGTCAGCCTGTCTCCATTCCTCTTGTAATCCGTAACCAGCTCCTTTGTTTTTGCGACATTGAGGGAGACGTTGTTTTCTTAACACCACTATGTCAGAGAGATGACTTGTCCATAGGCCACCTCGTTGTTGTTTAAGATTGGGCCAATCAATGTAGTGTCATCAACAAATTTAATTAGCAGATTAGAGCTGTCGGTGGTGACACAGTCATGGGTATACAGGGAGTAAAGGAGGGGACTTAGTACACAGCCCTGAGGGGCTCCTGTATTGAGAGGCAGAGGGGTGGAGGTGAGGGAGCCCACTCTTATCACCTGCTGGCGATCTGACAGGATGTCCAGGTTCCAGATGCACCAGGCAGGGTCAAGGCCGAGTTCTCTGAGCTTCTTGTCGAGCCTGAATGGAGTTATTGTGTTGAATGCTGAACTGTAGTCCAAGAACAGCATTCTCACATAAGCATCCCTCTTCTCCAGATGTGTAAGGACGGTATGTGGAGCAGTGGCTATTGAGTCATCTGTCGATCAGTTGTGTCGGTAGGTGAATTGTAGGGGATCCAGTCTGGGTGGTAGCAAGCTGCAGATGTAGTCCTTGACCAGCTTCTCAAAGCATTTGCTTATTATTGAGGTGAGTGTGACAGGACACCAGTCATTCAGACATGTTACCTTTGTCTTTTTTGGTACAGGGACAATGGTGGATAATTTGAAGCAGGAGGGCACTGTACACTGGAAGAGGGAGAGATTAAAAATGTCAGTAAACACACCTGCCAGTGTGCTGCACACATCCTGAGTACTCGCCCTGGGATGCCGTCCGGTCCCGCAGCCTTGCGACTGTCCACTCATTAGAAACATCTGCATACCTCAGCCTCGGAGATGACCAAGTTGCAGGTTGTAGCAGTGGCTTTCCTCAGAGGCTCAGAGTTAGCAACATTGAACCGCGCATGAAAGCAATTGAGCTCATCTGGGAGAGGGGCCACGATGTTGGCAGCACCACTACGTTTGGCTTTGAAGTCTGCAATGATATGCAGCCCTCGTCACAAGTCATGTGTTCTATTCGTTGTGAATCTTGACACAATCTTGTCCCTGTATTGTTGTTTTGCAGGTTTGATAGCTTTGCGCAGATCATAGCTGCTTTTCTTGAGCTCTAGCTGATTGCCGGTGATTGATCGATGAGAGTAGGCAGTTTAAATGGCTCTGCACGGAATAGATAGGCCGAAGGGCCTGTTTCAGTGCTGTACTTTTCTGTGACTCTATGACTCTATAAACTATGCCAAGATTTATTTCCTTGCGGGCATTTACTGTGGCACAAAGAAATACAAGAGAATCAATGAAAAACTTCACACAAAGACTGACAAATAACCAATCTGGAAAAAAAGACAAACTGTGCAAGTTGTAAATAAATAGATAAACAAACAAATAATAAAATAGATAGATAAATAAATAAATAAAACTGAGCTATGAGTTGTTGAGACGTTGAAAGTTAGTTCATGGGTTGTGGAATCATTTGTCCATGCTGGTTCAGTAGGGTAGCAACTGTTCCTAAACCTGGTGCGAGGGATCTAGGGCTCCTGTATCTCCTTCCCGATGGCAGCAGCAAGAAGAAAGTATGCCCTGGATGGTGGGGCTCCTTGATGCTGGATGCTATTTCCTGTGACAGCGCTCCATGTAGGTGTGCTCATTAGTGGGGAGGACTTTGCCTGTGACGAGCTGAGCTGTGTCCACCAATTTTTGAATGCTTTTCTGTTCATGGGCATTGGCAAATCCGTACCTGGCAGTGATGCATCCACTCTCCACTGTACACCTATAGAAGTCTGTCAGACTTTCAGTGACACGCCGAATTTGCGCAAACAGCGGCAGCTTCTTTGTGAAGGAACCCATGTGCTGATCTCAGGACAGACCCTCTGATCTGATACAAGGGCTACGTAAAGAATTAAGTTTGTTCAAAGAGTCTTATAACAGCAGGATAGGACTTGCCTTTGAGCCTGCTGGTAGATCCTCTCAAGGTTTGCCCCACAGGAGAGGAGAGAACAGAAAGCATCCAGGGTGGGAGGGGTCCTTGCTTATTTTGATTACTGTCCCAGAAGCTGGATGTTCATCCAAATCATTTATAGAGCCAGAGTGTCATCAGAAGACACATGCCATTCGGCCCAATAACTCCCTGCTGACCATGATGCTTTCCTGTATATGGCCCATATCCTGCCAAGCCCCATGTACCTGTCCAAGTGCTTCTTCAATGATACTATTGTACCTTCCTCAACCACTTCCTCTGTTCCATCTACTCACCACCCTCTGGCTAAAAATCTTTTGTAGACCTTTCTTCTGCCCAAAAAGAGAGGGAGAAGAGAGAATGAACTAAGGCTCCTTGCAGCAACCCATAAGTGGCATTATTAATTTAGTGAGAAGATTTCCCTGTAGCAGAAGTATCCGAAACATAAAGGTGTGGGTTTATGGTAAGAGTCAATAAGTTTAGACGGGTCCAAGGAAGAAGTTTTTTAATTTCACCCTGAATCTAATTAGAATTTAGAACACCACACACAGAAATAACAGTTACTTACCTTCAACCATTCGGTTCTTGAACCAATTAACACAACCCTAGTCACTAACTCAGTATAGCAACACTGTGAGCACTCTGTCTGCTTTGTACTACAATGGATTTTGTTACTTTTTCAATTCAATTCAATTTGTTTAATTGCCAATACTCATGTATACAGCCAAATGAAACAGTATTACTCTGGAACTAGAGTGCAAAACACAGTATCAGCAGTCACACACAGTACCAAGCACACATAGGACATACAAGACAGCAAGCACAAGGATAGCAGTAAGGTACGGCTGCACAGATATGTTCTCCCCATGACTGCGTGAGTCTCCTCCAGGTGCTCCTGTTTCCGAAAAGTGAGGATGAGCGAGGTAGAAACCAACCGTGATGGAATGGTGGAGCAGTCTCAATGGGCCGAATGGCCTAATTCTGCTGCTAAATCTTATGATATTATGGTCTCAATATTCCACAGTGATTAACATCCTAGATGAAAATTGTCCTGTGATTAGGCTTGGATTAAATCGGTGGCCTGCTGGCTGCCGTGGCTAAAAGGCCTATTCCGCTCTATAGCTCAGTAAGTAAATAAATAAACCGGGGCATCGGGGGAAGACTCACACATTCCATGGCAGGTTGTATAGGGAGTCCTTACAGATGGTGCCAGAAAGGAACTCTGAGCTCCGTAATGCCCCGAGATGGAACAGCGTCGCGCTAACCGCTACGCCACCCATGGAAGGGATTATCAAGCATTCCCAACAGTCCGATTATTTTCCACACCCCCCATCTCGGTCTCCTGCCACCCATCTACAGTAGAGGTCAGGTTTGTCATTATCACCCTATAAGATAACTGGAGAATGCACCCTAACAGGTGTACGTAACAAGACATACCCTGTGAAATTTGCGGTAGCCCGACAGTGCAATACATACAAAATTACTGTACGTTACAATAGGAAATATAGAAGTGAGTGGTTGTGACAGAGGTGGGTACAACTGCAATGTCTGACAGGTCCATGCATTTATATAGCGTTCAGACTGCCTAAGGAAAGTTGACACTCTAAAGGAGTCGTGGTCGAGGCCTAATGGATAACCGTCACTCAGCTTCTTCTGCTCTGTTGACAGGTGTCTGGCTAAATGACCTGGTGCAGGTCGCAGCACATGAGATCGGACATGCGCTGGGGCTGATGCATTCCCGCAACATGAGCGCGCTCATGCACCCCAATGCAACTTTCACCGGCCAGCGACGAATCACACAGGATGACATCTGGGGAATCCAGAGACTCTACGGTGAGTGAACTGTGTACCAACACAGAAGTGTGTATGATTAGCTGACGTTCTGGTCAGCAAGATGAAAATAGGAGCAGGGGCAGGCTATTCAGCCCCTCAAACCTGCCCTGCCTTTCAATCTGCTCATGGCTGGTCTCTGCTGGCTTCAATCCCTCTTCAATTCCAGATTGCCATAACCCTCAACTACCCAATCCTTCAAATATTTATCTGTCTACAGCTTAAATATATTAATATAGAGATGATGAACAGCAATAGACCTAGCACTGATCCCAACGACACATCACTAGTCACACTTTATTGATCCCGAGGGAAATTGGGTTTCGTTACAGTTGCACCAACCAAGAGTAGAGTATAGATATAGCAATATAAAACCATAAATAATTAAATAATAATACGTAAATTATTCCAGGAAATAAGTCCAGGACCAGCCTATTGGCTCAGGGTGTCTGACCCTGCAAGGGAAGAGTTGTAAAGTTTGATGGCCACAGGCAGGAATGACTTCCTATGACACTCTGTGTTGCATCTCGGTGGAATGAGTCTCTGGCTGAATGTACTCCTGTGCCTAACCAGTACATTATGTAGTGGATGGGAGACATTGTCCAAGATGGCATGCAACTTGGACAGCATCCTCTTTTCAGACACCACCGTCAGAGAGTCCAGTTCCATCCCCACAACATCACTGGCCTTACGAATGAGTTTGTTGATTCTGTTGGTGTCTGCTACCCTCAGCCTGCTGCCCCAGCACACAACAGCAAACATGATAGCACTGGGCACCACAGACTCGTAGAACATCCTCAGCATTGTCCGGCAGATGTTAAAGGACCTCAGTCTCCTCAGGAAATAGAGATGGCTCTGACCCTTCTTGTAGACAGCCTCAGTGTTCTTTGACCAGTCCAGTTTTTTGTCAATTCGTATCCCCAGGTATTTGTAATCCTCCAGCATGTCCACACTGACCCCCTGGATGGAAACAGGGGTCAACGGTGCCTTAGCTCTCCTCAGGTCTACCACCAGCTCCTTAGTCTTTTTCACATTAAGCTGCAGATAATTCTGCTCACACCATGTGACAAAGTTTCCTACCGTAGCCCTGTACTCAGCCTCATCTCCCTTGCTGATGCATCCAACTATGGCAGAGTCATCAGAAAACTTCTGAAGATGGCAAGACTCACAGGCCTCTCATTAGAGAGACAATCATCTAAATCCTCTGACTGTCTTCCCCAATGAGTTGATTCTGAATCTAATCCTAAACGCTAAGCAACTAAACCTTCTTGACCTGCCTCCCAAGCGAGAACTTGTCAAAAGACTTGCTAAGGTTCATGTAGACAACATCCACTACCTTTTCTTCATCAACTTTCCTCATAACCTCCTCAAAATGTCTGTAAAACAGCTTATTTATTTAAATTATTTATTGAACTACAGCACGGAACAAGTCCTTCTAGTCTTCGAGCTGCGCCACCCAACAACCTACTGGTTTAATCCTAGCCTAATCACAGGACAATTTACAATGCCCAACTAACCTACCAACCGGTACGTCTTTGGACTGTAGGAGGAAACCGGAGCACCCGGAGGAATCCCACACAGTCTCGGGGGGGAACATACAAACTCCTTACAAGCAGAAGCAGGAATTGAATCTGTAAAGTGTTAGGTTAACCACTATGCAACCTTGCCATCCCAGGTTAGATATGTTCTACCAGACACAAAGCTATGCTATCTCTAATCAGGCCTCATCTATCCAAATACTTATGTATCCTGTCCCTTAGAGTTGCTTCCAATAATTTACCAAATACTAACTTCATACTGAGTGGCCTGCAATTTCCTGGTTTATTCCAAAAATGCACTATTGTCAGCATGAGGAAGCTGCCCCTGATGTCCCTTTTAAATTACTCGCCTTTTAGGTGGTAGAGGCAGATACATTAGAGCGATTTAAGAAGCTCTTAGACCAGCACATAGATGATAGGAAAATGGAGGGCTATGTGGGAGAGAAAGGTTAAATTGATCATAGAGTTGGCTAAAAGATTGGCACAACAACATGGGTCTGTATTGTTCTATGTTCTAATCTCAGACCTGTGCACCTCATTCATGGGAAAATGACTATATACTTTAACTTGTCTATAGCCCTCATGATTTAATATATCAGGTAACCCCTCAATCTCCTATGTTCCAGATTTTTTTTCAGTGTCACCACACCCTGTGACACTGACCAGGTTACCCATTTTCCACATCCGTCCGGATGTGCTGTTCACCCACATGGGAACTAGCCCTGTGCACTACTCTTTTCCAGTGCTGGTGTACATCAAAGCATAAAGTGAAATGTGTTGTTTGTGTCAACTACCAGCACAGTGTAAGGATGTGCTGAGGGCAGCCCACAAGTGTCCTGTGCTGCCAGTGGCAACAGAGCAAGCCCACAATTTACGAACCCTAATCTATACATCCTTGGAATGTGAAAGGAAACTGGAGCAACTGGAGGAAACCCACGTGTTCACGGGGAGGAGGTACACAACTCCTTACAGGAAATGAACCTGAATCACTGGCATGGTAAAGCGTTTTGCTGACTGCTATGCAACTGCAGTACCGGCCTTTCAGCCCATGCTGTTGTGCCGACCTTTTAACCTACTCCGAGATCAGTCTCACCCTTCCCTCCCTTCCACACAGCCCTCCATTTTTCTATCCTCCATGTGTCTACTCCAATATCCCTCATGTAACTACCTCTAGCATCACCCCTGGCAGCGCCTTCCAAGCACCCATCACTGTCTGTGTTAGAACCCTGTGCCTGGCATCCTCCCCTATATTTTCCTCCAATCACTTTTCAAAGTATACAACGTAGATCAGTACAGCACAGGAACAGGCCCTTCATCCCACAATGTAGTGCTGAACCAATTAAATTAGTATTCATATGGTCAACAAACTAATTCCTTCTGCCTGTATGTCCTCTGGTACTAGCTGTTGATGTCCCATGAAAAACGTGCAGGCTGTCCACTTATAATCTTATACACCTCTATCGAGCCTCTTGAAGGCCCCTATCAGTGGAATTCTCTGCGCAGTGAAGCAGTGGAGGCTACCTCAGTAAATATATTTAAGACAAGGTTGGATAGATTTTTGCACAGTAGGGGAATTAAGAGTTATGGGGAGATGAGTCCAAGGCCAGATCAGCGATGATCTTATTGAATGGCAGAGCAGGCTTGACAGGCTGGATGGCCGACTCCTGCTCCTATTTCCTATGTTCTATGATATTGGCCTCCACCACCTCGCAAGGCAGCACTCTCCAAATACCCACCACTCTCTGCATCTAAACTTGTCCTGCACTTCTCCTTCGAAATTACCCCACTCTCACCTTACATGCACGCCCTCTGATATCAGGCATTTCAACCCTTTGAAGAAGATACCTATGCCTCTCACCATTGTATAAACCTCAGGTGGGGTCCAAGTTCAAAACTGAAAATAAATTTATTACCAAAGTACATGTACAGTGTGTCTCCATGCACTACCCTGAGATTCATTTACTCACAGCCATTCATGGTAGATTCAAAGAAACATAAGAGAATCAATGAAAAACTACACAAGTATGGACAAACAACCAATGTGAAGAATATAACAAATAGTGCAAGTACAAAAAGAAAAACAACGTGATAATAAATAAATAAATAATAAATAATATTGGGAACTTGAGTTGTAAAGTCCTTGAAAGTGAGCTCATAGGGTTCGGAGATGGCCCCAAATAATTTCCCACTCTCTGCCCTGGTGTGTTGACTATATTATGGGTCTTCTTCCAGGCTGCATCGACAAGAAGAGGCTGTGCAGTCCATGGGCTCGTGTTGGATTCTGCAAGAAGCGACGTTCCTTCATGAAAAAGCATTGTCCCAAAGTGTGCGACTTGTGCTTCGGTGAGCTGTAGTCGGACCTGCTTGTTGCAATGGCTGTGGGGTGCCCATCCAAGCTCCCATGGTGGAGTTGTTCATTGTTCTGTACAACCCACCGGTGAGCAGTGACGAGGTGGAGACTGGCATTGTTATTGCCGGTGTAACGGTTAGCGTAACACTTCACAGTGCCGGTGAACAACGCCCATTGCTGTCTGTAAGCAGTTTGTACATTTTCTCTGGGGCTCTGTGAGTTTACGCCACATGCTCCAGTTTCCTCCCACACCCCAAAGATGTATGGGTCAGGGTTCAGTAAGTTTTGGTCATGTTATGTTGGCACCAGCAACATGGTGACACTTGCGGGCTGCCCCAGCACAGCCTCGGACCGTGTTGGTCATTGACACAAGTGGCCCATGTCACTGTATGTTTCGATGTACATGTAACACATACAACTAATCTTTTATAATCTTCTATTTCTTTATTAAATTAGTAAATAATTAAGTGACTTACTAAACTAATCACTTCTACCTACACAACGTCCGTACCTTTCCATTCACATCTCCATTCAATAGTCTCCTAAATCATATTTGCCTCGGCCACCACCCCAGGTACTACATCCCAGACACCAACCACTCTCTGTGTAAACAAACTTACCCCTCACATCTCCTTTGAACTTACCCCCTCTCACCTTAAATTCATCCCCTCTGGTATTAGGCATTTCAGCCCTGGGAGAAAAGATCTGTCTACCTCATCGTCATCTTCATTATGTGCCATGTTGTATGATGTGGGTGGCAAATTTTTCTACAGAAGTGGTTTGCCATTGCCTATTACTGGGCGGTGTCTTTACAAGATGGGTGACCCCAGCCATTATCAATACTCGTCAGTGGTCGCATAACCAGGACTTGTGATAAGCACCAGCTGCTCCTACGACCATCCACTAACTGTGCCCATGGCTTCACTTGACCCTGATCAGGGGCTAAGCAGGTGCTACACCTTGCCCAAGGGTGTCCTGCAGGCTAGCGGACAGAAGGAGTGCCTTGCTCCTCCTGATAAGCCTCTTTCTTCACTCTCTCCACTTCCTTCCAGCAATGGGAATTAAGTGTAATACTCTAAATGTCGCCTAACCAGAGTTTTATATAGCTGCAACATAACTTCCTGACATTTGAACTTCCTTGACTAAAGGAGGCAAACCATAAAATCATAGAGTTATAGAACACTACACCACAGAAACAGGTCCTTCGCTACATCTCCATGACAAACTATTAATCTGTCTAGTTCCATCAAACTGTGCCCGGACCATAGCCCTCCATACCCCTCCTCATCCATTTAACTATCCAAATTTCTCTTAACCATTGAAATCCAACTTGCATCCACCACTTCTGTTGACAGCTCGTTCCACACCTTCACCACTCTCTGAGTGAAGAAGTTCCCCTTAAACATTTCACCTTTCACCCTTAACCCATGACTTCTAATTTTAGTCTCGCCCAACCTCAGTGGAAAAAGCCTGCTTGTATTTACCCTATCTATACCCCTCTCAATTTTGTATACCTCTATCAAATCTGCCCTCATTCTCATATGCTCTAACTTCTGTAACAGAGCAACACGCACAAAATACTGGAGGAAGTCAGCCGGTCAGGCAGCATTTATGGAGAAGAATAAACAGTTGAAGTTTCAGGCTGAGACCCTTCTTCAGAACTGATGACGTTTCTTCTATACCACCCTCTCCACTTTCTATACCTGTCACCGTGTGCATTGGCAATATTGGAACCCAGGTATGGAGGAAAGACAGACTCCAATGCAGAAATGGTGTTTAGAGTTTATTCATAATAATTCCAAAAGGACATCAGTGGCCAAGTGACACTGTGAGAAGTAGCTTACTAAAAACTAGGACCCCACAATTACCGCTATTCGGATATCCGCTAAAATTCTTCAAGTAACACTGAATCTCTGAGCCTATCAAAATAAAGTTAATAAGGTTAAATAGAAAGTACCAGGAGACTGCATTATGAAGAGTGAGTCTATCAAGAAAAAAACAAGAAACTCTAAACAATTAACCACTGTCATTAGATAACAATTAATCAATGCAAGTGCTCTAAAAACCTTGGTGCCCCGTGCTCTCCGGCGCCCTGCACAGGCTCGGAATGCTAATTACAATAACACCCTGTCAACCTGTGCAACCACGTTCTGGGAGTGATGGACTTGGATCCCGAGGTCCTTTGTACATTACATTTAGGGTCTTGCCATTGACAGTGTACAGTCCTTATGTACAAGCAGCTGGGGTACGGGTTTATGAACAGCCACCAGCCAAGTTCAATAATAGACCTCTAATCTTTCCTTTTAGAACCACCAGATGCAGTAATTACAACCACAGCTCTACCTCAGAATGTAAAGATAAAATATGTGTCCAAGGGTCGTATAGTGACTTTCCGCTGCGGGCAGGTACCCCCAAGGACAAATTCTTTGAGAGTCAGGTGAGTTGCACTGAATCATACCATTTAATCATCTGTTAATTATGGGCTGAGTAATCAAAGGGTTATGTAAGCAGTAATGAGAAATTCTCAGAGACACCAGAAAGTCTGCAGTTGCTGGGAATCTTGACCAACACACACAAAATGCAGGAGGAACTCAGCAGGTCAGGCAGCATCTATAGAAATAAATATAAAGTTGACATTTCGGGCCAATGCCCTTCTTCAAGACTGATCGGAAGGGGGAAGACGCCAGAATAAAAAGGTGGGGGGAGGAGAAGGAGAGTAGCTAGAAAGTGATAGGTGAAGCCAGTTGGGTGGGAAAGGTCAAAGGCTGGAGAAGAAGGAATCTGATAGGCGAGGAGAGTGAACGATAGGAGAAAGGGAAGGAAGAGGCTACCCGAGGAATTGATAGGCAAGTGAGGAGAGGTAAGAGGGTGAGAATGGGGAATAGAGGAAGGGGTGGGCAGGGTGGGGGGAGAATTTAGTTTACTGGAAGGAGGGATCTATATTGGAGGCCACCCTGACAGAATATAAGATGTTGCTCCTCCAGCCTGAGGGTGGCCTCATGTTGGCACAAGAGGAGACCATGGACTGACATGTCAGAATGGGAATAGGAATCAGAATTAAAATGTTTGGCCACCAGGAAGAAATTCTTCCTGAAAGCAAAGGCCTCCATTAGTCTTGCGAGACCATGGATCTGTGCCTGGAAAGTCTTCACTCTCCAGGGCGCAGGCCTGAGCAAGGTTGTATGGAAGACGAGCAGTTGCCCATGCTGCAAGCATCCCCTCTCCACAACACCAATGTTGTCCAAGGGAAGGGCATTTGGACCCATACAGCTTGGCACCAGTGTCGTCGCAGAGCAATGTGTGGTTAAGTGCCTTGCTCAAGGACACAACATGTTGCCTTGGCTGGGGCTCGAACTCATGACCTTCAGGTTGCTAGTCTAATGCCTTAACCACTTGGCCACGTGCCCACATGAACAATAGTGTGGAGATTACTAATTCTCTTGCAGGGTAACAGGCCAGAATTTATTGCCCATTGCTAATGGTCCTAGAGATGGTCATAAAACTGCCTTCTTTAACCACTCCAATCTTTTTGGTGAAGGTGTTTCCTCAGTTTTTTAAATGCGGGGGTGGGGGGGGGTCAATGATCTTGCTTCACTGAGCTAAAGGAATATCTGTAGATATTTATGTAGAAATAGAACACAGGTTGCTGGAATTGGAGCATTGTACGAAATGCTGGAAGAACACAACGAGTCAGGCAGCATCTGTGGTGGGAAATGGACAATCAACGTTTCGGGTCTAAACCCTTCACCTGAATTGGCAGAATCTTGACCAAAATGTTAACTGTACATTGTCCCTCCGTAGATACTGCCTGACCTGCTGAGTTTCTCCAGTTCTTTGTACAGAACAGTACAACACAGGAGCAGACCATTTAGCCCACAATGTCTGTGCTGTCCATGTTGCTAATCCAATAATCCTGCCTCCACATGGTCCACATCCCTCCAGTCCTTGTAACTCTTCATGTGTCTTTTCAAATGCTTTTAATAATCAGTAGGAAAAGACCTAGAGAATGTAGAACAGTATAGGACAGGAACAGGCCCTTTGGCCCACAGTGTTGTGCTGAAATAATTAAATGAATAATTAAATGGTCAACTAAACTAATCTCTACTGCGTATACAATGTCCATATCCTTCCATTTTCCTCACATTCATGCACCCATCTAAACGCCGCTTAAAAGTTTTTACTGTATCTGCCTCTACCAGGCAGCACAACCCAGGCATACCACTCTCTATGCAAAAAAAACCTGCCCCCTCCTTTGAAGTTGCCACCTCTCACTTTAAATGCCATTTGGTATTAGATATTTCAACCCTGGGAAATATGATACTGTCTGTCTACTCTATCTATATCTTTCATAATCTTATAAACCTTTATCAGATCTTCCCTTAGCCTTTGCTGCTCCACAGAAATAATCCAAGTTTGTCCAACTCCTGCTTGTACTCATGCCCTCTAATCCAGGCAGCATCCTGGTAACCCTCTTCTGCACCCTCTCCAAAGCATCAACACCCTTCCTATAATAGGGCAACCAGCACTGTAGGCAATATTCCAGATGTGCCCTAAATAACAGAGGCCTCCGTTGGTCAAGGTCGGCCACGGATATTGCGCCTTTGCTGTCTATATACACGTGCATGGTCAATACAATATGGAAAGCAAGCTGTTGCCCATGTAGAAAGCTCCCATTCTTCTCGCATCTGATGAATCCAAAGATATGGCAGAGACTGATACAGTTTGGCAGCAGCAGCTTTGCAGGTATTGCCAGTCAGCGTTGAACTCAATGTAGGACTGCCTTAAGGACCCCAGCTCCAGATTTTCCCTTGCGACTTAGTTCAGAAGCTTTCCCCATAAGTGGGTATAGCCACAAGGCAGTGGTGGTTTGAGATCAGAAATTTCCTTCTTCTAGATGAGCTGCCAACCAGGGCTGATGAGTCCAATCTGCTCAAAGCAATTAGTTTTAAGGCACCAGTAACCTGTCTTTTCCCTTCAACTGTGAGTAGAAACAGTTCTCCAAGGCTTAGCAGCTAAGCCACACTTGAAGGCCAGGTGCTGGACTTGGTTGTCAGAGGCTATTTGGGTCACGCACCATTGGGAGCTTGTCACCACTTCAAGCTATAACGACCTTAAGAAA
This sequence comes from Mobula birostris, assembly GCF_030028105.1. Lineage (NCBI taxonomy): Eukaryota > Metazoa > Chordata > Chondrichthyes > Myliobatiformes > Myliobatidae > Mobula > Mobula birostris. The sequence goes on from NC_092373.1 coordinate 9,832,759, forward strand.
CCAAATACAGCCAAACTAGAGTTTTATAAAGCTGTATTATAAATTAATAACCTTTGAACTCAATGCCTTGACTAATAATAACACGCATACCATATGCTTTCTTAACCACCCTATCAATCAGTTCAGCCACTTCCAGGAACCTATGAACTTGGACCCCAAGATCCTTCTGCTCATCAACTGTTAATTGTGTTCCTTAATAGTGTACTGTCTCTTTCTATTTCAAGTATTGAATACTGAGGTATCTATCAGAGTCAGGCAGTACATTAAGATTCAGATTTATTTACATAGAAAACATAGAAAACCCTCAGCACAACACAGGCTCTTTGGTCCATAAAGTTGTGCCGAGCATGTCCCTACCTTAGAAATTACTACGGTTACCCATAGCCCTCTATTTTTCTAAGCCCCATGTACCTACCCAAAAGTCTCTTAAAAGACCCTATCATGTCCACCTCCACCACCGTCTGCCGGCAGCCCATTCCACGTACTCACCACTCTCTGTGTAAAAAACAAACAAACAAACAAACAAACAACAACAACTTACCCCTGACATCTCCTCTGTACCTACTTCCAAGCACCTTCAAACTGTGCCCTTTCGTGTTAGCCATTTCAGCCCTGGGAAAAAGCCTCTGACTATCCACACGATCAATGCCTCTCATCATCTTGTACACCTTCCGGCTCAAGGTGTGTATTTTGTGTAACGTGCTTCAGACACAGGATTGTGTATGTTCAATTCCCTCTGCAGGAACTGAATCCATCAATTCGACTAATAACCCAAAGCAGCTGTCGGGGCCTCCTATTCTGTTGGAACTGCCGTTATGTGCTTTTGGGGTCCACACATATGGATCCCTCAAGGTTGCCGGGCAAGTTGATAGTGTGTTTACAAAGGTGTACAGAGTGTTGGCCGTCATTAGTCTGGGGATTGATTTCAAGAGCCAGAGTCCATGAGGTAATGTTGTACCTCTATAAAACCCTGTATATACCACATTTGGAATATTGTATTCAGTTCTAGTTGCCTCATTATAGGAAGGATGTGGAGGCTTTAGAGAGGGTGCAGAGGATATTTACCAAGATGCTGTCTGGATTAGAGGGCGTGTCTTATGAGGATAGGCTGAGTGAGCTAAATCTTTTCTCTTTGGAGTGAAGGAGGATGAGAGGTGATTTGATGGAGGTGTACAAGATGATGAGATATGGATAGAATGGATAACCAGAGACTTTTTCCTGGGGTGGAATTGCTAATACCAGAGGGCATAATGTGACTGGAGGATAGCATAGGAGTGATGTCAAAGTTAAGTTTTTTGCACAGAGAGTGGTAGTTTTGCTGAACATGCTGCCAGGAGTGGTGGTAGAGGCAGATACATTAGGGACATTTTAAGAGACTCTTAGATAGGGACATGGATGACAGAAAAATGGAGGGTATGTAGGAGGGAAGGGTGAGATTGATTTTCGAGTAGGTTAAAATATTGGTACAACATTGTGTGCTGAAAGGCTTGTACCGTGCTATAATGCTCTAAGGCTTATGGCATGATAGCCTTTATCAGTTAGGTATTAAATCCACAAGTCAGAAAATAATGTTGCAGCTTTATAAAGCTCTGGCTAAGCCGCATCTGGAGTATTGCATTCAATTCTGGTCGCCCCATTAAAAGAAGGATGTGGAGTCTTTAGGGAAGGTGCACAAGAGATTCACTGGGATGCTGCCTAGATTGGAGGGCAAGGAGTAGTTGAACAAGAAGAACTCGGATAACTGTTTCTGGAGTGGCAGAGACTGAGAATAGTGGTTTATAAGATTACAAGAGGCATAGGATAGACTGCCATTATCTTTTTCTCAGGGTTTAAAAATCCAATAGAGGGCATCTATTTAAAGTGTGCGTTGGGGGTGGGGATGAAGTTTGAAGGAAGTTCGTGGGTCAAGTCATAGTCATAGTCATACTTCATTGATCCCAGGGGAAATTGGTTTTTGTTACAGTTGCACAATAAATAATTAAATAGTAATAAAACCATAAATAGTTAAATAATAATATGTAAATTATGCCAGGAAATAAGTCCAGGACCAGCCTATTGGCTCAGGATGTCTGACCCTCCAAGGGAGGAGTTGTAAGTTTGATGGCCACAGGCAAGAATGGCTTCCTATGACGCTCAGTGTTGCATTTCAGTGGAATGAGTCTCTGGCTGAATGTACTCCTGTGCTCAAGCAGTACATTATGTAGTGGATGGGAGACATTGTCCAAGATGGCATGCAACTTGGACAGCATCCTCTTTTCAGACACCACCGTCAGAGAGTCCAGTTCCATCCCCACAACATCACTGGCCTTACGAATGAGTTTGTTGATTCTGTTGGTGTCTGCTACCCTCAGCCTGCTGCCCCAGCACACAACAGCAAACATGATAGCACTGGCCACCACAGACTCGTAGAACATCCTCAGCATCGTCCAGAAGATGATAAAGGACTTCAGTCTCCTCAGGAAATAGAGACGGCTCTGACTCTTCTTGTAAACAGCCTCAGTGTTCTTTGACCAGTCCAGTTTATTGTCAACTCGTATCCCCAGGTATTTGTAATCCTCCACCATGTCCACACTGACCCCCTGGATGGAAACAGGGGTCACCAGTACCTTAGCTCTCCTCAGGTCTACCACCAGCTCCTTAGTCTTTTTTACATTAAGCTGCAGATAATTCTGCTCACACCATGTGACAAAGTTTCCTACAGTAGCCCTGTACTCAGCCTCATCTCCCTTGCTGATGCATCCAACTATGGCAGAGTCATCAGAAAACTTCTGAAGATGACAAGACTCTGTGCAGTAGTTGAAGTTCGAGGTGTAAATGGTGAAGAGAAAGGGAGACAAGACAGTCCCCTGTGGAGCCCCAGTGCTGCTGATCACTCTGTCGGACACACAGTGTTGCAATCACACGTACTGTGGTCTGCCAGTCAGGTAATCAAGAATCCATGACACCAGGGAAGCATCCACCTGCATCGCTGTCAGCTTCTCCCCCAGCAGAGCAGGGCGGATGGTGTTGAACGCACTGGAGAAGTCAAAAAACATGACCCTCACAGTGCTCCCTGCTTGTCCAGGTGGGCATAGACATGGTTCAGCAGGTAGACGATGGCATCCTCAACTCCTAGTTGGGGCTGGTAGGCGAACTGGAGGGGATCTAAGTGTGGCCTGACCATAGGCCGGAGCAGCTCCATAACAAGTCTCTCCAGGGTCTTCATGATGTGGGAGGTCAATACCACTGGTCTGTAGTCATTGAGGCCGCTGGGGCGCAGCGTCTTCGGCACAGGGACAAGGCAGGACGTCTTCCACAGCACAGGAACCCTCAGGAGCCTCAGGCTCAGGTTGAATGTTTCAAGCCTAGATTGGTGGGTGCCTGGAATGCACTGCCAAGGGTGGTGGTAAGCACAGATATGACAGCAATGTTTAAGAGGCCCTTAGACATGTACATGAATATGTAATGACTGGAGGGATATGGACCATGTGCAGACAGAAGGTGTTTCTACAGTTAGGGAGCCTTGGCTTAAACATTTCTGCACAACACCATGGACTGAAAGTTTTATTCCTGTGCTGTACTCTTCTGTGGTCTATGTTCCATGTTCTAAAACAAAAGAGGAATTTTATGTTCTCCCTTCTGACGTGTACACCAAGTTTGCTCTTCAGCATTTTTCTCAAAAAACATTTGTCAAAACTGATCATTGACCTCAGTGGAATCTTGCTGTGTACAGATTGATCTGCGTGTTTGACACTTGTTTTCACCGCCAGTCGATCAGTAAGTTACTGTAAGAATGTAAGCTCTTTGACTTCCTTTACAAAGATTCACATTTGGTTTGGTTCTTTTCAGTTGGTACAAGGATGGCGAACTACTGGCCCATTCTGTCCCTGGATACATCATTCTGAAAGGACAGAACCTCAGTATTGTAGCAAATGAGTATAACGAAGGCCTGTACACCTGTCAAATTCAGCGCAAGAACACTACGTTTCAAGCCAATTCCTGGTGGATCAGGGTCAAGGAAAACAATGATATTGCCAAGTCACAAAATACCAACTTGCATTGAGGATATGGGTTCCCAAAGCAACCCAACCCATTGTAAAGATGATAATGTAACCCTGGAAGATAATGCCTTTAATTTTAACCAATTGTGGACATTTTTTTCTTGGCAACAGATTTGAGTTCCCAACCTGATCATCATGAGGTCAACATGAGGGTGCCATGGTAGCACAGGAGTTGGTGCAACACTAGTACAACTCAGGGCGTCAGAGTTCGGAAATAATTTCCGATGCCATCTGTACTGATTTTGTAATGTTCTTCCTGTGAACGTGTAGGTTTCCTCCAGGCATTCCGATTTCCTCCCACAGTCCAAAGACATACTGGTTAGTAGGTTAATTGGTCGTTGTTAATTGTCCTGTGCTTAGGCTAGGGCTAAATAGGTGGGTTGTTGGGCAGTGCAGCTTACTGGGTTGGAAAGGCTTGTTCTGTGCTGTATCTCTAAATAAAAAATAAATAAAATAAATAAACTTACTAACTTATTTGAATGGTAAAATTGATGACTTCCAAAAGTATCCTTTCAGTCAGCGATGATCATCTCACCAAAGGAGAAGACTTCCACACTTCCATCAACTGGTGTGGTAGTGTAGTGATTAGCATAACACTATTACAGTGCCCACAACTTGGGTTCAAATCCAGCACCATCTGTAGGAGTTTGTATGTTCTCCCCATGGCCCATGTATTTCCTGCAGGTACTCCAGTTTCCTCCCACATTTCAAAGGTAAGTAGGTTGATTGGTCACATGGGTGTGACTGGTGGTGTAAGCTCATTGGGCCAGAGGTGTTATGTTTTGTAACTTCAAAACATAAAATGAATCAAAATAAAAAATGGAGCTGGGAATAATGTGTCTTGCTTTATTTTTACTTTAGGCAAGGCATGCAATGTGGTGGTGTGATAATGTGCCATTCATGTACTTTTACATAACACCCACAATGCATTTAGATTATGAGAACACTCAGTCCTCTTTTACTGTCATTTAGAAATGCATACATGCATTAAGAAATGATACAATGTTTCTCTGGAGTGATATCACAGAAAACAGGACAAACCAAAGACTAGCACTGCCAGAACCACATAATTATAACATATAGTTACAGCAGTGCAAAGCAATACCATAATTTGATGAAGAACAAACCATGGGCATGGTAAAAAAAAGTCTCAAAAGTCCCCGAGTCGATCAACTTCCGAGTCCCCGACAGCAGGTGGCAAAAGGGAGAAACTCCCTGCCATAAACCTCCAGGCACCGTCAACTTGCTGATGCCTTGGAAGCACCTGACCACAGTCGACACTGAGTCCATCCGTCCGAAAACTCCGAGCTTCCGACCAGCCTCTCCGATACAGCCTCCCGAGCGCCATCCTCTGCCGAGTGCCTTCGACCTCGCCCTGGCCGCTGAAGCAAGTAAAACCGAGGATTCGGGGCCTTCTGCTCCGGAGACTCCAGTTACCAGACAGTAGCAGCGGCAGCGAAGCAGGCATTTCAGAAGTTTTCCAGATGTTCCTCCGTACTCTCACGTCCATCTCCATCAAATCAGAATTATGCACGGTCCCCTACTTGATAGATAACAGACATCATCACCGAGTGGCCACGCATGCTGCCGTCGCGCCGCCATCTTCTCCTCCAAGTCCTCCTTAGAGAACCCTAACCCATTATGTAAATGACAAAGAATGCTTAATCAAACTATTACAACATTACTGAAATATTAAATACACAACGCTCCTCCCTGCTTAGCTATAAACTCCAACTCCACATCCACAGCAGCATAGTGAATTTTAAATTGCCCCATTCAGGCCTAAAGAGTTAATCACTGTGGAGGATTTCTTACTGTTGTGGGATGATGTCTTTCCTGACGGGGTGTGGGGTGTGGGGCCACTCTGCTTGGCAGGTGAGACTTGTGGCTGTGAAATGCTCTCAGGTTCTGCAGCCTCCTCCGCGCTGGCTGTAGGAGTTGATTCTGGGACTGCGGGAAGTGGTTCTGTCAGTTCTGGACACCTTTTTTCTGCATGTGTTGGCATCCCCAACAGTACATGGCAAGCTGCTTGATCTGCTGATCTGTCCCAGGCAACCAGACAGAGCTTTGGCCACACCTGGATAACCGGCATGCACTTAAACTCTTCCAACACTTCAGCTGTCAGCTTGGATGGTGCAACAACTCTCAATCCCCACATGAGGCAACCTCCACGGTAAGTGATGATTGGTTTAAAGAATTCACACTTACTGAGTCGTGCACTGAGCCCATAATCTCCTAATCCTTGTATTACTGTTCTGAGATTTTGGAGATGTTCCTTGTCGCCCTAACCGGTAACAGTGATGCCATCCAGGAAATGCTGGGTGTCCGGACAGCCCTGCAGTACCTGGTCCATAGCTTCCTGCCAAAGTGCGGGTGAGGACGCTACTCCAAAAATAAAACTATTGTAGCAATAAAGCCCTTTGCGCGTGTCTTTGTTGAGAAGCAATTTAGACACTTCTTCCATCTCCATCTGTAGATAGGCCTCAGCTAAGTCCACATTGCTGAGGTGTTTCCCTCCAAAGAGATGTGCAAAGATATCCTCTAACCTAGGCAGAGGGCATTGATCTACTCTCAGTTCTGGGTTGATGGTAACCTTAAAATAACCTCAGATCCTGACGGCCATTTCTCTTGGCTACTGGCAACATTGGTGTTGTTCATGGGCTCCACTCAACTGTGAAAAGAATTCCTTCAGCCCCCATGCAATCTAGCTCACTGGCTACTCTATGACAGATGGTACAAGGAACCGGATGGGCTTTGCAAAACGTGGGTGCAGCATTTTCATTTAATTTTATTTTAGCCTTAACGTGTTTGAGTTTTCCAGTGCCATCCTGAACACTGCTGTGATGTCATTCAGTCGCTTTCAGTTGACTCTATTTCATGCAAGTGGTGGATGGATCTCTGATTAAGTGGTAGTTGTCTCAGCCAATCACAACCCCACAATGCTGGTCCTCCTGCTTTCATTACAGACATACCCAATTGGCCTTTTTGGTTGTTGTACTGTATTTCACTGTTACAAATATCATCCCCACTGGAATTATCTTTTCTCCAGTATAACTTCTTAGTTGGATATCTGCAGGCTTCAGATCTGTATCTTCTAAAGGCCTTTCAAACTGACCTGTTTGAATAACTGAAACAGCCCGGACAGTGTCCAATTTCATTTTAATTAATTTGCAGTTTACTTCTTGATATAAGCTTGTCTTGTTAGTTTTCATATTGGAAATCTTAGGGTTGCTCTCTTCTGTGTCACTCTCATCCTTAGCAGCTTGGTCATCACCAGCATGCTCGTTAGTGAAACTGAATCTTGACTTTGTATTGTTTTCTCTTCCCTGTGCAGTCCATTTATTTTTGTCTGTCTGACTTGCTCGTTGTATGTGCTCTACCTTGTTACATTTTCTGCAAGTTGTGCCATTAAAACTGCATTGGTCTGGTGTATGTGAGCCCCTGCCACATAAAGGCATAAGGACATAAGAAATAGGAGCAGGAATAGTCCATCTGGCCTGTCGAGTCTGTTCTGCCATTCAATCACATCATGGCTGATCTGGACATGGACTCATCTCCACCTACCTGCCTTTTCCGCATAACCCTGAATTCCCCTACTATGCAAAAATCTATCTAACCTTGTCTTAAATATATTTACTGAGGTAGCCTCCACTGCTTCATTGGGCAGAGAATTCCACAGATTCACCACTCTCTGGGAAAAACAGTTCTTCCTCGTCTCCGTCCTGAATCTACTCCTCTGAATCTTAAGGCTATGTCCCCTAGTTCTAGTGTCACTAGTGGAAACAACTTTCCTGCCTCTATCCTATCTATCCCTCTCATAATTTTTTATGTTTCTATAAGATCTCCTCTCATTCTCCTGATTTCCAGCAAGTACAGTCCCAGGCGACTCAATCTCTCATAGTCTAACCCCCTCACCTCTGGAATTAACCTAGTGAACCTCCTCTGCACTACCTCCAAAGCCAGTATCTCCTTCCTCAAGTAAGGAGACCAGGACTACATGCAATACTCCAGAAGTGGTTTCACCAGTACCTTGTACAATTTCAGCATAACCTCCCTGCTCTTAAATTCAATCCCTCTAGCACTGAAGGACAACATTCCATTTGTCTTCTTGACAGCCTGCTGCACCTGCAAACTAACCTTTTGTGATTCATGCACAAGCTCTCCCAAATCCCTCTGCACAGCAGCATGCCGCAATTTTTTACGAATTACATAATAATCTGCTCTTTTATTTTCCCTTCTGAAATGGATGACCTCGTATTTACCAATATTGTATTCCATCTGCCAGTCCCTTGCCCACTCACTTAACCTATTTATATCTCTGTGCAGACTCTCTGTATCTTCTGCACAATTTGCTTTTCCACTCAATTTAGTATGATCAGCAAACTTTAGATACACTACATTCAGTCCCCTCTTCCAGACTGTTAATGTATATCGTGAACAGTTGAGGGCCCAGCATCGACCCCTGCAACACACCCCTCACCACTGATTGCCAACCAGAGTAACACTCATGTATCCAACTCTTTGCTGTCTATTAGCTAACCAATCCCCTATCCATGCTAATACATCATCCCTTACTCTATGCATTCAAAGGTAATATAATTTGGCTAACTTGTTGAGGTGTTCAACTTTGTTCATGCTTGCTTTCAGTCCTGATTGTAAATCAATTGTGTTTGTCTGCTGTTTACATTGAGACAGCAATTTCAACTGCCCTTTTAAATGTAAATTGTGCTTCATTTAGGAGCTGTTTTTGAATGTTTTCTTGTAAGATTCCACAAACCAAACAAACTCTCAGTGCATCATTAAGACCATCACTGAGATGACAATGCTCAGACAATCTCCTCTATGCTGACTTCCTTCTACTTATGAAACCTAGACACGAGGAATTCTGCAGATGCTGGAATTTCAAGCAACACACATAAAAGTTGCTGGTGAACGCAGCAGGCCAGGCAGCATCTCTAGGAAGAGGTACAGTCGACGTTTTGGGCCGAGACCCTTCGTCAGGACTAACTGAAAGATGAGCTAGTAAGAGATGTGAAAGTGGGAGGTGGAGGGGGAGATCCAAAATGATAGGAGAAGACAGGAGGGGGAGGGATGAAGCCAAGAGCTGGATAGGTGATTGGCAAAAGGGATATGAGAGGATCATGGAACAGCAGGCCCAGGGAGAAAGAAAGGGGGAGGGGGAAGCCCAGAGGATGGGCAAGGGGTATAGTGAGAGGGACAGAGGGAGAAAAAGGAGAGAGAGAAAAAGAATGTATGTGTATAAATAAATAAATAACGGATGGGGTACGAGGGGGAGGTGGGGCATTAGTGGAAGTTTGAGAAGTCAATGTTCATGCCATCAGGTTGGAGGCTACCCAGGTGTTGTTCCTCCAACCTGAGTGTGGCTTCTGCCCTTTTTGCAAATTTATGATTATTATTTGATGATTATAATTTTTGATTTGTAACTCCAAAATATAAACTAATTAAAAGAAAATCAGAGGGAAGCCCTGGAGAATGTCTGCACTTCATTGTTTTACTTTAGTGAGGCATGTGGAAATGACAAGGTAGCATGAGGATGTACGCCATTCACGTACATTTGCTTATAAACCACAATGCATTCTGCAAACAACAAAGAATGCTTAATTAAGCAATAGATTTACAATATTACCAAAATATTAAATACACAACAGAAGGGCCTGTTACCGTGCTGTATCTAAATAAATAAATAAGCAGTCCATTTAGCTCAGGACTGCTGTAAGATATGGGAGTGCCCAGAATGTAGCATTAGTTGGAGGGTGATGACCCTGTGGAATTCATTGCCAAGTCATTTAATGTGGAAGTTTATAGGTTCCTGACCAGTAAGGGCATCAGAGGGAGAGGCAGGAGAATGGAGTTGAGAGGAATAAGTTAACCATGATTGAATGCTGGCTCCAGCTCTGACCTTGGCCACCTCCAACTCCAGGCTGAGATCTTTCTCACTGCCTCCGTGCCCCTGGGCTCTCCTTCCCCCACCAATACTCCCCAAAACTGAGTCTCTTAGGCTTTCCATCACATCTTAGATCCTCAGAACCTTCATCTGCCTTCCAGCCTACCTTCCCTTACTCTCCCCACTCCTCTGATGCCACTAACTCTTCCTCCACACCCCCCACCCCGATGCCTGTCTTGTCTTCACCATTCCCTCTGATCTTCCTCTCTCTGTGAGGCAGAACATTCTGTCCTCAGCACAGACCTTACCTCGGTGAGGTGAGTCCCATCACCTCCGAGCCCATGTTTGACAAGAATTCCCCTCAACCACACCGATAACCCCTTCTCTCGTCTCCAACGCTCCTCCACTTCCTAGACACCCCAATTTGGTTCTCTGCCTGCTCTGGACCTTTTTGTCTCTAATTGCCGATGAGACATCACCTGATTAGGCTTCGGAACTCCTCTCTCCTCATCAAAACTTAACCCCTCTGAATGCACTGCTTTCTCTATGTACCAATTGCAACCTTACCATCAAAGCCGCAGACAAAAGGGGTGCTATTGTAGTGTGTCGGACTGACCTCTACCTTGCTGAGGCCAGGTGACAATTCTCAGACACCTCCTCTTACTTACCCCTTGAAAAGGACCATGCTCATCCTCAGCAACATTGGAGACCTCCCATGCACTGCCACTAACCTCATAGTTCCCTTACCCCACACTGCTGGCTTCTACCTCCTACCCAAGAACCACAGACCAGTCTGTCCAGGTAGAGCCATTGTTTCTGTCTGCTCTTGCCCCACTGTACTCATGTCTGCATACCTTGCCTGTATTCTGTCCCCTTGGTTCAGTCCCTTCCCACCTACATGTGTGACACTTTACACCTCGGACTTCAACTACTGCACAGAGTCTTGTCATCTTCAGAAGTTTTCTGATGACTCTGCCATAGTTGGATGCATCAGCAAGGGAGAAGAAGCTGAGTACAGGGCTACGGTAGGAAACATTGTCACATGGTGTGAGCAGAATTATCTGCAGCTTAATGTGAAAAAGACTAAGGAGCTGGTGGTAGACCTGAGGAGGGCTAAGGTACCGGCGACCCCATGTCCACATATCAGTGTGGACATTTGGAGGATTACAAATACCTGGGGATACGAATTGACAATAAACTGGACTGGTCAAACAACACCGAGGCTGTCTACAAGAAGAGTTAGAGCCGTCTCTATTTCCTGAGGAGACTGAGGTCCTTTAACATCTGCTGGACGATGCTGAGGATGTTCTACGAGTCTGTGGTGGCCAGTGCTATCATGTTTGCTGTTGTGTGCTGGGGCAGCAGGCTGAGGGTAGCAGACACCAACAGGATCAACAAACTCATTCGTAAGGCCAGTGATGTTGTGGGGATGGAACTGGACTCTCTGATGGTGGTGTCTGAAAAGAGGATGCTGTCCAAGTTGCATGCCATCTTGGACAATGTCTCCCATCCACTACATAATGTAGTGCTTGAGCACAGGAGTACATTCAGCCAGAGACTCATTCCACTGAAATGCAACACTGAGCGTCATAGGAAGCCATTCTTGCCTGTGGCCATCAAACTTACAACTCCTCCCTTGGAGGGTCAGACATCCTGAGCCAATAGGCTGGTCCTGGACTTATTTCCTGGCATAACTTACATATTATTATTTAACTATTTATGGTTTTATTACTATTTAATTATTTATGGTGCAACTGTAACGAAAACCAATTTCCCCTGGGATCAATAAAGTATGACTATGACTATGACTATGACTTCTCTTGCCCACATCTCCTCAACAATTTTCAACCTGGCCCTGACCACCTCATTTTCACCATGGATGTTCAGTTCCTATGCATTTCTATCACCAGTCAAGGAGGCCTTAATTCTGTCCACTTCTTTCTTGACAGCAGATTCAACCAGATCTTTCTGCCACCACCACCTTCCCCCCATCTGACGGAGCTGTCATCACAGTCAGCAGTTTTTCTTTCATCTCCCCCAACTTCCTCCAAACTCAAGGTGTAGCTGTGAACACCTACATGAGCCCCAGGCGTGCCTGTGTTTTTATTGGCTTTCTGGATCGGTTACAACTGCGTACCATAGTGGTTCCACACATACATATATATGTGCACATATAAGGGGCTGAGTGGCCTTCTGTTTCTATTTCTTATCTTTGAACACCAAGTTAAACTGAAGGCAATAGATAAAAGCCATGCAGAGTTAACCGGAGATAGGCAGACATTCTTACCTGACTCTCAGCACCAGGTCAGGGTGTAACACACTCTGAGTTAGCAAATTACCGGTACAGGGTCCAGACATCTGCACACCAAGGTTTAGTCTGATGTTGCATTGTAAAAGATGCTGCCTTTCAGATTAGCCGATGGACTGTGGCCCAATCAGCTTCTTAGACAAATAAAGAGACAAAGTTAAAGATTACCGTTATGTGTCGCACATACGTCGAAGCGTACAGTGAAATGTGTCAATGACCATTACAGTCGGAATATGTGTTTGAGGCGAGGCAGACGGCCAGGGGTGCCTCGCCTCCCCACAACCTACTACCCTATCTCATACATTGCTAGAGCCGTCTGGAGTACCCGGGGGTTGACCCACGCAGTAATGAGAACAGGGAGAGGGTACAACCTCCTTACAGACAGTGGCAGAAATCGAACCCCTGTTGGTGATTGCTGTAAAATGATTGTGCTAGCCGCTACGCTTCCATGCCACCCACGTTTGCTACAGCAAGGCCACTGGAAATTAATACTTGAGCGGATGGATGGTAGGAGATTAAGGGACTTGTTAGCACAATGAATATGTAACAGGTATATAAATAGGAAGAGGGTGTCTAATGTTGGCAGGGAACCACGAGTAAATCAGACAACTGAAATTCATGTAACATGGAACAAAGAAATGACAAATAAGCAAATCATTTTGCTGTTGCATTAGTCGTCATCATGGAGGGTTAGAGCCGATGCAAGCACTCCTGAGATTATAGGCAGGCTAGTTTTAAATGACAGAGAGGATGCCTATTGTTATCTGCACAGGTCCATGTATGTACAGGTGCAATGAAAAACCTACTTGTGACAAAAATCACAGACACAGAGCATCAGATAAGCAGTGTTCACAAGAAAAAAATGTAAAATAAATTATTGACAAATTTTACAAGAAATGACACAATTATTGGAAGAGGAATTGGTTTATTATTGTCATATGTGTTTAGGTACAGTGAAAAGTGTGTCTTGCATACTGTTCATACAGATTAAGTCATAAAATCATAAGACTTAGGAGCAGAATTAGGCTATTCAACCCACCGAGTCTGCTCCACCATTCCATCATGGCTGATTTGTTATCTTTCTCAAACCATAACCTCTGACGTCCTTGCTGATCAAGAACCTATCAATCTCCGCTTTAAATATACCCAATGACTTGGCCTCCACAGTGCTTGTGGCACTGAATTCCAGGGATTCACCACCCTCTGGCTAAAGAAATTCCACCTGACCTCTCTTACAAAGGCTTGTATTTGTATTCTGAGGCTGTGTCCTCTAGTGCTGGGCCCCCACATTATAGGAAACCTCTCCACACCCACTCCATCTAGGCTTTTCAATATTCGATAGGTTTCAATCAGATCCACCGTCAGTCTTCTGAAGTCCAGTGAATACAGGCCCAGCGCCGTCAAACGATCCTCATACATTAGCCTTTTTATTCCCGGGATCATTGTCGTGAACTTCCTCTGGACCCTGTCCAATTCCATCCCATCCTTTCTTAGATAAGAGGCCCAAAACATTATATAGTTCATTGAGGTAGAACAAGGTAAAATAATATCAATGCAGAATAAGTCTAACAGTTACAGAGAAAGCACAGTGCGGGTAAATAAAAAGTTGCAAGCTCATAACCATAAGCCCATAAGACATAGGAGCAGAATTAGGCCATTTGGCCCAGTGAGTCTGCCCTGCCAAGCGATCATGGCTGATTTATTTTCCCTCTTAATGACATCGAATTCATTGTTTTGTGGCAACAGTACAGTGCAAAGACACAAAATTACTTTAAATTCCAAAAATTAATAACTAATATTTATGATGACACAAAATTACTTTAAATTCCAAAAATTAATAACTAATATTTATGGTAGTATTTATGAGTTCATGGATGATTCAGAATTTTGATGGCAGAGGGGAAGAAGCTGTTCCGGAATCACTGAATGTGTGTCTTCAGACATCTGTACCTCCTCCACAGTGGTAGCAATGAGAAGAGGGGCATGTCCCAGAGGATGGGGATTCTTTGAGAGGGATGCCACGTTCTTGAAAGAAAATGAGAGACATTTCTTCATTAGTTGCTGCAGCAAAATTGGCTGAGTAGATATTTGCAGGTGTACAGGTTCCTTAACGTTGTTATAGCTGGAGCTGGTAATGGGGACAAGCTCCCACTGCCTATTAAATGCTCCCAATGGTGTTCACCTCAAATAGCCTCTGACAATCAAGTCCAGCTCCTGGCCTCCATGTGTGCCTTAGCCACTAAGCCCAGCGGAACCATTCCTACTGGCAGGAGAAGGGGCAAACGTGGGTTACTGGTGCCTTAAAACAGATGGGGCAGTTGGAGTTTGTCAGCCAAGGTTGGCAGCTCATCTAGGAGAACGAAAACTCTGATCTCAAACTTCTGCTGCCTTGTGGCTGTATCCACTCATGGGGAAGGATCTGGGAGTAAACCCAGAGGGAAAATTCCAGAGCTGAAGTCCGTAAGTGTGGACAAAAATATTGTGAGTTAAAGATTTTATAGACAAAGGTTTAATATTGGGTTTCTGAGAATGGAAGCCAGTTTGCAGCTTAGTTTGTTATAGATATGGCCTTGGCTTTCAGCAGAGACAACTTCTGCAATATATTCTTGCAATTAGACTCATGGATGTGAGACAAACTGTTAATATAAAGTTGTACACTGGACTGAAGTTTTAATTTTTGGCTGTTGCTATGGGTATAGTTCATCACATGAGAACTGCATGTGAACCAAGTTTATCTTTTCTAATTAATCGAACAGCCTTTGCTTTTGCAATTGATTTGTACATGTATATAAGGAGCTGTGCTCTCTCTATCATTTAGAGTTCAAAACCCATTGTTAGAGGTTCCACGCCCCATGATATCGTGAATAAAGTCTCTTTACTTCGAAGTCAGTGTCTAATTTTCTTGCAATCTACTTTAATCTAATTTCCTTGGCAAATTAATTTCCCTAACACCAAGGCAGTCCTACACTGAGTTCAATACTGACTAGCAACTCCTGCGATGCTGCTGGTACCAATCTGTATCGGTCTCTGCCGTTCCTCTGGGTTCATCAGTGGTGTGGAGAGGGTGAGATTGTTATGTGTGC
This sequence comes from Mobula birostris, assembly GCF_030028105.1. Taxonomy (NCBI): domain Eukaryota; kingdom Metazoa; phylum Chordata; class Chondrichthyes; order Myliobatiformes; family Myliobatidae; genus Mobula; species Mobula birostris. The sequence goes on from NC_092373.1 coordinate 9,848,095, forward strand.
ACCAGCTTGCTGTCCATATCGTACTGCCCAGGCTTGCGTATCTAAACAGCTAGAACGCAATATCCATAGTCAACTCTGACCGACAGAGGCCCTCATGGATGTACCTAATAAAGTGGCCGCTGAGTTTATGTACTTATTTACGCGATGTTACATTGAGACTGTGTAAGGCATTGGTGAGGCTGAGAGTATTGTGTACAGTTTTAGTCACCTACAAAAAAGAAAGATGCAAATGAAATTGAAAAAATTGCAGAGAAAATTTATGAGGAAGTTGGCTGGACTTGAGGACCTGAGTTATAGGGAAAGCTTGAATAGGTTAGGACTTTATTCAAAGAGCATTTATTATCAAGGAATGTATAAATTATACAACCTTGAGATTTGCCTACAGGTAGCCATAAAGCAAGAAACCCAAAAGAACCCAATTAAAGAAAAAAAGTGAAAGCCCCAAAAAATAACAAATCATGAAAACAATGCCCTGTCTTTTCACTCTATCTGGGACGGCATTTAAATTGACAAAACAACGAAACAGCAAAAGGCTCCAGTATCCTGGAGAGGTGAGTGACCATTGTGGAGAGTGATGAAATTGGCTCGGATCTGGGCCGAAGATGGAGGTATACGAAAGTATGAGGCTATAGATAGGGAAATGCATACGGGCTTTTTCCACTGAGGGTGGGTGAGATAAGAACTAGAGGTCAGGATTAAGGGTGAAATGTGAAGTGATTAAGGGGAACTTCACTCAGAAGGTGGTGAGAGTTTGAAACATGTTGCCAGTGGAACTGGATGCAGGGTCGATTTAAAATTTAAGAGGAGTTTGGATGAGTACATGAGTGAGGTGTATGGAGGGCTATAGTCTGGGTGCAGGTCAATGGGACTAGGCAGACTAATAGTTCGACACAGGCTGGATGGGCTGAAGGGCCTGTTTCTGTGCTGTGGAGGTCTACTGTCTATGACTTTGAGATTGAATTTCCTTTGAACATAGATACTTTGACCACATTTTTCAGCTATCACTTCACCCTTTCACAAGATGATTAAATTGACTCCTGTTGTCTTAGGGCATTAAACAGTTAGTAGTTACATATTCCAGTGCCAACAATTACTTTATTAGTGCTAGGCTCTGATGGAATACTCTATAGAACTGATGCATGAGAGTAGAAGCAAATAAAATATTTGGACCTCTGCCACCTCGTCAACAAAGAGCTGCAGGTTTGATCTGTCCCTATGGATCGCTCAGCTGCCTAATTCATTTATTCATACATGTGCTGAGGTCAATTAAATCTTCCACCTGTCAAAGCCACTTCAAGCTTCGTTGTCTTTCTTGTAAAGGTCTATGTTGTCATTGGAGAAGCTGATGGGCCATTAGATCACTATTTCAACGTGCTCTGTTTCTATTTGTCCAAAGGCTGGGGAGTATTTGATGTTAATCCTTTAACTTCCTGTTATAGAGTCCCTAGGTGTATGGGGTGTGCAGGTAGGGGTAACGCCTCTGGTGGAGGGGCTTGTCATGTCCATTCTGGGGCAGCTCCCTCACCTTTGTTCCCCACTGGACACTCAGCTCTCACCTCTGGCTCCAAGTAGCTGTTTACAAGCGACAGCGGTCACACCCCAGTACACTGCTTCCACAGCGGGCTGAACCAGGTGAGGGCCTCTTATCCCGGTGAGATAGGGACATGCCTGTCCTAGCATGTGAAGCTGGCCCTGGCAGACCAGACGGATGAGATCTACAATGAGATCCAACGGCCAGGAAGGTGGTTCTGTAACGCTGTGGAGAGCGAAGGGCATGGCAAAGCACAGAAGATGTCATGGTCATCCACTGCAGCCAAGGAAGACCTCAGTTTGTGACACCTGTTCGTAAACTGGAGCTGGACTTCTGAGGTCAAGAGAGTGGAACTGCCTCAGTGCAATGTCTTTTATATTTTAAAAACTCTCCTGCACAGGTTTTTGGCCATCAAACACATTGGCCAACCACCACAGAGTCCCAAAGGCCTTAAGGCATAGAGACAGAATCTTTGATTAGATCATTGAATCGTCTCCGCCATTCGATCATAGTTGATTTATTTTCCCTCTCAACCCTATTCTCCCCGTAACCTTTAACACCCTGACTAATCAAGAACCTATCAACCTCCACTTTAAGTATATCCAATGGCTTGGTATCCATGGCCGTTTGTGGCAATGAATTTCACTGATTCACTATCCTCTGGCAAAAGAAGTTCCTCCTCGTTTCTGTTCTGAATGTTCCTATTCCATGTCTTACAGCTGAGACTGTCCGCCTGTTGGAAACATTCTCTCCACATTCACTCTATCTCGGCCTTTCAAGGTTTGGGAGGTTTCAGTGAGATTTCCCCCCCCCATTCTTCTAAACTCCAATGAGTGCAGGGCCAGAGCCATCAAACGTTCCTCATGCATTTGACCCTTTCATTCCTGGGATCATTTTCATAAACCTCCTCTGGCCCCCTCCAATGCTAGCATATCATTTCTTAGATAAGGGGCCCAAAACTGCTTACAATACTCCGTGCAGTCTGACGAGTGTCTTATGAAACCTTAACATGACATCCTTGCTTTTGTATTCTAATCATCTTGAGATGAATGCTAAGATTGCATTTGCCTTCCTCACCACAGACTCAACCTGCAAATTAACCTTCGGGGAATCCTGCACGAGGACTCCAAAGTCCCCTTGCACCTTCAATTTCTGAATTTGTTTCCCATTTAGAAGATAGTCTATGCCTTTGTTCTTTCTACCAAACTGCATGACCAGATACTTCCCTCCATTGCATTCCATCTGCTACTTTGTTGACCATTCTTCTAATCTGTCCAAGTCCATCTGCAGTCTCTCTGCTTCCTCCACAGTACTTGCCCCTCCTTCTATCTCTGTTTAATCCATGAAGAGTCTACCAGCATGGATCCAGGCCCCGTGGGCCAACTGGTCCATGCTGACTATGTTGCTCAGTGAGCTAGACCTATCTGACCAAGTTTGGCCCATAGCTCTCTGAACTTCTCCTTTCCATGTACTTATCTAGATGGCTTAAAGCAGGGAAACTCCCTGGGTCACTTCAGAGTCAGTTTGTGCTTCTAGCATAATAGATAGGATAGACTACATTTCTATCCATTCAGTGGTTTCATGGTCACGACTGCAAATATTAATTTTATTATTATTTACTGAATAAATTAGTTAATAGTCCTCTGTTTCCTTGGTGAGGTTTGAGCAGGTGGTTCCTATTCATTATCCCAAGACTTCATACTTGTACCATTATACCATTGTGTACAGTATGGCAAAGTCTGCTGTTGAAATTCCAAACTGAGGCATTTATTTTTAATTAAATCTGTGTAAACCTACAATCAACTCCAATGTAGCTGTACAAAATGTTGAAACTAATTGGAGCACCATGGTCATGTAGCAATTAGCCTGACACCATTACAGCTCGGGGCGCCAGACTTCAGAGTTTAGTTCTGACATCATGCCGTTTGTAAGGACTTTGTATGTTCTCCCTGTGACCCACGTGGATTTACTCTGGGTGCTCGGTTTTCTCCCTCAGTTCAAAGATGTGCTCATTAGTAGGTTAATTGGTCATTGTAAGTTGTCCTGTGATTAGACTAGGTTTGAATCGGTGGGTTGGCGGGCAGCACGGCTCAGTGGACCGAAAGGGCCTGTACCGTGCTATATCTCTAAATAACACAATGTAAAATAAAAAGTGTTGTGTCCGATCACAACTACATATCAATTAAATAAAAGCACACATGCAGGATATGGCTTTAACTGATGTATTCACATTGCAGTGAGAAAGAGGAACAATATGCATACGCAGACAACGGGGGGGGGGGTGGGTCATTGCTCTAAAAGAAATAGATCCATACATTACACTTCATTCGCCTTTAAATTAATGCAACATAAAACTGTATATGTACAAAACATTCAATTTCCCTTTCATAAACCCATATTCCAAATAAACTTGCTTTCACAATAACAGTCCACAACTCACTTAATAGTTCTAAGAGTTTAATCTTTTGGGTGACGCTCTGTTTCTTTCAGGATACTGTCTCCAGACCTGTGGAGTGACTTCGGGTTTTGTCTAAGACAACGTTCTCGGTTTCCCATGCCCAGTTGCTGTCAGTGACATGATCATTACTGAGAGGCAAGTCCGGTGACTGTAATGTGCTTGTCTTGTTAGATGTAATTAACTCAGGTGTCTTCTTCTGTTGAGCACCCAGTATCTGGTCCACGTGATGTCTCTATGTCTGCTCTCCAACATCCACTGTGTACATCAGTGGTCCAGATCACGTAGCTATCCTGCCAGGTGCCTACTTCTCTGCTCAGTAATCACGCGCTAGGACATCCTGTCCCATCTGGACGCTCCTTGCTGCTTCACTTGGCAACTGGTTGAACTGTTTACTCTGCACTTCCCTCCGTAGATCTGGTTTCAGGAGGTCTATGCGTGATCTCAGTTTCCTGTTCATGAGCAACACTGCAGGTGTTTGACTTGTCATAGCATTAACAGAGTTCCGATACATCAAAATTTAATTGTCCACCCTGTGTTGTGGAGGAATGTCCTCCTTGTCCATTGCTTTAATGGACTTCTTGAAGGTTTTGATAAACCTTTCAGCTAACCTATTCATTGCTGGGTGGTGAGGATCTGAGTTGAAATGTTTGATACCATTTTTCTTCATGAGCAGTCAGAATTCTTCTGCCACGTATTGTTGTCCGTTATCACTCACAATTTGTTCTGGGAAGCCATTTCTGGTGAGGATAGTCATCAGAGCAGAGACAGTCTTTGCTGACGTGGTTGGCTTCACTGGTATAACCTCCAGCCCCTTCGAATGAGCATCCACAGCAATCAGAATCATGGAATCCAAGAATGGCCCAGCAAATCAATATGTATTCTTTGTCATGGTGTCGACAGCCACTCCCATGGGTGTAACAGTGCCTGTAGGGGTGCATTTTGAACCTTTTGGCAACTGGAACAGCTTTTGGCCAAGTCTTCAATCTGTTTATCTATTCCAGCTACTACACGTAGCTCCAGGCGAGACTCTTCATCCTGACTGTATGCAAGCGTCCTTAATGCAGATTTTCTAACACTCTGGTGCACAGTTTAGAGTGAACCATGACACGAGTTCCACACATCAGTGTTCTTTGACATACCGACAGTTGGCCTTTTCTCACTGGGAACTCTGGAAACACAGGGTTATCATGATCCGGCCATCCTTGCATGGGGATTTCATAGACTTTTGACAATGTTGGATCATTCCTTATTTCCCTTTGTATTTCAGAATTTGTTACCAGCAACTGGTCCACCAATGCAGTGTGGAACACGTCACAGTATGAAGAGTTTTTTTCTTCAGTTTTCTTCTATGCAGTTCTAGGTATGACAGTTCACCTTTGTCAGACTCTATGTGGTCCGATTCCGTTTTACATTTGGTAACTTTATGCATTTGCTTAGTTTTGTGCTTGACACTTTCTCTATTTGACCTTGCCTGTGACACTTCCTGCAGACTTTTGCTGTGAATGAACAGTCATTTTCATCATGGGAGAATTTGGCTTTTTGCACCATTCGGGGACATTTTGTACATTTCACATTTTAACCTCTTTTTCTGTAGTTCTGCTACACCCTTGGCTGAAGTCTCTAATGATATTGCAATGGTTAATGCCCATTCTAATGTTAGGTCTCTTTTGGACAGTAGCCTCTTTTGAATGCTTTAACTATGTATGCCACACGCAAGCCTCTCCATTTATGCATCAGAAAGTCCATCTCTAAAGTCTGGGAAAGTTTGCACAATTCTGAAATGTATTCAGAAATGCTTTCATCTTTTGACTGGTTCCTTTTGTAAAATCTAAATCTCTCAGCTATTGCCAATGGTTTAGGGCCCAAGGGAGTTTTGTAAAATTGTAACAATTTCATCAAATGTCTTGCTTGCTGACTTTTCAGGGGTTACTAGCTTCTGTAAGAGACTGTACATGCTTGCACATTAAGCCAAGAATTATAGGGACTTTCTTTTGCTCCTCCATGTGGTTCGTTTTACAATACATTTCAACCCTGTACGATATACAACCCTCAGCCTTCATTAGTGCTATCATGTTCATCAACTTTCCTGACTGAAGCCATCGTCACGTTATTTTCACTTTAAGTTCAGCGCGTCTTTCACTGTTACTTTGCACTGTGCCCACGTGTTTGCTAGTGTCCATGATGGCCTTCTCTGTACTGTTTAACTCCTGCTGTTTCTTCCATAATCCTGTCGTAACTGTCAGTGCAGGCCATGATATTCCAAGATCAATCCAATGCCTCAGTCTTGCATATCCCTCCATTTTTCTTTCATACATGTGCCTATCCAGTGTTCCTCTACATATTTTGCCATATTGTTTAGGGAATCCTTCCTGGACACACCACACATCTGAGCCTTTGGCATTAAGGAGGTGCCAATCTAAGGAAGTTATATTAAGGAAGCTGAAGTTGCTTATAACAACAACCCTGTTATTTTTGCATCTTTTCAAAATCTGCATCCTGATTTGTTCCTCAGTGCTTCTGTTGCTCTTTGGGGTGTCTACAGAATATTCCCAATAGAGTGATTGCTCCCTTCCTGTTTCTGACTTTCACCCACACTGAGTCAGTAAACAAATCCCTCCACGATATCCTCCCTTTCCACAGCTGTGATACTATTCCTGATTAGCAATGCCACTCCTCTACCTTTTTTTATACCTCCCTCCATGCCCTTTTGAAACATCTAAACCCTGGAACATCCAGAGGGCGTTCCTGACCTAGTAACATAGAACATAGAACTTTACAGCACATTACAGGCTTCTTGGCCCACAACATTGTGCCGACCATGTAACCTACTCTAGAAACTGCCTAGAATTTCCCTACCGCATAGCCCTCTATTTTGCTAAACTCCATGTACCTACCTAAGAGTCTCCTAATAGACCATATTGTGTCTGCTTCCACTAACATCACTGGCAGTGCATTCCATGCACCCACGACTCTCTGTACCCCGACACCACCTCTGTACCTACTTCCAAGCACCTTAAAACTATGCCGCCTCGTGTTAGCCACTGGGAAAAGGCCTCTGGCCATCCACACGATCAATGCCTCTCATTATCTTATCCACCTCTATCAGGTCATCTCTTCTCCTCCGTCGCTCCAAGGAGAAAAGGCCGAGTTCACTCAACCTATTCTCATAAGGTATGCTCCCCAATCCAGGCAACGTCTTTGTAAATCTCCTCTGCAGTCAAGTGCCTGTAATAGCCATAAAGTTGTTGCTCTATGTACTGTTTAAGTGATGTCTGTTGTAAAGAAAGTTGCTAACTAAATTAAAGAAATTATTCTCCCCTTCTCCGAATAGTGCATGGAATGTTATATCCATTGAAATGGGAAAACAGGACCTATTTAGTAGTCATTCTCAATTTACGAACTCAATTTTTCTACTCCAAAAGAAAGTCAAACGAATTGTAAATAAGTTATTATGAGCCAAACAATCCACTATTTATTCAACTAAACACTTTATAATTCAGAGATTTTGTAGATTTTAAAATAATACAAATTATGTATAAAGTAAAAAAATGGACAGCTACCACAAAGTATCCAAAGGTTGTTTAAAATGAGAGAAAGTCAACATGATTTCAGAGGAACATGTATATTTCAAAAACAAAGGATTAGAACAAATGTAAAAAAATCATTGATTTTCAGTCAGAGCAGTGAATCCTATAGAACAGTTATAGGGAGAATTTAAAAACATGCACCACACTTAACAAGTTTAAAAAATCATTTAAAAATAATTTAATGAACAAATATAAAATACATGATTTAAAATAAATGGGAATAATGTAAATAAATGATACTTGGAATTGGATTTTGTGTTAAAAGATTATGAATTTTTTTGTTTTGATGTGATGATTGACACCAAATACGTTGTTGTATAAGTAAGAGGGGTAGGCGTAATAAGCTGTAGCTTCAGCCTACACCCTTTCGGTCTGTTTTAAAGAATATCTATATTTGTTTGTTGTAATCTTGTCCAATGAAATCATTGTTGAAAATGATGCTTTTTGTTATGTTTGTACTGACCAAAATAAATTTCATTCATTCATTCCCAAAGGTGGCACTTCCAACTGTCATGTAGTCACTTGAGTCAAGTATGATGTTCTCCAAAGGGATTATTCCCTCAATGGAGAATATTTGTGCGTGACTTTGTTTAACGTGGGGAGGCTGATACACAGGCAGCCACAACACAGTCCTTGACTGTTGGGAAGCCAGGCGTCTGGCGACCCTTCACTGCTGCAGCCTTCCGCCATTTCACTGCCATTGTGATGTGACCTCCAACAGTGCAGCACCCCCTTCAGATCTCCTCTGACAGTACCTGTCCAGATTTTGTGCTCAGGGCAAGCTATACTGGAAGCTTAAGGAAAAATATAGAAATAATAGAAAAAAAAATAGTAAGACACACAAAACACTGGAGTAACACAACAGGTCAGGGTCTGTCTCGGCCTGAAACGTTTATTCTCCGCCATAGATGCTGGCTGACCTGCTGAGTTCCTCCACCATTCTGTGTGCCAGAGAAACTCTTGTGCTTAAAAATAATTGGAGTAGTGACCTGCCCTTAATCTTAAAACTAATTCTCAGATATTTTCTTCTACAAAGTAGTTTATTTTACTGTCGAAGGGAAAATTAATCACAAAAGGTTTTGGATAATTATGTATTATTTTCTACAATATCAGTTCTAGTACAAAGGCTTGATTCAGTACAATGCAGACTGATATACAGAAAGTATAGAATACAATATGCTTGAGAACTCCACACAATTAAAGTATTGTCACCGTTCCCATTATCACCCCCTTTACTATTCAGATTCAAATTCTAATGTATTTGTAGAATTCCTGTATTTTTTGTGGAAATAATAATTGTAAGAAACTCTAGACAAAATAACAATCCCACTTTCAAATCTCTTACTAGCTTTTCTTTCAGTTAGTCCTGAGGAAGGGTCTCGACCCGAAACGTGGACTGTACCTCTTCCTAGAGATGCTGCCTGGCCTGCTGCGTTCAACAGCAATTTTTTTATGTGTATTGCTTGAATAAAAGAACCTCACAATTCAATAGCTGTTCTGAAAGAAAGGTTGAGGAGGCTGATTATGGCTGTCTGCAATGACAAGATAGGTGTAAGAGCAAAAGGAAAAGTGACAGGGAGTTGCTGTTTGAAATAAAGAGCGATCTATTAAAGAAACTGGTACTCACTAGGAGTCAAGTCAAAGCTGATCTGATGGAGGTTCATAAGATTATGAGAGGCATAGACAGAGGAAACAGACAGTATCTTTTTCCCAGGGTTGAAATGTCTCATAACAGAGGGCATGTATTTATGGTGAAAGGGGGGTAATTTCATAGGAGATGGGAGGGCAATTTTTTTTTTTTTTTACACAGAGAGTGGTGGGTGTCTGGAATGTGCTGCCTGGGGTGGTGGAAGAGGCAGAAACATTAGAGACTTTTAAGAGATGTTTGGATCAGCATATGAACGTCAGGAAAAAGGAAGGATAGGGACACTATGTAGGCAGAGGGGATTATTTAGTTGGCCATTTGATTACTAATTTAATTGGTTTGGTACAACACTGTGGGCTGAAGGGGTTGTTCCTGTTGTGTACTGATCTATAGAAACATATAAAACCTATGGCACAATACAGGCCCTTTGGCCCACAAAGCTGTTCCGAACATGTCCTTACCTTCGAAATTACCTAGGGTTACCCTCTATTTTTCTAAGCTCCATGTGTCTATCCAGGAGTCTCTTAAAAGACCCTATAGTATCCGCCTCTACCACTGTCACTGGCAGCCCATTCCATGCACTCACGCCTCTCTGCATAAAAAACTTACCCCGACCTCTCCTCTGTACCTACTTCCAAGCACCCTAAAACTTTTCCCTCTCACGCTAGCCATTCCAGCCCTGGGAAAAAGCCTCTGACTATCCACACGATCAATGCCTCTCGTTGTCTTGTACACCTCTAACAGGTCACCTTTCATCCTCCTTCGCTCCAAGGAGAAAAGGTTGAGTTCACTCAATCTATTCTCATAAGGCATGCTCCCCAATCCAGGCAACATCCTTGTAAATCCATGTTCTATGTTCTATGATCTATCTGAATTTGATATAGCTTTTACATTTTCAGTTGACAAAGATTACCAGTAAAACTGTATTTTGGTAACAGAATAATTGCTACAGAGAGACTTCATTAAGTTACAGACGAGGTCCTGATTACAGAATAAAGTGATCATCCACGGGTCTAGCAGTAAATCCAGTTTTCTGTACAACATGAGTGTAGGAGAACGAGGGGAGATTTGATAGAGGTATACAAAAGTATGAGGGATATAGAAAGGGTAAATGCAAGCAGGCTTTTTCCACTGAGGGTGGGTGGGACTAGAACTAGAGGTCATGTGACGAGGGTGAAAGGTGAAATGTTGAAGGGGGAACATGAGGGGGACCTTCTTCACTCAGAGGGTGATGCGAGTGTGGAATGAATTGCCAGTGGACGCGGTGGATGTGGGCTCAATTTCAGCATTTAATAGAAATTTGGATAGGTTAGGTTAGATTAGATTATGAGGACACTCAGTCCTCGTTTATTGTCATTTAGAAATTGCATGCATTAAAAAAATGATACAATGTTCCTCCAGAATGATATCACAAGAAACGCAGGACAAACCAAGACTAAAACTGACAAAACCACATAATTATAACATATAGTTACAACAGTGCAAAGCAATACCGTAATTTGATAAAGAGCAGACCATGGGCACGGTAAAAAAAAGTCTCAAAGTCTCGATAGCCCCATCATCTCATGCAGATGGTAGAAGGGAGAAACTCTCCCTGCCATGAACCTCCAAGCGCCGCAAACTTGCCGTGGAATGGATAGGTGTATGGATGGTAGGGGTATGGAGGGCTATGGTCTGGGTGCAAGTCGATGGTGCTAGTCAGATGGATAGTTCAGCATGGACCAGGTGGGCCAAATTGCCTGTTTCTGTGCTGTAGTGTTCTATGATGCTATAACAATAGGTACATGCTGTAACATAATCAATGTAATTTGTGAAACTTGTGTGTTGTCACCTCTACACTCCATGTCTCTATTACTAGGCTTTGTCTGCTGTTCCCTGTTCCCACATTAGCACAATCCACATCCCTCTTTACCGGTTATTAGCCCTCACTGTTTTTATCTCTGCAGCAATAGGGTGGTTAATCATTGAGTGATCTAGGTCTGTTCAAAGAATGCAGGACATTTGTCAGAATGCACTTTGAAACAGCCCAGAGTAAAATCATGGTATTGCTGACCAGTGTACTGTGAAGCCAGGGCTGGAAAATGGGATTAGTGTAGATAGATACTCGACAGCAAAAATAGACATGATGGGCTGAATGGCCTTCAGCCCCTGCATTGTTTGAGATGGAATAAAGAAGCTAATGTTTATCAGGAGAGACAAGAGGCATGTTGGGCCAAATGGCTGTCTGACCCTGAAACAAGCTTTGACCAGTTTCTAATGCACTCATAGGCACAACTGCGGAAACTTGGCGATGAAATCCTGGCATCTGCAGCTTTGGTTCAATTCTATTGGATGGAAAGCACATTTGGACTGGAATAAATAGGGGCGGAAGTTGCACCGAGTTAGGTGTTCAGTGTGACTGAAACCGTAGAACTAAATATGGGAAAATGTTTACAGTCACCTGCGCCCATTTGGCATCGCCAGGGCCTCCTTCAGTCTGGAGCGACAAGAGACAGCGGGTGAGTATTCTGGAGTGACAAAATAATCCACTGGAGGAACTCACGAGAAACACAGAGCGCTGGAGAAACTCAGTAGGACAAGCAGCACCTATGAAGGGAAATGGAGAGTCAACGATTTGGGATGTTCAGTCCAGGTGAAGGATCTTGGCCCTCCACAAATTTTGCTTGATCCACTTAGTTCTGCTAGCACTTTGCCTGTGTTGACCCAGAATTCCAGCGTCTGCAGGATCTCTTGTGTTTCCGTCTCCATGCAATTTGATGCAATTTCAAAGAGGGCATAACGACGACTATACTTCATTAGGAGTTTGAGGAGACTTGTTATGTCAACAAAACTCTTGCAAATTTTTACAGATGTACCATGGAGAGCATTCTTGCTGGTTTCATCACTGTCTGGTATGGCGGGGCCACTGCCCAGGACTGGAAAAAGCTGCAGGTAATTGTAAACTCTGCCAGCTAGGATGCTAGCCTCTCCTCAGAAAGGCGGCATCCACCTTTAAGGAACCCTATCACCCAGGACTTGCCCACTTCTCATTGCTACTACCATCAATGAGGAAGTACAGGACCTTGACATCACACACTTAACATTTAAGGAACAGCTTCTTCCCCTCTGCCATCAGATTTCTGAATGGACAAGGAACCCATGTACACCACCTCTATTTTTTTGCTCTCTTTTTGCACTACTTATTTAATGATATATATTTCTTACTGTAATTTATAGTTTTTATGATTGTGTATTACAATGTACTGCTGCCACAAAACAATAACATTTCATGACAAATGCCATTGATATTAAATCTGATTCTGATTTTGGTTCTGAATCTGATGCTGAGGGATCTCAGCGGGTCAGGTGACATCAGATTCAACCCTGAAAAAAAGGTAGACAATTCCTTTCCTCTCGTACATTCTTTTCAATCCACTGGCGGATTGTCTGTTGAGCCATTCGCGGGTGGTTTGTCAAATATTTCCATTATTGACCCTGGCAACTTTCCCAGTGCCTGTGTTTTCGTTTGGGCATTGATGTACTAACATTCTGACTGGTTTGGCTGCGTGTCCCAGTAAAGATATCTTTGGTTTTCTAAATAGAGGCATGCAAGACTGAGTCCTTTAACATCTGTCGGGCGATGCTGAGGATGTTCTACGAGTCTGTGGTGGCCAGTGCTATCATGTTTGCTGTTGTGTGCTGGGACAGCAGGCTGAGGGTAGCAGACACCAACAGAATCAACAAACTCATTCGTAAGGCCAGTGATGTTGTGGGGATGGAACTGGACTCTCTGACGGTGGTGTCTGAAAAGAGGATGCTGTCTAAGTTGCATGCCATCTTGGACAATGTCTCCCATCCGCTACATAATGTACTGGGTGGGCACAGGAGTACATTCAGCCAGAGACTCATTCCACCGAGATGCAGCACAGAGCGTCATAGGAAGTCATTCCTGCCTGTGGCCATCAAACTTTACAACTCCTCCCTTGGAGGGTCAGACACCCTGAGCCAATAGGCTGGTCCTGGACTTATTTCCTGGCATAATTTACATATTACTATTTAATTATTTATGATTTTTTTACTATTTATTATTTATGGTGCAACTGTAATGAAAACCAATTTCCCTAGTCATAGACTATGACTATGATTATGACTACTTAATCAGCAGTGATATGACCTCGGCCTATAATAAAGGAGATTAAAATGGTAAGGATAATTTCAGAGTATTTAAGAAAAACTATTAACATAATGAGATGTTGATATTCAGAAGATGAAAATTTAAGTTGGTGGAGATAAGGTGGAACTGGATGAAGGAAGGTCTGCCAACAAGTGGAGAAGAACCAGGTTCACTGGCCTTTGATATGACACATAAAATCTGTTACAATCTCTGTGGAGCGAAGGAGAATGAGAGGTGACTACAGGTGTATAAGGTGATATGAGGCATTTGATAGATAGGCAGAGACATTATCCCCAGGGCTGAAATGGACAACGCAAGGGGGCATAATTTTAAGGTGACTGGAGGAAAATATAAGTGGGGGGGGTATGTCAGAGGCAGGTTTTATACATAGAGAGTGGTGGGTATGTAGAGCACACTGCTGGGGTGGTTGTTAAGGCAGATGTATTAAAGACATTTAAGAGACTCTTAGATGGATGCATGGATGATAGAAAACTGGAGGGTTCTGAGGGAGGGAAGTATTAGATTGACCTTGAAGTCGGTTAAAAGGTTGACACAACATTGAGGGTTGAAGGTGCTGCTTGACCTACTGAGTCTTTCCAGCATTTTCTGGTTTTCATTTTTATATTTCCAGTATTTTTTTTTAATTTTGAGTTTCAGATTGATCAAATCTTTTCAGATAGGTTGTTGATTTGTCAGGATGCCAAAGGTTATGGAGAGAAGGCAGAAGAATGGGGTTGAGAGGGATAAAAAATCAGCCACGATGGAATGGTGAAACAGAATCGATGGCCTAATTCTGCTCCTATGTTTTATGTTCTGATGGAATAAACTGTACAAGGAAGAATGTGCAGCTTTATTGAAAGTGGAATTCTAGAAAACTCCATCAATTTGTGTGCAGTATGTTTAACTACATTGAGTCACAGAAAAGGCCCATTTGGTCCACTACATCCATGGTGACCAGTGCATTCTAATCCCATTTACTTGCATTAGACCATACAAGAGCATAAGTCCATAAAATATAGGAGAATTAGACCATTCGGCCCATTGAGTCTGTTCTGCCCTTCCATCACGGCTAATTAGTTTGGGTTTAATTCATGAAGATGAGAACGTCAGGAGTAGTTTCCTGGAGTTCAGATGTGGTTTGAACAAGATGATGTAGCACTTTGGGGCAAAGATGCACAGCAGCAGGCTAAAGCTGGATGCTAAAATGGTGAATGCGTGGACTGAGGCGGCGTATTTCTCCGGAGCGCTTGCGTACACGGGGAAGAAGGTGGCCCAAACCACACAGAAGGTGAGCAGGCTGAACGTTATGTGCGCTGCTTCGTTGTAGCTGTTAGGAAGTTTCCGGGTGAAGAATGCTAAAACCAGAGTTACCGCGGTCAAAAGGAAAATGACAATGAAAATTCCCCAGAAGTAAGTGTCGGAACCCACCTTGCATTCCAGGCTCAGGATGTGGGCATAGTAAGATGGATTTTTGAATGGATAAGGAGGAGAGTCAAAGACCCATAAGATGCAGATGGTAAACTGGATGAGCGTCAGGATTAAAACACCTATTCTCTGTTGGCTGGGAGTGAACCACCTCATGGCCTGTCTTTGGGGATGCCTGGCACTGAAGGCCATTAACACAACCATTGTTTTACCCAGAATCCCCGCGAGGCACATAGCAAAAGTTACCCCAAACACTGTGAAGCGCAGAATGCAAGACCAGTGAGATGGGACGGCAATAAATGTGAGGGCGCAGAGGAAGCAGAGGCCGATCGAGAACAGGATGATGAAGCTGAGCTCCGAGTTATTAGCGCGGACCAGCGGAGTGTGTCGGTAGTTATAGAAAACTACAGTGGTAGCTATCGTTAAGCAAACCCCTCCAATGGTGAAGCCAGCCAAGGTGGCACCCAAACCATCATCAAAAGAGAGGAATTCTATCTCCTTCGGTAAACATTCTGTCCTGAGTTCATTCGGCCAGTATTCCAAAGGGCACTTGGTACAGAATAACGCATCTATTAAAATAAAACACAATAATATTAGATTGAGTGCTGCCAAGGGAAACATGGTCGCATAGCCATTAGCATAATCCTTTACAGCACCAGTGATCTGGGTTCAATTCCTCCCCTTGGGTATAAGGAGTTCATACATTCTCCCCGTGACCACACAGGTTTCCTCCGGTTTCTTCCCATATTGCAAAAATGTGCAGGCTAGGGTTGGTGAGTTGTGGGCATACTATGATGGTGCTAGAAGTGTGGTGTCACTTTCGGACTCCTCGGACTGGGTAGGTTGTCGACTCAGATGAGTCGCTGTGTGTTTCAGTGCGCATCTGACAAATAGAGCTAATCCTTAAATGCCCTCGTGCAACTGCCCCTACTACCACCACCTCTGGCCGTGGGTTCCTCGCACCCACCACTCGCTGTGTAAAAACACCTCCTCTGACATCCCCCTCCAACCCCCTTAAAGTTTTGCCCTCTCGTACTGACCTTTTCTGTCCTGGGAGAAATTTGCTGGCTGTCCACTCTATTTATAACTTTACAACTTCTCCCTTGGAGGGTCAAGCACTCTGAGCCAATAGGCTGGTCCTGGAATTTATTTCCATCTGGCATAATTTACATATTATTATTTAATTATTTATGGTTTTATATTGCTATATTTATACTCTATTCTTGGTTGGTGCAACTGTAACAAAACCCAATTTCCCTTGGGATCAATAGAGTACGTCTATCTATCTCTCTATGCCTTGCTGATCTCTGCCAAGCCGCCTCGCATCCTCCTTCACTCCGAAGGGAAAGTCCTGGCTTGCTCAACCATTCCCCATAAACCATGCTCTCAAATCTAAAACAGTCCACTACATAAGCAATTCAGGGTTCAGGTTTGAGGAGCACGATGCCAGCACATATCCATACAGACCTGTCACGTTACTGATATCACCATCATGGCATGGTACACAGTCAAAGCAACACACTGGTTGTCCGGGTCTAAGCCCCTTCCTTGTTCCAGGGGAGCAACTGTCAACACACAGTCCTTGCGGGGCCTAAACCAAGTGCAGACAGTTCAGAGTTAATGTCGGGTTTATTGTCAGCTGAACAGTACAGGCATGCACAGGCACAATAAAATTCTTGCTTGCAGCAGCACCACAGACACATAGCTTCAGACACACAATATTCATAAGAAAACATGAATTAAACATGAATTCTATAAAATTATGCAAGGAAGAGCAAAATTCCTTAGGAGTTTGCAAAGATACAACATGACATCTAAATGTTTGACAAACTTCTATAGATGTGTGGTGGAGAGAATATTGACAGGCTGCATCACAGCCTGGGATAGAAACATGAATACCCTTGAAGAGAAAACCTATAAAAGTAGTGGATATAGCCCAGCTCATCACGGGTAAAGCCCTCCCTATTGTTGATCACATCTACATGAAGAGATGTCACAGAAAAGCAGCAGCATTCACCATCAGGAACCTCCAGCACACAGGACATGCTCTCTCCTCACTGCTGCCATCAGGAAGGAGGTACAGGAGTCTCAGGACCCACACCACCAGGTTCAGAACAGTTATTACCCCTCAACCATCAGGTCCCACACCACCAGGTTCAGAACAGTTATTACCCCTCAACCATCAGGTCCCACACCACCAGATTCAGGAACAGTTATTACTCCTCAACCATCAGGTCCCACACTACCAGGTTCAGAAACAACTATTACCCCTCAACCATCAGGTCCCACACCACCAGGTTCAGAATAGTTATTACCCCTCAACCATCAGGTCCCACACCACCAGATTCAGAACAGTTATTACCCCTCAACCATCAGGTCCCACACCACCAGGTTCAGGAACAGTTATTACCCCTCAATCATCAGGTCCCACACCACCAGGTTCAGGAACAGTTATTACCCCTCAACCATCAGGTCCCACAACACCAGGTTCAGAACAGTTATTACCCCACAACCATCAGGTCCCACACCACCAGATTCAGGGACAGTTATTACCCCTCAACCATCAGGTCCCACACCACCAGGTTCAGGAACAGTTATTACCCCTCAACCATCAGGTCCCACAACACCAGGTTCAGAACAGTTATTACCCCACAACCATCAGGTCCCACACCACCAGATTCAGGGACAGTTATTACCCCTCAACCATCAGGTCCCACACCACCAGGTTCAGGAACAGTTATTACCCCTCAACCATCAGGTCCCATACCACCAGGTTCAGGAACAGTTATTACCCCTCAACCATCAGGTCCCACACCACCAGATTCAGGGACAGTTATTACCCCTCAACCATCAGGTCCCACACCACCAGCTCAGGAACAGTTATTACCCCTCAACCATCAGGTCCCACACCACCAGGTTCAGGAACAGTTATTACCCCTCAACCATCAGGTCCCACACCACCAGGTTCAGGAACAGTTATTACCCCTCAACCGTCAGGCTGTTGAACCAAAGGGGGTAACTTCATTCAACTTCACTTGCCCCGTCATTGAAATGTTCCCACACCCTCTGGACTCACTTCCAAGGACTCTTCATCTCATGTTCTCAATATTTATTGCTTATTTATTTATTATTGTTATTATTTCCTTCTTTTTGTATTTGCAGAGTTTGTTGTCTTTTGCACTCTGGTTGAATACCAAAGTTGGCGAGGTCTTCCATTGATTCTGTTATAGTTATTATTCTTTTATGGATTTATTGAGTAGTTCTGCAAGAAAATGAAACTCAAGGTTGTATATGGTGACATATATGTATTTTGATAATAAAATTACTTTGATATTTTTGATTAGAGCAAAAAAGAACATTGTAGTGCGATGTGTTGCTTTTTCCACCAAGGTTGGGTGAGACTAGAACTAGAGATCATAGGTTAAGGGTGAATTTAAGGGGAACATGAGGGGGAACTTCTTTACTCAGAGGGTGATGAGAGTGTGGAATGAGCTCCCAGAGGAAATGGTGGACGTGGGTTCAAGTTCAATATTTAATAGAAATTGAATAGGTACATGGATATGTGGGATACTGAGGCCAGGTGTATGTCGATGGCACTAGGCAGAATAATAGTTTGTCATGGACTAGATGGACTGAAGAGCCTGCTTTGTGCTTCAATGCCCCATGGCTCTATAACTCTATACTTGAGTTACTGATTCAGGTTGTGCAGGTTGGTTCAAGAACTGAACGATTGAAGGGAAGTAGCTGTTCTTGAATCTGGTCCTGTGGGACTTCAGGCTTTAGTACCTCCTACTTGATGGTAACTGCGAGAGGATGGAGTGGCCCAAGGGTGGGGATCTCTGATGATGGATGTTGAAATCTCGAGGCAGCACCTCCTGCAGATGTTACTGATAGTGGGGAGGGGTGTGTCCGTGATGTATTGGCCACAACTCTCTGCAGCTTCTTACTTCCATGTGCATTCCAATTGCTGTGCCAGACCACAATACAACCACAGAGTCATAAAGTCATAGAGCACCACAGCACAGAAACACACCTTTTGGCTCATCTGGTTCAGGCCAAACTATAATTCTGTCTTGTACCATTGACCCACACCTGGACCATATCTCTCTGTTCCTTTCGTGCCCATGTACTTGCCCAAATTTCTCTTAAACATTGCAATCAAAACCACATCCACCACTTCTGCTGGCAGCTTGTTCCACACTGGCACCACCCTCTGAGTGAGGAGGCTCCCGGTGCTGTACTCTTCCAGTTCTATGTTTAACTCAAGTGAATAAACAACACGAAAGCAAAGGGAATGCCTGTGCATGGAAAATCCCAGAAAAAGTCATGGATATGGGTGAAGCCCTCCCCACCATTGAGCACATCTACACAGAGCACTGTCACAGGAAACCAGCACCCGTCATCCGGGACCCCCACCACCCAGGCCACGCTGTCTTCCTGCTGCTGCCATCAGGAAGAAGGTACAGGAGCCCCAGGACCCACACTACCAGGCTCAGGAGCAGGTATTCCCCTGAACCATCAGCCCTTGAATCAGCGGGGAAAGCTTTGTCCAACTTCACTCACCCCACCACTATGTTCCAACAACCTACAAGCTCGCTTTCAAAGACTCTTCATCTCATGCACTCGATATTTATTGATCAATTATTTATTATTAATATTTTTTCACTTTTTTTATTTGCACAGATTGCTGTCTTTTGCTCTTTGATTATTTGTCCATCCTGTTGGGTGTGATTTTTCATTAATTCTACTGTGTTTCTTGGATTTAGTCCATAAGACAATAAGACCTAGGAGCAGAATTGAGTCTGCATCATAGCTGATCCATTTTTCTTCTCAGCCCCAAACTTCTGCCTTCTGCCTGTATCCCTTCATGCCCTGACCACTCAAGAATCTATCAACCTCTGCTTAAATATACATACAGGCTTGGCCTCCCCAGCTGCCTGTGGCAACAAATTCCACCGAATTCCATATTTACTGAGAACACCCACAAGAAAACGTATCTCAGGGTTGTAAGTGGAGATACACTGTAAATGTACTTCGATAATAAATTTACTTTGACCTTAAAGCTATATGAGTAATGAAGTCGTGAGGGGAAGGACTTTCTTCTCAAACACAGCCATTCACAGCTCAGAATTACCTTCCCACTACTCCAAACAATAGCTTGGTCATCAATCTCCAACATGTTCTCAAAAGTCGCCGAACCGTCATATTTCCCAACGCTCACCACATCAGCAATGTCACTGGCTCTTACTTGCCAGTTTATAAGCTCATATTTCGGGACCCAGTCGTTATCATGGTGGGATTGTGTGCTGTTGCCATTTACGTTTATGGAGCTTAACGTTTTCAAATAATACAGCAGCTTTGAAAAGGAAGAGAAGGAGAGGATCAGTTCAGAATAACGGTCGGTAA
Source organism: Mobula birostris (assembly GCF_030028105.1). Taxonomy (NCBI): domain Eukaryota; kingdom Metazoa; phylum Chordata; class Chondrichthyes; order Myliobatiformes; family Myliobatidae; genus Mobula; species Mobula birostris. Next base: position 9,868,300 of record NC_092373.1, read on the forward strand.
GCTATAAGGCAATAAGACAGAGGAGCAGAATCAGGCCAGTTACAGCACCAAACAGGCCCTTTGGCCACACTGATTTGCAACTGACTAGCAAGTACTATCTGCCTAAATTTTACTTCACATAAGACGATGTCATGGGAGCAGAATTAGGCCATTCAGCCCATTGAGACTGCTCCGCCATTCCATTACGGATGATTATTTGTTTTCTGGTTGCCCAATTGACCAGAGAGGAAGCTACACACAGGTAGGTGGGAGAGATTTAAAAAGAAGCACTTGCAACTTTTGGCTTTCTCCATTGGACCAATGGAATTAAGAAAGGTGGCTACACACAGGTCAGGGCGAGGGGTTTAAAAATCTCGCTTGGAATGGGTCCACAGAATTCTAAATGGGGAGGCTGAGCAGTCAGAAGGCTTGTTACATATTGGTACCAATGAGATAGGTAGGAATGGGAAAAGGTCCTGAAAAGAGAATTTAGGGAGTTGGGTGGAAATCTGAAAAGCAGGACATCCAGGGTAGTAATCTCTGGATTGCTGCCTGTGCCATGTGCCAGTAAGGGTATGACTAGGAAAATTTTGCAGATGAATGTGTGGCTGAGGAACTGGTGCAGGGGACAGGGCTTCAGATTTCTGGGTCATTGGGCTCTCTTCTGGACTTGTACAAAAGGGACGGTTGCACCTGAACCTGAGGGGGACCAATATCTTTGTAGGCAGGTTTGCTAAAGCTTTTGGGAAGGGCTTAGCAAGGGGATAGGAACCAGAATGATAGGGCTGAGGATGGGCACTTGCTATACAACTAGATGCAGTGTGTAGTAAGACTGTGAGGAAGGACAGGTAGATGATAGAGCAAATTTGCAGTCAACGGGATGAGTTGCAGTGAGACAAAATTGAAAAGGGTGATGAATATAGGACTGAAGATGTTATATTTGAATGTAGGCAGTATATGGAATAAGGTACATGATCTTGCAGTGCAATTAGAGATTGACAAGTGGCTCCTCTGAGTCGTGGCTAAAAGAAAATCATAGTTGGGAGCTTAGCATCCAAGGATACATTTTGTATTGAAAAGGTAGGCAGGTGGGCAGAGGGGGTGGGATGGCTCTTTCGGTAAGGAACTGAAATCAAATCCTTAGAAAGAGGTGACATAGGATCAGAAGCAGTAAAATTGTGGTGGGTAGGGTTAAGGACCTTGAGGGTAAAAAGACCCTGATGGGAGTTATATACCAACCTTTGACCAGTAGCAATGATGTGGGCTACAAATTACAACAGGAGATAGAAAACCAATGTCAAAAGGGCAATGTTACAATAGTTATGGGTGATTTCAACAAGCAGGTAGATTGGGTTGGAATCCAAGAGAGAGAATTCGTAGAATGCCTTTTAGAGATAGCTTTTTAGAGCAGCTTTTGGTTGAGCCTATGAGGGGAACGGCCATTTTGGATTGGGTGTTGTGTAATGAACTGGATTTAATTAAAGAGCTTAAAGTTCATAATTAAGGAGGCAGTGTTCATCATATGATAGACTCACCCTGCAGTTTAAGATGTATCAGTATTACAGTAGAGTAAAGGGGACTTTAGAGACATGAAGGAGGAACTGGCCAATGTTGATTGAAGGGGACACTATCAGCGATGATGGCAAAACAGTAATGGCTGGAGCTTATGGGATAAATTCAGAAGGTGCAGGAGAGGTAAGTGCACATCCCAAAGCAGAAGTATACTAAATGCAGGATGACACAACTGCAAATGACAAGGGAAGTCAACAACAACATAAAAGCAAAAGAGAAGAGCAAACATTAGTGGGAAAGCAGAGGATTGGGAAACTTCTAAAAACCAACAGAAGGCAACTAAAAAATCAAAAGGAGGGAAAAGATGAAATATGAAGGTAAACTAGCCAATAATATCAAAGAGGATACCAAATGTGTTTTTTTTTCTGGTATATAAAGAGTAAAAGAGAGGTAAGAGAAGATATTGGGCTGATGGAACATGACACTGCCAGAGTAGTAATGGGGGCCAAGGAAATGGTGGATGACTTAAGTAAACATTTTGCATCCATCTTTCCTGTGGAAAACACTAGCAGTATGCCAAAAGTTCAAGAGTGGCAAGGTGCAGAAGTGAGTGCATTTGATAATACAAGGGAGGAAATGCTTGGGAAGCTGAAAGCTCTGAGGTTAGATTTGGTTGGACCAGATGGACTACACCACAGAGTTCTGAAAGAGGTAGCTGAAGAGATTGTGGCGGCATCAGTAATGATCATTAAAGAACATTAGTAATGATCATTCATGTATGGCACTTTGACAAGGTGCCACACATGAGGCTGTTTAACAAGATAAGAACTCATTGTGTTACAGGGAAAGTACTAGCGTGGTAGATGATTGGCGGATTTGCCAGGAAGCAAAGAATAGGAATAAGAGGAGCTTTTTCTGCTTCTGTTTACATTATATGTCAATGATTTGGATGATGAAATTGATAGCTTTGTGACCAAGTTTGCTGATGATACTAAGAAAGGTGGAGGGGCAGGTAATGTTGAGGAAGCAGGGAGGCGACAGAAGGACTTACACAATTTAGGAGAATGGGTACAGAAAAATAGAGGGTTATGGGTAACCCTAGGTAATTTCTAAGGTAAGGACATGTTTGGCACAGCTTTTTGGGCTGAAGGGCCTGTATTGTGCTGTAGGTTTTCCATGTTTCTAATGGGCAAAGAAGTGGCAGATGGGATAGTGTCGGGAAGTGTATGATCATGTACTTTGCTAGAAGGAACAGAAGCGTAGATTATTTTCTAAAGGGGCAGAAAATTCAAAAATCTGAGGTGCAAAGGGACTTGGGAGTCCTTGTGCAGGATGAGTTGGTGGTGACAAAAGCAAATGCAATGATAGAATTCATTTCACGAGGACTAGAATATAAAAGCAAAGATTTAATGCTAAGGCTTAATAAAGCAATAGTGAAGCCTCAATGGTGAGCAATTTTGCGTCCCTTATTGAAGAAAAGATTTGCTGACATTGGAGAGGGTTCAGAGGAGGTTCCCAAGAATGATTGCAGGAATGAAAGGGTTAACATATAAGGAGCATTTGATTGCTCGGGGCTTGTACTCACTGAAGTTTAGAAGAATGAGGGGGTGGGATCTCATTGAAGCCTACAGAAAGTTGAAAGGCCGAGATAGAGTGGATGTGGAAAGGATATTTCCCATAATGGGTGAACTGTGAATAGAGAGCACTGCCTCAGAATAGATGGGCATCCAGCTAGAACAGAGATGAGGAGGAATTTCTTTAGCCAGAGTTGGTGATTCTGTGGAATTCATTGCACAGGTGGCTGTGGAGGTCAAGTTATTGATTATATTCGAGGCAGAAGTTGATAGATTCTTGATTAGCCAGGGCATGAAAAGTTACAGGAAGAAGGCAGAGAATGGGATCGAGAAGGAAAATGGATCAGTCATGATGAAATGATGGAGCAGACTCAATGGGCTGAATGGCCCAATTTTGCTCCTATACCTCATGGTTTTATTTCTCCTCTCAACCCCATTTTCCTGTCTTCCCCCATAACTTTAGATACCTTTTCTAATCAAGTACCTATCAGCCCAAATTTAAATATGCCCAAATGATTGGGCCTCCACAGCTGTTTATGGCAATGAATTGCACAAATTCACCCTCACTTGGCTGAAAAAAATTCCTCCTCATTTCTGTCTTTCAATTCTGAGGCTCTGCCCTCTAGTCCTAGACTCCTTCAATAGGAAACATCCTCTCCACATCCACTCTTTCAATATTCAATAGGTTCCTATGAGAACCCCCCACCATCCCTCAATTTTTAAAACACCAGTGAGTACAGACCCAGAGCCATTGAATGTTCCTGATCCATTAACCTTTTCATTCCCGGGATTACTCTGCTGAAACTCCTCTGAACCCTCTACAATGCTACCTTATCTTTCCTTACATATTAGGCTAAAACTGCTCACAGTGCATGTTGTGATGGGTCAAACAGATTAGAAACAGGCCTTTCGACCTACTGAGCTCACTTTAATCATCACATCTATCTGTATTAATTGTATTAATTATCACTCCTCACCTCAATCCACCCATCACCTCCCAGCCTCTGTCACAATGCCCACTCTCCCTTCTTCCACCTGCCTATCATCCCTCTTCACCTCGATCCACCCATCACCTCCCAGCCTCTGTCACTAGACCCACTCTCCCCTCCTCCATCTGTCCATCACCTTCCTCACCTGGATCCACCCATCACCTCCCAGCCTCCGTCACTATTCCCACTCTCCCCTCCTCCATCTGCCTGTCTCTCCTCCTCACCTCGATCCATCCGTCAACTTGCAGTTCTATCTTTACCCTTTCTCTCCTCCTCCCCTTATAATGGCCATCTCTCCTCTATCTTTCAGTCTAGAATCTAGACTCTAGATGAAGGGTCATGAACTTAAATGTTGACAGTACATTTCCGGTCACAGACGCTGCCTGAGTTCTTATGTCCTAGACTCTCCCACTATAGTTAGCAATGAGAACTTATCACAGCTTTAAGACCTAACTTGTAACTGAGGGAATTCTTGCAGATCAGTTCTGTTTAGTCACGTAACTCTGCATTGCCTACCTTCTGTGATTCGAAGTCTGACATATTGGTGCACCTGTCCTCCCCACAGGAGAGCGTGTTGTGAATAGCCCGTGCTACAGCGTACATGGCATTGTACACACGGTAGGAGATTCGCAGCTGGGAGGTTTCAGTGTAGGGGTTAGTGATGTCTTGTAAATGCTCTTCCCCGGTACATTGTTGAACTGATTTCTCATTAATTTTATCTTGCTGTTTAGCCATGGTGCACCTGAACGTCCTCTCCCAGAACTCATCCATCAAGGTGTTTCCTGGAGAATGGAAGGGGTTGACTTGAAGAAGGAACTCCTTTAACCCTGGCACCCTTCCATCGGGTACAACGAATCCCATTGCACCCCTGAGGAAGCGTGCATTCTCTTTTGGAGTCAGGATCGGGATTGTGATCCACGATTCACTCCCAATCCACTGGATTCCCGTTACGTTCTGGTGCACTACCTCACGTAGTAAAACTTCCATTTCAGCCGGCCTAGCGAAAGAGATGACTATCTTTGTGGAAGCTTGCTCTATCATCCTGATAATCTCACGTATTTTCTCTCTGGAGTCTGTCTTGGAGAAGACTAATTTGTAGGCAATGCAAATGCCGGCTTCTCTGAAGTTCTGAATGATGGTTTCGGTCTCCATGGCGATGTAGGTGGAATTGCTTTGGAATAAGCCGATCCAATTCCAGCCGAAATACTTCACCAGTAAAGTGATGGCTCTTATTTGATGGGAATCATCTGGCACAATTTCGAAGAGGGTGGGGAATTCTCTGTCACTAAAGCACTGGCACCTAGCAGAAAAACTGATCTAGAAAGAGGGAATAAAATAAGATTATTAGTCCATAAGACCAAAAGATATAGGAGCTCAATTAGGCCATTTGGCCATTCAAGCCCGCTCCATTTCATCATGGCTGATCCACTTCCCTATTACTCCAATCTCCTTCCTTCTCCCCGTATCTCTTCATGCCCTGGCAAATCAAGAATCTATTAATTGCTTCCTTAAATATACCCAATGAACTGGCCTCCACAGCCGCCTGTGGCAACAAATTCCACAGATTCACCACTCCCTGGTGAAAGAAATTCCTCCTGCTCTCTATTCTAAGTGGACCTCCCTTTATCCTGAGGCTGTGTCCTCTGGTCTTAGACTCCCACACCATAGGAAACATCCTCTCCACATTCACTCTATCAAGGCCTTTCAACATTTGATAGGTTTTAATAAGATCCCCCTTATTCTTCTGAATTCCAGTGAGTACAGGTCCAGAGACATCAAACGCTCCTCATCTGACAAGCCTTTCAATCCCGGAATAAAATACTTAAGCCTCCTTTCAACCCTCTCCAATATCAACACATACTTGCCTAGATAAGAGGCCTAAAACTGCTCACAATATTCCAAAAGAAAGTGGAGTTCTAATTGCAAGAATATGGGGGACATGGGCCAAGCCAAATATGGAGCGACACAGAAAACGGTTTTGATTTGACTTTGGCTTTCATGTTTCCAGCCACGATCCTTCATCAGAAGCAATGACTGTTTATTCCTTTCCGCAGATGGTGTCTGAACTGCTGAGTTCCTACAGCGTCTTGTGTGTGCTGCTCAAATATTGGCATTGGTGTTGTCTTATTATTGCCATAAAATACAAATGGAAACATTTATTTTTAATGAAATTAACATTGGTTTACTATTAAAATGTACTGAGATACGGTGAAAAGCTTTTTTTGTGTACTGACCAAAGTGAGACCTCATTTTGAGTACTGTGAACAGTTTTGGGCCCCTTACCTTAGAAAGGATGTGCGAACATTCAAGAGGGTTCAAAGGAGGTTCACAAAAATGGTTCCAGGATTGAATAGCTTGTCATATAATGAGTGTTTGATGACTCTGGGCTTCTATTTACTGGAATTCAGAAGAATGATGGGTGACCTCATTGAAACCTATCGAATGTTGAAAGGCTTTGACAGAGTGGATGTGGAGATAATATTTCCTATGGTTGGTGAGCCTAGGACCAGAGGACACAGCCTCAGAATAGAGGGATGTCCTTCAGAGAGTGATGAATCTGTGGTCAAGTCTTTTCGTATGTTTAAGGCAGAGGTTGATAGATTCTTGATTAGTCAGGGCTTGAAGGAATACAGGGAGAAGGCACGAGATTGAGGCTGAGTGGAAAAATGGAACAGCCATAATGAAATGGTGGACCAGACTTGATGGGCCAAGTGGCCTAATTCTGCTCCTATATCTTATGGTCTTAAATCAATACACAGTGCATTAATGCAAACATGAGGAAATCTGCAGATGCTGGAAATTCAAGCAACACACACAAAAAATGCTGGTGAATGCAGCAGGCCAGGCAGCATCTCTAGGAAGAGGTACAGTCGATGTTTCAGGCCGAGACCCTTCGTCAGGACTAACTGAAAGAAGAGATAGTAAGAGATTTGAAAGTGGGAGGGGAAGGGGGAGATCCAAAATGATAAGAGAAGGCTTCTTCATCTTCACCTGAAACATCGACTGCCCATTTCCCTCCAGAGATGCTGCCTGACCCCTTGAATTGCTTCAACATGTTATGTGTTTTCTTTCTGAATGAATTGACAGGCAGGAGTGAGTCTCATTCTCAAACAGCTGCCCCCAATCCAGATTTGAAGTTATCAGCTCAATTGCTTATTTCAAGTTCCTGGGAGTGAACATCCCCAGTAGCCTCTCTTGGTCTGACCACATAGATGCTATGACCAAGAAAGTTCACCAGTGTCTCTACTTCCTCTTGTCTTCATTAACCTTCACCATTTTTTTAATTGATGCACCATGCAAAGCATCCTATCTGGAAGCATCAGAGTTTGGTATGGCAACTGCTCTGCTTGTGACCACAAGAAGAAACTGCAGTGTTGTGGTACAGCTCTTTCCATAAGACCATAAGACATAGGGGCAAAATAGGTCATTTGGCCTATCAGCTCTGCTCCACCATTTGACCACGTCTGATTTATTATCCCACTCAACCCCATTCTCCTGACTTCTCTCCGTAATCTTTAGCACCCTGACTAAACGAAAACCTATCAAGCTCTGCTTTAAATATACCCAAGACTTGGCTTCCACAGATTCACCACACTCTGGCTAAAGAAATTTCTCCTGATCTGTTCTAACAGGAAGGCCCTCTATTCTGAGGCTGTGCCCACTGATCCGAGATTCCTCAGCTATATGAAACATACTTTCCATGTCCACTCTATCTATCTTTCAATATTCCATCGCAGATCTAGCCTCCTTTTCCATGGACTTGGTCTCTACTTTGCTGCTTTGGTAAAGCAGTCAACATGATCAAAGATCCCACCGCCCCCAGACAGCTACGTTCCTGGAAATTCACATCATGGATGACCTCACTTGATGCCTTAATATCACCTCCCTGAACAAGAAGGCACATTAGCACCTCCACTTCTGAAGAAGATTGAGGCAAGCCAGGCTCCCCCTGCCCGCCCATCTTAACTGCATTTACAGGAGCACCATTGAGAGCATCCTGACAAATTGCATCTCCATCCGGTATGGGAGCAAAAGAGCAGCGGACCAGCAGTCCCTACAAAGGACTGTGAGACCAGCTGAGAGGATCATAGGGTTCTCCCTACCATTCACAGGGGACATTGATCAGGAGCACGGCATATGCAGGGCCCTTAGTATTATTTAGGATCCAGCCACCCATCCATCCAGCAGCCTCTTTGACCTTCTACCATCAGGCAGGAGACTCCGATGCATAAAAACGAAAATGGTCGGGATGAGAAATAGTTTCTTTCCCCAGGCCACTGGGCTTCTGAACTCCCTGCTGCATCATATTCAAAGTGTCACTGGTTAAACTGTTCCATACCTTACATTATTTAATATTAATGTACTTTAGTGTTGTTATTTATATGATTCATCTGCAGATTTTATCCTTATCTACATAAGTTATTGTGAGTTATGTGTGACATGTATATTGCTTTTACACACTGATTCAGAGAAACGTTATCTCATTTCTATATACTGTAGATTCTATGGTTATATACAAATATATAGTTAAATGACAATAAACTTGACTTGACTTGACATTCTCTCGTCACCCTTCTCCCATTGGGCAGGTGATACATAAGCCTGAAAGCAGGTACCACCAGGTTCAAAGACGTCTTCTATCCCTCTGTGATAATTCTATAAATGGTCTCTTGTTTGACAGGATGGACTCTCGACCTCACAACCTACATCATCATAGTCTTGCATGCTTTTGTCTACCTGGACTGTACTTTCTCTGCAGCTGTATCCCTTCATTCTGCATTGTGTTATTATCTTCCTAGGACTACTTCAATGCACTATTGTAATGAAATGATCTATGTAAATGTGACGTTCTGTATTGTCACATGTATCCAGGCATAGTGAAAAACTTGTCTTACATACTGTCTATAAAATATAAGACATAGGAGCAGAATCAAGTCATTCCTCCCATCGAGTCTGCCCAGCCATTCCATCATGGCTGATTTATTATCCCTCTCAATCCCATTCTCTGCCTTCTCCACATGAAATTTGATGCCCTTACTAATCATGAATCTATCAACCTCTGCTTTAATCATACTCAATGACTTAGCCTCCACAACCTTCTCTAGCAATGAATTCCACAGACCCACCACCCTCAGGTAAAAGCAATTCTTCCTTATTTCTGTACAAAGGGATGTTCCACTATTCTGAGCCTGTGCCCTCTGGTATTTGACTCAGCCACTACTGGAAACATCTTTTCCACGTCCACTGTCCTAAGCCTTTCAATATTCGAAAGATTTCAATGAGACACCCCCCATTCTTCCAAGCTCCAGCGACTATAGGCCCAATACCATTCATACAGATCAATTCATTACATCAGTACATTGAGGTAGTACAAGGGAAAATCCAAAATATTTTGTGGGTTGCTTCTAGAGGATCCGCAATACAAGTGCATTTATGAGAACCACTTTCACTTTTGAGACAGTGAACAAAATAATAGGTTTTCAAAACGGTACAAGGCTCTTTTTATTAATTTAAAAGCAGCAGGAACGCTTTTTTTTCCTTTGCCACGGTAGTCCAGCTTCACATATAATAAAACATTTGACAGCAATGCAAAGTTATGTGTCAGTTTGCGTCTCAACCCACAGACAGATAGTGCAACACAACTGGTACAGTGAGAGCGTTTTAACTATTGCTTCAGTCTGATATGGAGAAGCCACTGTAGAAGACTGGAAAAAGTTACAGAAAGTTAGAGACTTAGCCAGCTCCATCATGGGCACCAGCCTCCCCAGCATCAAGGACATCTTCAAAAGGTGATGCCTCAAAAAGGCGGCATCCATTATTAAGGTCCCCCATCACCGAGGACGTGCTCATCTTTGTTACCATCAGGAAGGAGGTACAGGAGGGTAAAGGCACGCTCAACATTTTAGGGGCAGCTTCGTCCTCTCCGTTATCAGATTTCTGAATAGATTTTCAACCCAACACTTCCTCACTATTTTCTCTTCTTTTGGCTCTATTTTTGCATTATTTATTTAATTTAACTATATACACACACATATATATAGTTAGACAGATAGATACATTTCTTATTGGAATTTATAATTTTTCTTTGAATATTATGCATTACAATGTACTGTTGCTGAAAACAACAATTTTCACGACATATGCCAGTGGCGTTAAACCTGATTCTGATTTTGGCAATTTGACAGAGCCTTCAAGAACATTGAGATGGCTACGTACCGTTGGGATTGCGAAAGGGCCGGTTAGGAGCGTCTCTGCAAGTGTACTGATGAACCCAGCGTCCGCCAGGAGAGCAGGAATTCGGAGACTGCTTTCACACGTCGATTCAGACAGGTCTTCATCCTGGAGGCTGATGAGGGCCATTACTGCTTTCACCGACAAGGTTTCACTGCGGCAGCCATCGTAGATCTTGTATCCGAGCGTGAGGTTAGGCAGTAGCTTCGTATTGTTGTTGATTTCTTCGATTGCAAAGATCATGGTCTGCGCCAGGCGAAATTCTTTCAGATCAAAACTGTGGGATGTACAGTGTTAAGCATTTATCAGAGAAATATTTTCATATTACACATTTCACTTTCAAGATGGACTAGAGCAACTTTCAGCTCATTAGATAGTTCTTAAATATATTCAGCGTTTAACTACATGGGTACTCTATACTACAATGAACGTCTGTTACAATTGGTTTCATTGTGCTAAATTGCCTGCAACAAAATGGCATCACATATTTATTGGAAGCGCATTTTGATCATTACACCTTCGAATAAGTAGCTTCACATTTCTGGCTTTTTCGGATTGTGAATAATTTAACGGGACAGTGTGTCCTGAACTTTCTTAATGTGAAACTGTGAGCTAAGTCTCTCACTGGTGTAAATCGGAGGTTCACAAGAGTAAAATAAGATAAGATTAAGATGAAACTAATTTTATTTGTTACGTACGCATCGAAATGTTGTGAAATGCGTCATTTGCGTCAACGACCAGCACAGTCCGCGGTTGCGCTGAGGGCAGCCCGCAAGTATCGTCAGGCTTCCAGCACTAAGACAACATTCCCATTTTGGCTTCAATGACTAAAGGCTAACTACTGGGTTAAATTAGCTTAAAAATGGTCAATTTTACTCTAGGGACAGAGCAGTGTACTGAAGACAAGTGTTTAAGGATTTAATGAAAGTCATTAACATAGCTGGTTATGTTAAGATAAATATAAAATGCAGTAACGGAAAGTGAGAAAGCAAGTATATGATTAATACAAATTTGTACACTATAAGTTTAATTATTAACGCTGAAAGCACTGCTCATCAGTCTAACCCTGCCTTTGCAGTCAATGACAAGGGTCACCGCCAACTGACGGGGCTTGGAAACGGGGATACCCCCACTTGCTCCCAAGGAAACCGGACCGCCGCAAGACCAAGGTCCGTTTCTTCCTCTCGGTTCGGTTAAGGGTTACAGAGGGATCAATGGAGAGCGGAGCCCCTTCCCTCACCACGGAGCTCCTCCGATCACATTTCATAGGGAATGGCCTAGCACATACCGGTACGATTAGCACTGACGATGATATCCATCTGCATTCCGAACAAAAGTTCGGAAAATACACCTTGCAAAGTTACTTTGTGAAAAATACGATCATATTTAATGTAACTCTGTAAGCGATTTGATTCCAAAAGAGGAGCTTCGTAACTGTAATCTTACAGCATCATAGAGTTACACAGCACTGAAACAGGCTTTTTGACCCAACTCGTGCCAACCCAGAAGCCTACCTGAGCGTTTGGCTCGAAACCGTTCTTATCTATAAACCTGACCAAATGCCTTTTAACTGTTGGAATTTTGCTTGCCTGCACTACTTCCTCTGACAGCTTGCTATGACTTACGAGTCATGTTCTCAATATTATCTTTGTACTTGCAGCGTTTGCGTTCCGTTGCACGTTGTTATTTATCCGCCTTTGTGTGTAGATTTGCATTGATTCTATTGCATTTTTTGCATCTACTGTGTATGCCCGCAAGAAAGTGAACCGCAGAGTAGTATATAGTGACATGTAAGTCCTTGAACAATACACCTACTTCGTTGCACCAGACTCTGTTTGGAAAATGTTGCCCCCTCGGGTTCCCTTTAAACCTTTACTCTCTCAATTTAAATTTATACCCTCTGATTTTACTCTTCTCCACCGTGGGGAAAAGACTGCGAACTTTCACCTGATCTGTGGCCCTCATGACTTTATAAATCTCTGTTGTTCACCCCTCAGATTCCCTATCCGCTAGTCCCAGTCTATCCAAACCCTCTTTATAGCCCAGGCCCTCCAATCCCGGTAACATATTTGTGAATTTGCTGCAGTTTAATCCTTGCTTCAGCTCGCCGAAAACGGTGGCGACATAAAAGGTTACGGAACACACACCAAAGTTGCTGGTGAAAGCAGCAGGCCAGGCAGCATCTCTTGGAAGAAGTACAGTCGACGTTTCGGGCCGAGACCCTTCGACTGCACCTCTTCCAAGAGATGCCGCCTGGCCTGCTGCGTTCACCAGCAACTTTTATGTGTGTTCTTGAATTTCCAGCATCTGCAGATTTCCTCGTGTTTGCGTTTTTAAAAGGTTACGGACTGGTTGGATAGAGATTAGCTTTATTTGCCACATGCACATCGCAACATCAAATGCGCCGTTTGCATGAAATCGAATTAAATCCGCGAGGATTGTCCGCAATTGTCGCCACGCTTCCGGCGCCAACATAGCATATCCACAATTTATTAACCCTAACCCGCAAGGCCTTGGAGTGTAGAGGGAATCCCACAGCGTCCCGGGGAGAACGTACACATGTCTTACCGGGCGGCAGAGGGAATCGGTAATCGCTAGCGCTATAAAGCGTTGCCCTGACCTCTACGCTCTCACTTGCTACCAGAGCTCTTCAAGTGGGACCTAATCTATCCCACATGACCTGGCTGCTTCCCAGCACAGGGCTCTGGGGTGGCCCGGTTCACTCCGAGCCGGTGGCCCATTACTTCAAAGATTCAAAGGTACAATTTAATGTCAGAGAAATGTACGCAATATACATCCTGAAACGCTTTTACTTCACAGAGGAGTGCCCCAAAGAATAAACGGCAGTTAAATGTTAGAACCTCAAAGTCCCCCCAGCTCCCCCCCCCCACAAGCGTGCAACAATCCCCTCTCCCCCCACCCCCCGACCAACACTTACCTTTCACAGGTTGGAGACGGCGGTTCCGCTGTAAAGGAATGAGCCTCGAGTGGCGGCGTGGTGTCGAAGTGGAAGTGAAAGATTCCACCCACGATGATGTCGCCATCTTTGGTTAGCCCTGGTATATTAAACCCCTTTCGAAGCTCGCAACTGGGTTGGCTCGCTCCTCTCACTGGAGCAAGTGAGAAGCATCCCAACAGCAGAAAGTGATAATACATCGCCGGGGCAACTGTCCGCAGCCGTTCCTCTACACGCGGCACTGGCCCGCTTATGTATCTTGACGAACCCGATCAGTTCGGTAATACCGTGACAGGGAGATCAGTAATGGGAGAAACGCTGGAACGGATCCAACAAAAAATAAGAACGCAAGCTGGAGAATTGTAAGGTGCCTGGGGACAACCAAGTAACAGGAGGAACGAACCGAATCCATTGCCCCCGTGACTAAAAGCTGCACATGGGCTCAATTCATTATAAACTTGGCCCCGGACCCAGATTGCTCAGCTTTATCAGCACGCTGTGGGGATCGCACTGCAACGTAAACGAGAGCATACGACCCCTGCCCCTCGCTGCATCAGGAAAGTAGCCTACCCACCCAACCAGGAGTTTTACCATTTTTTGAATACCGTACCCACCCCAACCAGGACTGTTACCAATTTTTATCGATACACCATGGAAACCAATTTGTCAAGATGCATAACGGTTTGGTACGGCGACAGCTCCGTGCGTGACCGCAAGACGAGAGTTGTGGATACAACTCAGCATATCACTGAAACCAGTGGCCCCCCCCTCACCTCCAAGGCCTTTGCCAGTAAATCAACGAAAACGACCAAATACCCCACCCAACCCGGGTATTCCCCCCTCTCTCTCCCACCCCCTCCCATCGGGCAGAAGATACAAAAACCTGAAAGCACGTATCACCAGGCTGAAGGGCAGCTTCGCCCCACTGTTACAGAACTATTACATTATTTTCGACCTCATGCATTTTTTTTGGTTTCCTTTATTCTGCATTGTTATTGTTTTGCCTGTTCTACCTCAATGCACCATGTATTGATTTGGCCTGCACAAATAGTATACCAGACAAGTTTTTCATTGAGTCTCAATACATGTGACAATGATAAACCAACACCAAGATAGGCTGGACGAGGAGATCATGTTTCCTACAGTGGGGGAGTCTCAGACCAGACAGCACAGCCTCAGAATAGAGAAACGTCTCTTTAGAACAGAGACAAAGAGGAATTTCTTGAGCCAGAGGTTAGAGAACCTGTGGAATTCATTCCACAGACAGCTGTGGATGCCAAGTCAATGGGAATATATAAAGTGGAGGTTGATAGGTTCTTGGTTAGTGAAGGAGTCAAAGGTTACGGGGAAGAGGTAGGACTACGGGGGTGAGAGGGATAATAAATCATCCATGATGGAATAGTGCAGATTCAATGGGCTGAATGGCCTCATTCAGCTCCTATGTGTTATGTCTTATGTTCCAAGCTGAATTTCGTAGCACAGATGTGTTCTGTGCCTCAGCATAGAGTCACAGATTTAAACAGGCCTTTGGTCTTTAGCACAATTTGCCCATGCCTACCTGAGCTAGTCCTATTTGGCCCATGTCAGTCTAAATCTTTCCCAGTCCTGAACCTGTCCAAATGTCTGTTGAAGCCTGTAACTGTACCTGCCTCTACACCTCGTCTGGCAGATCTTTCCATCAACCCATCAGTATCCATGTGGAAATGTTGTTCCTTCAGACTTTCCCCTTTCACTTTAAACCAATGTACACTCATTTATTGGGGGAAAAAGATGATGAACATTCACATTACCCCTCAGGATTTTTTAACTGTCCACAGGGTCACCCCTCAGTCTCCTTTGGTCCAAGAAAATTAGCCCTGGCTTGTCCAGTCTCTCCTTATAACTCAAGCCTTCCAGTACTGCCAAAACCATTATTAAATCTTTCTGTACTCACTCTAGCATAATTACATCCTTACTACAGTATACTGAGCAATATTCCAGGATGGTCTCACCAACATCTCCAGTTGTATCATGACATTCCAACTTTTGTTCTTATTGCATCATCTGATATTAGCTAGTGCTTTCACCAACTTTTTTTCCTGTGTGTCTCTTTCACAGTTTAAAGTAACCATGAGATTCATTTTCTTGCGGGCATTCACAGTAAATTAAAGACATCCATTAGTCTTGCGAGACCATGGATCTGCGCCTAGAAAGTCTTCACTCTCCAGGGCACTGGCCTGGGCAAGGTTGTATGGAAGACCAACAGTTGCCCATGCTGCAAGTCTCCCCTCTCCACAAGACCAGTGGACCCATACAGCTTGGCACCAGTGTCGTCACAGAGCAATGTGTGATTAAGTGCCTTGCTCAAGGAAACAACACATTGCCTCGGCTGGGGCTCGAACTTATGACCTTCAGGTCGCTAGTCCAATGCCTTAACCACTTGGCCACGTGCCCACTCACAGTAAATACAAATCAATGAAAGACTCTACCTAAAATGCAAAGGACAACAAAAATTGTGCAAATGCAAAACAATAATAATAATATAAATAAATAAACAAACTATAAAAACATGAGATGAAGGGTCCCTGAAAGTGAATTCATCGGTCGTGGGGACAGTCCATTGCTGGGGTGAATGAAGTTATCTCCTCTGGTTCAAGAGCTTGACGGTTCAGGGGTAATAACTGTTCCTGAGCCTGGTGGTGTTCATGAAACTTGTACCTCTAGGGTTTTCTATTCGACAAAGATCTCCAGGGCCTTTCCATTCACTGTTTTTGTCTTGAGATTAGATTAGCTTTATTGCTTTATTAGATTAGCTTTATACATGTAGAATGAAACATTGAAATGTGTTGTAAAATGTGCTGTTAAATGTGTTGTTGGTGTCAATGACCAACACAGCCCGAGGATGTGCTGGGGGCAGCCCGCAAGTGTCGGCATGCTTCTCATGCCAATATAGCATGCCCACAACTTACTAACTCCAACTCATACATCTTTAGAATGTGGGAGGAAACTGAAGCACCCAGGGGAAATCTTTATGCCTTTCATTCCTTGGAACCTTCTTGTAAACCTCCTCTGGACCTTCTCCAATGCCAGCACATCCTTTCTTAGATACAGGTCTGGCACTAAGTCTGGTCCTGGGCCTCAGAGGGTAGGGAACTGAGGAGGATGGCATCAGTAATAGAGGACTCTAGAGTTAGGGGATCAGAGAGGTGATTCTGTGGACACATAAAGAAAACACGGATGGTAGTTTGCCTCCCTGGTGCCAGGGTCTGTGATGTTTCTGAACACATCCACAATATCCTGAAAAGGGAGGGTGATGTCGTGGTACATATTGCTCCTGATGATATAGGTAGAAAAAGGGAGGAGGACCTAAAAACAGAATACAGGGAGTTAGAAAGGAAGCTGAGAACCAGGACCTCAAGGGTAGTAATCTCAGGATTGCTGCCTGTGCCACGTGACAGTGAGGATAGGAGTAGAATGAGGTGGCAGATAAATGTGTGGCTGAAGAATTGGAGCTGGGGGAGGGATTCAGACTTCTGGATCATTGGGACCTCTTCTGGGGCAGGTGTGACTGATATAAGAGGGATGGGTTGCACTTGAGTCCAAAGGGGACCAATATTCTTGTGGGTAGGTTTGCTAGAGCTGTTGGGAGTGGCTTAAACTAATATGGAAGAAGGATGGGAACCAGTATGATAGAGCTGAGGACGAACCAGCAGGTTTATAAGTAGATGATGGGTGTAACATGATTGTAAGGAAGGTCTAGCCAGTGACTGGGTACAAACCTGTTCAAAAGTGATGGGTTGCAGCTGAACCCGAGTGTGACCAATATTCTCGCGGACAGGTTTGTTAGAGCAGTTGGAAAGGGTTTAAACTAACTTGGTAGGGAGGTGGGAAATGGAATGAAGGGACTGAGGATAGGACAGATAATAAAAGTAAAGGTAGCATGCAGTCAGGTTGTCAGGAAGGGCAGGCAGGTGATGGGACTTAGTTACAGTCAACAAGCTGAGTATTAAATCAATAAGGATGCAGAACCAGAAAGGATAGCAAATAC
This sequence comes from Mobula birostris, assembly GCF_030028105.1. NCBI lineage: Eukaryota > Metazoa > Chordata > Chondrichthyes > Myliobatiformes > Myliobatidae > Mobula > Mobula birostris. The sequence goes on from NC_092373.1 coordinate 9,885,568, forward strand.
GGTACTCAAGGTGTTGTATCTAAATGTCCGTAGTATAAAAAATAAGGTGAATGATCTTGTTGCACTATTACAGATTGCCAGGTATGATGTTGTGGTCATCACTGAATTGTGGCTGAAGGATGGTTGTAGTTTGGAGCTGAATGTCCAAGGTTACACATTGTATTGGAGGAATAGGAGGGTAGGCGGGCGGGAGGAGAAGATGGTGGCGCGACGCAGTGCGCGCAGCCTCTCTGGTGAAATGATATTGTATTTGTTAAATAGGCACAATACTGATTTGTTGGAGGCAGCCGCGAGAAGCACAGAGGAACATCTGGAGAAATTTCTGAAATGCCCGGTTTATTGCCGCTGCTACTGTGCGATCGGGAGTCTCCGTAGGGAAGGCCCCAAATCCTTGGCTTTGCCTGCTGCTGGCGACTGGGTCTGGGGTCAAAGCGCTCGGTAGAGATGGTGCTCGGTGCTCGGTGTCGGAGGGCTGGTCGGAGGCTCGGAGTTTTCAGACGACTCAGAGTCGGACTGTGGTCGGGCATGGCAGGGAGAGTTTTCTTCCTTCTCCCGTCTGCGTGAAATGTGGGACTTTTGAGAGACTTTGAACTTTTTTTTACCATGCCCATGGCCTGTTCTTCATCAAGTTATGGTATTGCTTGCACTGTTGTAACTGTATGTTATAATTATGTGGTTTTTGTCAGTTTTTCAGTCTTGGTCTGTCCTGTGTTTCTGTGATATCGCACCGGAGGAATGTTGTATCATTTCTTAATGCATGCATTACTAAATGACAATAAAAGAGGACTGCGTGTCCTCATAACCTAATCTAATCTATTCTAGGCAGAGGGCACTACTGGTAAAGAATGGCATCAAATCAGTAGAATGTTGTGACATAGGATTGGAAGACGTTGAATCCTTATGGGTTGCATTAAGAAACTACAAGGGTAAAAGGACATTGATGGCAGTTATATACAGGCTTCCCAACAGTGGCGGGGAGGTGGACCACGGATCACAACAGGAAATAGAAAAGGCGAGTCAAAAGGGCAATGTTATGGTAGACATGGAGATTTTAACATGCAGGTAGATTGGGAAAATCAGGTTGGTAATGGATTTCAATACAGTGAGTTTGTTGAAAGCCTAAGAGATAGCTTTTTAGAGCAGTTTGTCGTTGAGCCTACTAGGGGATCAGCTATACTGGATTGGGTGATATGTAATGAACTGGAGGCAATTAGGGAGTTAAAGGTAAAAGAACCCTTAGGAACCAGTGATCACAATATGATTGTGTTCAACTTGAAATTTGATAGGGAGAAAGTAAAGTCTGATGCAGCAGTATTTCAGTGGAGTAAGGGAAATTACAGTGGTCAAAGTAAATTGGAAGGAGCTGCTGGCAGGGATGTCAGCAGAACAGCAAAGGCGTGCTTTTCTGAGAAAAATGAGGAAGGTGCAGGACATATGGATTCCAAAAATGAAGAAATACTCAAATTGTAAAATAGTACAACCGTGGCTGACAAGGGAAATCAAAGCTATTGTAAAAGCAAAAGAAAGGGCATACAACAAAGTAAAAATTAGTGGGAAGATAGAAGATTGGGAAGTTTTCAAAAACCTACAAACAGCAGCTAAAAAAATCATTAGAAGGGAAAAAATGAAGTATGAAAGCAAGCTTGCAAATAAAATCAAAGTAGAAAGTAAAAGAATTTTCAAGTATGTTAAAAGTGTAAGAGAAATGAGAGTGAATATGGGACTGCTAGAAAATGAGGCAGGAGAAATAATAACAGGGGACAAGAAGATGGCTAATGAACTGGATGAATATTTTCCCTCAGTCTTCACTGTGGAAGGCACTAAAGTGGTATGCCTGATGTTGTAGTGTGTGAAGGAAGAGAAGTGGGTGCAGTTACTGTTACAAGAGAGAAGATATTCAAAAAGCTGAAAGACCTAAAGGTACACAAGTCACCTGGACCAGAGGAACTGCACCCTAAGGTTCTAAAAGAGGTAGCATTAGAGATTGGGATGCCATTAGAAATGATCTTCCAAAAATCAATGGACTCTGGTCTTGTGCGAGAGGACTGGAAAATTGCAAATGTTACACCACTCTTTAAGAAAGGAGGAAGGCAGCAGTAAGGAAATTATAGAGCAGTTTGAGCCTGATCTCGGTGGTTGGGAAGATGTTAAAGTCAATTGTTAAGGATGAGGTGATGGACTATTTGGTGACACAGGGCAAGATGGTACAAAGTCAGTATGGTTTCCTTCAGGGAAAATCCTGCCTGATGAACCTGTTGGAATTCTTTGAAGCAATTGCAAGTAAGGTAGATAAAGGGGATGCAGTGGATGTTATATATTTGGATTTTCAGAAGGCCTTTGACAAGATATCACACATGAATCTGCTTACCAAGTTAAGAGCCCATGGTATTACAGGAAAGTTACTAACATGGTTAGAGCATTGGCTGATTGGTAAGAGGCAGCCAGTGGGAATAAAAGGATCTTTTTCTGGTTGGCTGCCAGTGACTAGTGGTGTTCCACAGGGGTCGGCATTGGAACCGCTTCTTTTTATGCTGTATATAAATGATTTAGATGATGGAATAAATGGCTTTGTTGCCAAGTTTTCAGATGCTACAAAGATTAGTGGAGGGGCAGGTAGTATTAAGAAAACATGTAGGATGCAGAAGGACTTAGATAGATTAGGAAAATGGGCAAGAAAATGGCAAATGAAATACAATGTTGGAAAATGTACGCTCATGCACTTTGTTAGTAGAAATAAATGTGCGGATTATTTTCTAAATGGGGAGAATATACAGGAATCTGAGATGCAGAGGGACTTGCAAGTTCTTGTGCAGAGCACTCTGGAAGTTAACTTGCAGGCTGAGTCGCTGGTGAGGAAGGCAAATGCAATGTTAGCATTCATTTCAAGAGGTCTAGAATACAAGAGCAAGGATGTGATGCTGAGACTTTATAAGGCACTGGTGAGGCCTCACCATGAGTACTGTGAACAGTTTTGGGCCCCTCATCTTAGAAAAGATGTGCTGGCATTGGAGAGGGTCCAGAGGAGGTTCACAACGATGGTTCCAGGAATGAAAGGGTTGTCATATGAGGAACGCTTGATGGCTCTTGGTCTATACTCGCTGGATTTCAGAAGAATGAGGGGGATCTTATTGAAACCTTTCAAATGTTGAAAAGCCTAGACAGAGTAGATGTGGAAAGGATGTTTCCCATGGTGGGAGAGTCTAGGACAAGAGGGCACAGCCTCAGGATAGAGGGGCGCCTTTTCCAAAACAGAGATGTGGAGAAATTTCTTTAGCCAAAGGGTGGAGAATTTGTGGAATTTATTGCCACAGGCAGCTGTGGAGGCCAGGTTGTTGGGTGTATTTAAGGCAGAGGTTGATAGGCTCTTTATTGGACATGGCATCAAAGGTTCCAGGGAGAAGACCGGGAACTGGGGCTGTGGAGGAGATAGAAAAAAACAATCAGCCATGATTGAATGGCAGAGCAAACTCAAAGGGCCAGATGGCCTAATTTTACTCCTATGTCGTATGGTCTTATGGTCTAAGTGCAGACAGAGCAAAGACTTCAGTTGTACTACTGAGGCAAAATTGAAAAGGGCAAAGAATGCAGAACCAAAGCTCTGTACTTAAACATGCTTAGCATTCAGAATAAGGTGGATGAACTCATGGCACTAATAGAGATTGGTTGGAATAATGTTGTGGCCATCACTGAGTTATGGCTGAAAGGCGGCCATAATTGAGAGCTTAACAGCAAAGGGTGTTGTGTAAAAAGGACAGGCAGGAAGGCATATGTGGTGGTGTGGCTCTGTTGATAAGAGATGGAATTACATCTTTAGAAAGAGATGACATCGAGTCAGAGAATTTTGAATCTTTGTGGGTGGAGTTAAGAAACTGCAAGTGAAAAAAAAAACATCATGGAAATCATATATAGGCCTCCAAATAGTAGCAAAGGCGTGGGATTGAGATTGCAAAGGGACCTGGAAAAGGTATGTAATAAGGGTAATGTCACAATTGTAATGGGGAACTTCAATATGCAAGGAGATTGAGAAAATCAGGTTGGCGTCAGATCACAGGAGAGCGAACTTGTTGAATGCCTACAAGATGGCTTTTTAGAACAATTTGTGCTTGAACCTACTCAGGGAAAGGAAATCCAAGATTGAGCGATATACTGCGTCCGGTGCTCCCGATGTGGCCTTCTATATATCGGCGAGACCCGACGCAGACTGGGAGACCGCTTTGCTGAACACCTATGCTCTGTCCGCCAGAGAAAGCAGGATCTCCCAGTGGCCACACATTTTAATTCCACATCCCATTCCCATTCTGACATGTCTATCCACGGCTTCCTCTACTGTAAAGATGAAGCCACACTCAGGTTGGAGGAACAACACCTTATATTCCATCTGGGTAGCCTCCAACCTGATGGCATGAACATCGACTTCTCTAACTTCCACTAATGCCCCACCTCCCCCTTGTACCCCATCCGTTATTTATTTTTATACACACCTTCTTTCTCTCACTCTCCTTTTTCTCCCTCTGTCCCTCTCACTATACCGCTTGCCCATACTCTGGGTTCCCCCTCACCACCCCGTCTTTCTCCCCGGACCTCCTGTCCCATGATCCTCTCATATCCCTTTTGCCAATCACCTGTCCAGCTCTTGGCTCCATCCCTCCCCCTCCTGTCTTCTCCTATCATTTTGGATCTCCCCCTCCCCCTCCCACTTTCAAATCCCTTACCCACTCTTCCTTCAGTTAGTCCTGATGAAGGGTCTCGGCCTGAAACGTCGACTGTACCTCTTCCCAGAGATGCTGCCTGGCCTGCTGCGTTCACCAGCAACTTTGATGTGTGTTGCTCTGAGATTGGGTGTTGTGTAATGACCCATATCTTATTAGGCAGCTTAATGTAATGGAACTCTTAGTAGGCAATGATCAAAATATGATTGAAATCATACTGTGGTTTGAGAGGGAGAAGCACAAGTCGCATGTATCAGTATCACAATGGAATAAAGGGGATTATAGAGGCATGAGAGAGGAGCTTGCCCAGTTGGATTGGAGGAGGATCCTGGCAGGGATGACGGCAGAGCAGAGGTGGCTGAAGTTTCTGGGAATAACTCACAAGGAGCAGGATAGATACATCCTACAGAAGAAGTTCTTAAATGGGAGGGGTAGGCAACTGCGGCTGACAAAGGAAGTTAATGACTGTTGTGATGGGATCTTGAATTACCCCTATGAACTATGCTTTGAAAAGAGAGAGAGAGAGAGAGACAAAGACTAACTTTTGGACTGTCATTTTAAGGCACGAGAAAGAACTGGCTAACTTTTAGATTTCTGCTGAGCTGGAGATGGCACCGAGCATCTCATAAGTTGCTATGGTGACCGAAGGCGGTGTTATTTGATGGACAATCGATGCTATGATTTTTTGGCAGCATGTTGATACTTCTCAAGGACAGTTGCCTGCTTGTGCATTTCTTACACAGAGAAGAGAAGGAGGAGTTATTTGAGTGACAGTTAATGCTCAGCATGGGAAGATAAAATGGAAGGTCAGATGATAGACCTGAGACACAGGTTTTGGACGCTGAATGAGCTTTGTTGTGCCCGCAGAAAAAAGTGGGTTTTTGGAGGATCGGTCAGGCAGATTGATCAGTGGCTCTTGCAGTGAAAAGGAAAGGCAGTGACCGGTGGGGAATTGTCCATGTGTCCACCCTTGCCTGGGTGATTCTCCACCACAGAAAACTGGTCCCCCTCGTTGTGGTCACAGTCGGTGACTTTTAAAGGATTTCGAAGGACAACGAGAAGATCGACGGTGTCAGCTCACCTGAAGACTCAAATCTCTCCCTCTCTCTCTCCATCACTACTCAACTCAATACCACGAACTGAAGTGAACTTTACTCATCATCGTAAGACTGTATCTTTTTACTCTGTATCTCTACTGCGATTGCTCTGCTATGGAGAGTGGAGACTGCTTTTTATCGCTGGTGAGATTGCTCTGATACAGAGAGGGGAAATGTTGCCCAGGTTTTCTGTGTTTTAAATGTGGACTTGGACAGCGAACTTTTTTCAGTCTTAAGGTTTTTTAGTGTTCTTTGTTTTTTGCCTGATCATTTCCCTTTCTTTTGTGTGTGTGGGGTAGGGTCTGTTCTGGTTTGTTTGTTTTTCGTGTGGGGAGGAGAGATTTGGAGGTTGATGTTCATGCTGCCTCTCTTTTCTTTCTTGGTTTCACAGCTATCTGGAGAAGAAGAATTTCAGAGATGTATATTTTGATAATAAATGAACCTTTGTATCAAGATATATTTAAAGACACAACAGTGTGTGAATTCAGACGTCAAAGCCCTGCGTCAGCAAGTGTGCTTGTCCACAGGGGACGTCAGGGACCCAATGTCTGTCAGTTCACTGGAGGCTGGTAGCCCAGAGAGAGCTGGTCCTGGAGTTCGAGGACTTTCTGTGTGTGTTAGTAGGTGGGTGAGTGAGAGGTGGGGAAAGAGGCTTGTTGTGCTGTTGTGTCGTTGCTGCTATTTGTGTTCTTCTGCTGATGATAATGGGCATGGTTTGTTAGTGCTGGAATGTGTGATGACACTTGTGGGCTGCCCCCAGCACATCTTTGATACGTTAACATAAAAACTGCATTTCACTGTGTGTTTTGATGTACATGATTCATAAATGAACCTGTATCAGCATCAGAATCTGAATTATTATTCAATTAAGTCCATGAATCAAAACCAGAATCAGAATCAGGTTGAATATGATTGGCATATATTGTGAAATTTGTTAACTTTGTGGTGGCAGTACAATGCAATACATGATAATAGAGAAAAAAACTGTGAATTACAGTATGTATATATAAATTAAACATGTAGTGCAAAAATAGAGGAAAAAAGAAAAAAAAAGGAGTGATGTAGTGTTCATGGGTTCAAAGTCGATTCAGAAATTGGATGGCAGAGGGGAAGAAGCTGCTCCTGAATCAAGTGTGCACCTTCAGGCTTCTGTACCTCCAGGGCATGTCCTGGGTGCTGGGGGTCCTTAATGCTGGACGCCAACTTTCTGAGGCACCGCTCCTTAAAGATGTCCTGGATACCACAGAGGCTAGTGCCCATGATGGAGCCGGCTAACTTTACAGCTCTCTGCAGCTGACTTCCATCCTATGCAGCAGTCTCCCCCCCATACCAGACGGTGATGAAACCAGTTAGAATGCTCTCCGTGGTACATCTGTAGAAATTTGGGAGTGCTTTTGGAGACATATCTAATCTCCTCAAACTCCTTATGAAATATCGCCACTGTCTTGAATCAGTAGTGATGACCTTGAAAATATAGAATTATCCCAAACAACACAATATTGTCTGGCATGTGAGATAATTGTTCACTACTGCTAGCTGTTCACCTGTGTTGTACCTAGCCTTATTTCGATTGGTTTATTATCGTCACATATACCGAGATACAGTGAAAAACTTCCCTTGCACACTGTTCACAAACAAGAGAAAATCTGCGGATGCTGGAAATTTGAGCAACGCACACAAAATGCTGGAGGAACTCAGCAGGCCAGGCAGCATCTATGGAAAAAAGTACAGTCGATGTTTCCCTTCAGCAGGACTGGTTTCCAGCTGTTTTTTGATCTGATTTCCAGCTTTTCTGACAACCTTAGGGATGGGAAACACATCTCTTAATGTATACGAACCAGATTGGACTGATTATGATGAAGTGCCAAGGGCGCATGTGGCCGACTATTTATGCAGTGAATCAATTAGGCCTCCAACACTCAGCAGGCCCCTCACATCTTGTGCGAGCTTTTGAGTGGGTATGTTTGTACTACAATACCATAGTGTCTGACATCCACCTGGCCCCAACACACCTGAAAAACAAGGACACTTATATCAGAATGCTGTTTCTCAATTTCAGCTCAGTAATTAACCAGACCCTGGTGAACAAGCTCCTACACCTCAACCTAAATATTGGGTGCTGGATTTCCTAATGAACGGACCTCAGACCACCCTCCCTATCATCTTCAACACTGAATGAGCAGGTAATAGATAGGAGCTACAGGGAGCTAGCCACCCTTAGGCTGAAAGAGCCAGGGTGACTGTCAGAAGAGGAAGGGGAAATGGATAGCCAGTTCAGATACACCTGTGGCTGTTGCTCTCAGCAATAAGTACACCACTTTTGATACTGTTGAGTGGTACAAACTACCGGGCAGGGGTGGGGGAAGCCACAGTGACTGGGTCTCTGGCACTGAGTCTGGTGCTATGGCTCAGACGAAAAGAGAGGCGAAGCAGAGGGCAGTATTGATAAGAAGATTCCTTAGTCAGAGGAACAGAGATGAGGTTCTGTGGGCGTGATCGAGACACCCATGTTGCCTCCAAGGTGCCAGCGTCAGGTATGGCTCAGAATGGGTCCATGGCATTCTAAAGGGGGAGGGTAAACAGCTAGAAGCCTTGCTACATATCGGCACCAATGACATTCATCGACAAGGCGAGGAGGCCCTGAAGAGAGATTTTAGGGAGCAAGGTGGAAAACTGCAAAAAAAGGACCTCCAGGGTAGTAATCTCTAGATTGCTACCCATGCCACGTGCCAGTAAAGGTATTTAGAAATTTAGAAATTAGTCCACACATTACTACTACCAAAGCGCATGACCATGCAAAAAATCGACATTGTATTTCATTTGCCACTTTCTTGCTCATTCTCCTAATTTGTCTAAGTCATTCTGCATTCTACCTGTTTCCACAACACTTCCTGTCCCTCCACCAATCTTCATATCATCTGCAAACTTGGCAACAAAGCCATCTATTCCATCATCTAAATCATTTATATACCGCATAAAAAGAAGTGGTCCCAACATTGACCCCTGCAGAACACCACTAGTCACTGGCAGCTAACCGGCAAAGGATTCTTTATTCCCATTCATTGCCTCCTACCAATCAGTCAATGATCGAACCATGCCAGTAACTTTCCTGTAATACCATGGGATCTTAACTTGGTAAGCAGCCTCATCTGTGGAACTTTGTCAAAGGCCTTCTGAACGTCCAAATATACAACATCCACTGCATCCACTTTATCTATCCTACTTGTAATCTCAAAGAATTCTAACAGGTTCATCAGGTAAGATATTTATGAATTTCAGCTTTATCAAACAGTTAGTAGGAAAAATAAAATTAAAAAGTAAAAAGTGTCCATTACAGTTAACCCAGTCCAAATGTGCACATAAGTTGGAGCTCATCTTGAAGTTGTCTTTAACTCACGTGCTAGAACCATAGTCAGCATGGAAGCTCACACCACCTTCTTAACGTCACTCAAAATCCATTTCAAACAAATGGGCTGCCACATGGGAGTAATCGTTCTTCCTCCTTGAAGCCATTCACTGCACAAAACACCTTGTACAACAGGGACAGTATCCTCAACCATCTTCCCTCCTGTCTTCTCCCAGCTCCCGTCAAAAAGACCTCGACCCACACCAGTGACCATCACAAAACCTCTCCACCCAGCATTCTCCAGAACCTTCTCCCCATTTCACCATCCTGATTGGATGACACTACATTCCTAAGCATGAATATTACAACCTCTTACCTTTAGCTCAAACCCAAACTTGCTGAAAGCAGTAGAGACTGCTTTTATGGAACTGCTAAAATGTAATACAGCATAGCAGTAAAAACCTTAACCAGGGCGTTACATGAACATGCAATCAATTTATGTAATCTTATGTATTTATACTTATAGTGCTTTTTTTCTTGTGTTCTTTATGTTTATTGTGATTTCTATGCTACATTGGATCTGGTGCAATAATCATTTCATTCTCCTTTTCACTTGTGTACAGATGAATGACAGCAAACAATCTTGAATGTTGAATCTTTCAACTTGGTGGGCCGTGGTTCATTGCTCTCGCACTGTAATTTTCCCAGCAAATACCGTGGCTAACATGATTCAGTACAAATATTTAATCCCACTGCTCTATTGCTGCTCTTAAGACCATGAGACTGTAAGACACAGGGGCAGAATTGGGCCATTTGGCATTGAATCTGCTCCCCATTCCATCGCAGCTGATTTATTATCCCTCTCAACCCTATTCTCCTGCCTTCTTCCTGTAACCTTTGACACCTTGACTAATTAAGAACCTATTAACCTCTGCTTCAAATATACCCAAAGGCTTGGCCTCCACAGCTATCTACGGCAATGAATTCCACAGGTTTCCCCACCCCCTTAGCTGAAGAATTTCTGCCTCATCTCTTTTCTGAAGGGATGTCCTTCTATTCTTGCTCAAAGCATATGCAACAGAGTGGACATGGACAGGATGTTTCCTATAGCGGAGGAGTCTAGGATCAGAATACAAGAACATTCATTTATAACAGAGATGGGGGGGAGATTTCTTTAGCCCAAGAGTGGAGAATTCATTGCCACAAATGGCTGTGGAGGCCAAGTCATTGGGTATATTTCTATTCTGCTTTGTATCTCAACAAATAAATAAATGAGCCCCAGCAGAATTGCAGAGTAGATTCAATGGGCCAAATAGCCTAATTCTGTTCCTTTGTCTTATGGTCTCACACTGGTACGGTCATAGCTGAAGTTTACTTAAGAAACCTTGCCAAAAGATGAGCATAAGACTTTGATAACTTAATCAGTTTATTGAAATGATCATAAAGGCTGCAACATCATGGTAGCATGGTAGTGTAGCAGTGAGTGCAATTGCTTTACAGTGCCAGCAGTTCACCCTTCGGGATTTGATTCCCGCCACTGTCTGTAAGGAGTGTGTACATTCTCCCCCATGGTCATGTCGGCTTCCTCTGGGTACTCCAGTCCAAATAATGTGCAGTTAGTGTTACTGAGTTGGGGGCTTGGTATGTTTCCTCCAGAAGCATGGTGACACTGGCACGCTGCCCAGCACAATCTGCAAACAATGCATTTAACTCTACATGTGACAAATAAAGCTAATCTTATCTCAAGTCAAAGACAGTCAGAGTGGCTGTCAGAGAGCTCAGCACTCGGTAATCAATCTCTTTCTCTCTCTCTCTCAATGGTGCGAGAGAGTCTGCTGCCAATTTTCGAGTCGGGGAACTCGAAATGAAAAGCGAAGTTTCAGGCTAACTGTAACATTGAAATAGTGACTGTTGTCTCCCCTGTCGCTGGGGAAGGAGCAATATCTGTCTTTGCCTTGTTAGTGAGAGAGTGCCTATGGGGCGTTGATATTGTCAGAGTGAACAGATAGTCTTTGATGCACCGTAGATCACGGTCTCTTTTTGCTGTTGCTTGCATGGTGGATGGTGGGAATGCTGATGCTTTATGCTAGAATAAGTGGGGGAGGGTTTGATGATGTTTGCTGCTGCTTGTGCGTGGGAGGGGCTTTGGGGTTCTTCTGTTTTTTCTGACCTTCATTCTTTGGGGTTTTTCTTTGTTTTGCAGATGTGCGTGGAGAGTGAGAATTTTAGGTTGCATATTGTATATATTTTCTGATATTAAATGGAACTATGGAACTATTGAAATATTTTAAGATACATATAAAATAACTAAAAGTTTGGAGTATTTAACAAGTTTATCACTAATTTTGTAGAATTATCATTGGTATAAATAGGACTATTCTGTGGGCAATACATCAGTAATTGGGCGACACAGCATCGTGGTTAACATGACACTGATACAGCTTGGGGCATCAGAGTTCTGAGTTCAATTCCGATATCGTCTGTAAAGGGTTTGTACATTCCTCCTTGAGAACGTGTGGGTTTCCTCCGGGTGCTCCAGTTTCCTCCCACAGTCCAAAGACAGACTTGTTAGTAGGTTAATTGGTCACTGGAACTTCACCTGTGATGAGGTAAGGGTTAAATAGGAGCTTTGTTGAGTGATGCGGCTTGTTGGGTTGAAAGGGTCAGTTCCAAAACAGGATTAGAGTACATCATTTCCAAAGCTTTATATGGAGTCTTGTATTTCTTTAGGACTGTTCAATGTTAAAAATCCAATCTTAATTTGACACTTTTCTATGTCAATATAAAAAATAAAACTTCAGATGATAAAAATGTTGGGCTGAGAAAACATTTTGGCAGGTGATGGGGCAAAGGTGTAGCCATTGGGATGAGTTGCAGTGAAATCAAAGCAAAAAGTATCAAATACTGGTCTTAAGGTGTTGTACTTAAATGCACGCAGCATAAGGAATAAGGTGGATGATCTTGTTGTACAGCTACAGATTGGCAGGTATGATATTGTGGCCATCACTGAGACCTGGCTAAAGGATGCATGTCTCTGGGAGCTGAACGTCCAAGGATACACGGTGTATCGGAAGGATAGGAAGGTAGGCAGAGGGGGAGGCGTGGCTTTATTGGTAAGAAATGATATTAAATCATTAGAAAGAGGTGACATAGGATCAGAAGGTGCAGAATCTTTATGGGTTGAGCTAAGGAATAGCAGGGGTAAAAGGACCCTGATGGCAGTTATTTATAGGCCTCCAAACAGCTGCAGGGATGTGGACTAGAAATTACAACTGGAATAGAAAAGGCTTGTCAGAAGAGCAGTGTTATGATAATTGTGTGGGATTTTAACATGCGAGTAGATTGGAAAAATCAGGTCGGCACTGGATCTCAAGAGAGCGAATTTGTAGAATGTCTGCGAGATGGCTTTTTAGAACAGCTTGTTGTTGAGCCTACTAGGGGATCGGCTGTACTGGATTGGGTATTGTGTAATGAACTGGAGGTGATTGGAGAGATTGAGGTGAAGGAACCCTAAGGAGGCAGTGATCATAACATGATTGAGTTCACTGTGAAATTAGAAAAAGAGAAGCCGAAATCTGATGTGTCAGTGTTTCAGTGCAGTAAAGGAAATTACAGTGGCATGAGAGAGGAACTGGCCAAAGTTGACTGGAAAGGGACACTGGCGGGAAAGGCGGCAGAGCAGCAGTGGCTGGAGTTTATGCGAGAAATGAGGAATGTGCAAGACAGGTATATTCCAAAAAAGAAGAAATATTCCAGTGGAAAAAGGATGCAACCGTGGTTGACAAAAGAAGTCAAAGCCAAAGTTAAAGCAAAGGAGAGGGCATACAAGGAAGCAAAAATTAGTGGGAAGACAGAGGATTGGGAAGTTTTTAAAACCTTACAAAAGGAAACCAAGAAGGTCATTAAGAGAGAAAAGATTAACTATGAAAGGAAACTAGCAAATAATTTCAAAGAGGATACTAAAAGCTTTTTCAAGTATATAAAGAGTAAAAGACAGGTGAGAGTAGATACAGGACCGATAGAAAATGATACTGGAGAAATTGTAATGGGAGATGAGGAGATGGCAGAGGAACTGAACAAGTATTTTGCATCAGTCTTCACTGAGGAAGACAGCAGGATACCGGACACTCAAGGGTGGCAGGGAAGAGAAGTGTGCGCAGTCACAATTACGACAGAGAAAGTACTCAGGAAGCTGAATAGGCTAAAGGTCGATAAATCTCCTGGACCAGATGGAATGCACCCTCGTGTTCTGAAGGAAGTAGCTGTGGAGATTGCAGAGGCATTAGCAATGATCTTTCAAAAGTCGATAGATTCTGGCATGGTTCTGGAAGACTGGAAGATTGCAAATGTCACTTCGCTATTTAAGAAGGGGGCAAGGAAGCAAAAAGGAAATTATAGACCTGTTAGCTTGACGTCGGTGGTTGGGAAGTTGTTGGAGTCGATTGTCAAGGATGAGGTTACAGAGTACCTGGAGGCATATGACAAGATAGGCAGAACTCAGCATGGATTCCTTAAAGGAAAATCCTGCCTGACAAACCTATTACAATTTTTTGAGGAAATTACCAGTAGGCTAGACAAGGGAGATGCAGTGGATGTTGTATATTTGGATTTTCAGAAGGCCTTTGACAAGGTGCCACACATGAGGCTACTTAACAAGATAAGAGCCCATGGAATTACAGGAAAGTTGCATACGTGGATAGAGCGTTGGCTGATTGGCAGGAAACAGAGAGTGGGAATAAAGGGATCCTATTCTGGTTGGCTGCCGGTTACCAGTGGTGTTCCACAGGGATCAGTGTTGGGGCCGCTTCTTTTTACATTGTACATCAACGATTTGGATTATGGAATAGATGGCTTTGTGGCTAAGTTTGCTGACGATACGAAGATAGGTGGAGGGGCCGGTAGTGTTGAGGAAACGGAGAGTCTGAAGAGAAACTTGGATAGATTGGAAGAATGGGCAGAGAAGTGGCAAATGAAGTACAATGTTGGAAAGTGTATGGTTATGCACTTTGGCAGAAAAAATAAACGGGCAGACTATTATTTAAATGGGGAAAGAATTCAAAGTTCTGAGATGCAACGGGACTTGGGAGTCCTCGTACAGGATTCCCTTAAAGTTAACCTCCAGGTTGAGTCAGTAGTGAAGAAGGCGAATGCAATGTTGGCATTCATTTCTAGAGGAATAGAGTATAGGAGCAGGGATGTGATGTTGCGGCTCTATAAGGCGCTGGTGAGACCTCACTTGGAGTACTGTGGGCAGTTTTGGTCTCCTTATTTAAGAAAGGATGTGCTGACGTTGGAGAGGGTACAGAAAAGATTCACTAGAATGATTCTGGGAATGAGAGGGTTAACATAGAAACATAGAAAATAGGTGCAGGAGTAGGCCATTCGGCCCTTCGAGCCTGCACCGCCATTTATTATGATCATGGCGTATCATCCAACACAGAACCCTGCACCAGCCTTCCCTCCATACCCCCTGATCCCCGTAGCCACAAGGGCCATATCTAACTCCCTCCTAAATATAGCCAATGAACTGGCCTCAACTGTTTCCTGTGGCAGAGAATTCCACAGATTCACCACTCTGTGTGTGAAGATTTTCCTAATCTCGGTCCTAAAAGGCTTCCCCTTTATCTTCAAACTGTGACCCCTCGTTCTGGACTTCCCCAACATCGGGAACAATCTTCCTGCAACTAGCCTGTCCAATCCCTTTAGGATTTTATACGTTTCAATCAGATCCCCCCTCAATCTTCTAAATTCCAATGAGTACAAGCCCAGTTCATCCAGTCTTTCTTCATATGAAAGTCCTACCATCCCAGGAATCAATCTGGTGAACCTTCTTTGTACTCCCTCTATGGCAAGGATGTCTTTCCTCAGATTAGGGGACCAAAACTGCACACAATACTCCAGGTGTGGTCTCACCAAGGCCTTGTACATCTGCAGTAGTACCTCCCTGCTCCTGTACTCGAATCCTCTCGCTATAAATGCCAGCATACCATTCACCTTTTTCACCGCCTGCTGTACCTGCATGCCCACTTTCAATGACTGGTGTATAATGACACCCAGGTCTCGTTGCACCTCCCCTTTTCCTAATCGGCCACCATTCAGATAATAATGTTTTCCTATTTTTGCCACTAAAGTGGATAACTTCACATTTATCCAGATTAAATTGCATCTGCCATGAATTTGCCCACTCACCCAACCTATCCAAATCACCCTGCATCCTCTTAGCATCCTCCTCACAGCTAACACTGCCACCCAGCTTCATGTCATCAGCAAACTTGGAGATGCTGCATTTAATTTCCTCATCCAAGTCATTAATATATATTGTAAACAACTGGGGTCCCAGCACTGAGCCTTGCGGTACCCCACTAGTCACTGCCTGCCATTCTGAAAAGGTCCCGTTTATTCCCACTCTTTGCTTCCTGTCTGCTAACCAATTCTCTATCCACATCAATACCTTACCCCCAATACCGTATGAGGAACGTTTGTCCGCTCTTGGACTGTATTCCTTGGAGTTTAGAAGAATGAGGGGAGACCTCATAGAAACATTTCGAATGTTAAAAGGCATGGACAGAGTGTATGTGGCAAAGTTGTTTCCCATGATGGGGGAGTCTAGTATGAGAGGGCATGACTTCAGGATTGAAGGGCGCCCTTTCAGAACAGAAATGCCAAGAAATTTTTTTAGTCAGAGGGTGGTGAATCTATGGAATTTGTTGCCACGGGCAGCAGTGGAGGCCAAGTCATTGGGTGTATTTAAGGCAGAGATTGATAGGTATCTGAGTAGCCAGGGCATCAAGGGTTATGGTGAGAAGGCGGGGCAGTGGGACTAAATAGGATAAAATGGATCAGCTCATGATAAAACGGCGGAGCAGACTCGATGGGCCGAATGGCCTACTTCTGCTCCTTGGTCTTATGGTCTTATTATGGTCTTATGGGTCGAAATCAACATTTTAACAATTGCTTTTGTTACTCTAATGGCTAGAAGATCTATACTATTGAATTGGAAAGAGATTAGTCCTCCGACTACACTTCATTGGTTTTCTCAAACTATATCTTGTTTAAATCTAGAAAAAATTAGAAGTGTCATTTATGACCCAACTATTAAATTTAATGAGACTTGGAGACCATTTATTCGATATTTCCACATGATGTAATTTGACCCTTGCCAAATCTATTTTGTGATTTCAATATATGGGGAGAGGAGCAGAAGTGGCGACACTGTTGGTTCTATCTGAGGTATCATAGCAGCCCTTTTTTTTCTTTTTCTTTTCCTTAGTTTTCTTCTAGTTTGGGTAGATTAGCTTTTTTTTAGGGGATATACTTTTTTTCTTTTTCTGTTTGTTTACGGATATTTTTGTATTTTATGTATACCCTTTATATATTTTATTGTTAATCTGTGTAATTTTGGGAGGTTCACTGACTATGTGTTACCTGACTGTATACTTTTATAATATAATTATTATTAATTAATACAATCCCAATTGCTCTGTACTTATTTTTTGTAATGTGTATGATGTTGAAACTAATAAAAGGATTGAAAAAGAAATCAACATTTTAAGTGGCTTCTCTCAAAGTGTCTTTGACTTGAAATGCTAACTCTGTTTCTTCTTCCACAGATGCTGCCTGGCCCACTGAAGGATTCCAGCACACTTCTGTGTGCGGAGTGGAGATATGCATCACTTTAACTAGTTGACTAGTCCAAAGCGCTGCAGAGTTGTCACCGAATCACACAACCACATTTCTGGAGGGCATTCAGTTCTTTTTGCCTTTGGATCTCTGCATTAAATATTTCTTTGTGTTCTTTTCTGGCTGAAGCAAGATGATGTAACACTTGGGAGCAAAAATACAGAAGAGAAGCCCAAAACTGGAAGCCAAGATTGCAAATACCTCGACGGCCACTGAGTACTTGCCAGGGGAGCTGACGTAAGCTGGGATGAAAGTAATCCAGACTGCACAAAATATGAGCATGCTGAAGGTTATGAAGGTGGCTTCGTTGAAGTTGTCGGGTAGCTTCCGTGCGAAGAATGCAAGGGCACAGCATAGCAACGCAAGAACACCGATATAACTGAAGACACAGCAGAAGTACACCATAGATCCAACGTTGCACTCCAGAATAATAATAGACTTGTAATATTTCGTGCTGTTAACAGGGACAGGAGGTGCGGTGGTGAGCCACATAATGCAGATTATGGTTTGGACTGACGTAAGACCAAAGACATTCAGTCTCTGATGCATTCGGCTAAGCCACTTGAGCTTCTTGTTGTTGGGAAGCCTGGTTTTGAAAGCCATCAGCACGACAGTGGTTTTCCCCAGAATACATGAAAGACAAAGAACGAAAGAGATGCTGAAAATGGTGTGGCGCAGCATGCAAGACCAGGTGGATGGGCGGTCAATGAAGGTCAGGGAACAGAGGAAGCAAAGGGTTAATGCAAACAGAAGCAGGAAGCTTAGTTCTGAGTTATTGGCTTTGACAAGAGGTGTGTCTTTGTGCCTGTAAAAGATAAGAGCTGTCATCACTGTCAAAAAAGCTCCGATTACCGCAAGAGCCACAAGCGAACATCCCATCTCATCGTCAAAGGAGAGGAATTCGACTTTCTTAGGCACGCACTGGGTTTTTAGCTCATTGGACCAGTATTCTGGAGGACACTTTAAGCAGGACACGGCACCTAAAAGAAAGAAATACAACATGCACTCAGTAGCCACTTTATTAGGTACACCTGTACATCTGCTCATTAATGCAAATATCTAATCAACCAATCATATGGCTGCAACTCAGTGCATAAAAGCAAGCAGACATGGTCAAGAGGTTTAGTTGTCGTTCAGACCAAACATCAGAATGGGGAAGAAATGTGATCTAAGTGACTTTGACTGTGGAATGCTTGTTGGTGCCAGACGGGGTGGGGGGTGGGTGGAGGGGTTTGAGTATCTCAGCAACTGCTGATCTTCTGGGATTTTCACACACAACAGTCTGAATGTTGAGGGGAAAAAACATCCAGTGAAAGGCAGTTCTATGAGCAAAAACACCTCGTTAAAGAGAAGGTCATAGCAAAAAGGTTGGGTTAGTTCACCTGACAGGAAGACAACAGTAACTCAAATAGCCACATGCTCACAACAATGGTGTGCAGAGGAACATCTCTGAATGCACAAAACATTGAACCTTGAAGTGGATGGGCTGCAGCAGCAGAAAATCATGAACACATACTCCTGTACCTAATAAAGTGGCCACTGAGTGTATTAAAGCTGGATCAAAATCATTCCCATACTGTGACTCTTTAAAGCAAGGAAGAGTCATAAAAGAACTACAGAACAGAAAGATGGCCTTGGCCCATCTAGCCTATGCCAACATGGTTTTCTCTCCAGTCCCAGAACCTGGGCCATAGCCCTGCATATCCCTCTTGTTCATACACCTATCCGAACTTCTCTTACAAGTTGCAATTGAACCTGTCTCCGACACTTCTGCTGGTAGCTCATTCCACATATTTATCAACCGACTAGGTTGAGGGGCGAGATGGGAAGTGCATCTGGTCCTCAGTTTTATGTCACTAAAACGGGTCCATCCAATGTGTACTACTTTTTTGAATGAGATCACCTACTTTCGTTAAAATTACAAGTAAATGCACTGAGTCTTCTGTTCTGCCATTCCACCATGGCAGATTTATTATTCCTTTTAAACTCTTTATCCTGCCTTCTCCCTGTAACTGTAATGAACTTAGTAATCAAAAATCCAAAAACGTCTGCTTTAAATATGCTCAATGAGTTGTCCTCCACAGCTGTCAGTGACAGTGAATTCCACAGATTCACCTCCCTCTGGCTCCAGAAATTCCTCCTTATCTCTGTTCTAAAGGGATGTCCTTGTATCCTGAGGCTGTGCCTTCTGGCCCTGGACTCCCCCACTATAGAAAACATCCTCCCTACATCCAGTCTGTCCAGGCCTTTCAATATTTGATGGGTTTCAATGAGATTCCTCTTTATTCTTCTCACCTCCAGTGAGTACAGGCCCAGAGCCATCATCTGCTCCTCTTATGTTAACCCTTTCATTTCCAGGATCATTCTCCTGAACATCCTCTGGACCCTCTCCAATGCCAGTACATCTTTCACAGATAAAAAGATTGGGTGGCACATTGACACAGCAGTTAGCATGATGTTATTACAGCTTGGAACTTGAGTTCAAATCTGGTGCTCTCCTGCAAGATTCTGTACTTCCTCCCCTTGGATGTATGGGTTTTCCCTGGGTGCTCCAGTTTGCCCCCACAATCCAGAGGTGTATTGGGTAGATTAATTGTGATGCGGTTAGGGTTAATCGGGGTTGTTGTGGATTACTGGGGTGGCTTGGCTCAAAAGGTCTGAAAGGCCTACTCCTTGCTGTGCTGCTAAATAAACCATTAAAAGGCCCCAAACTGCTCACAATACTCCGTGCAGTCTGACCAATGCATTACATCCTTGCTTTTATATTGCAGTCCTCTCAAAATTAATACTAATATTGCATTTCTCTTCCTTACCACTGACTCAATCTGCAAGTTAACTTTAGGGAAACCTGCATGAAGACTCCCAAAGCCCTTTGCACCTCTCATTTCTGAATTCTCCCCCCAGTTAGAGTATAGTCTACGCCTTTATTCCTTCAACCAAAATGCATGACTATACACTTCTCTACACTGTATTCCACCTTCCACTTCTTTGCCCATTCTTCTAATCTAAATTGTTCTACAGACTCCCAACTTATAACCATATAACAATTACAGGATGGGAACAGGCCATCTCGGCTCTTCTAGTCCGTGCCGAACTCTTACTTTCACCTAGTCCCTCCAACCTGCACTCATTCCTTTCCTGTCCATATATCTATCCAATTTAACTTTAAATGACAATATCGAACCTGCCTCAACCACTTCTGCTGGAAGCTCAACATTATCTACCGCATGATCACAGGGTGTCAGTTAAGAAATAAAGTATTTAAAAGGGATGTAAGGAAGATTTTTTTTTCTCATCCACTGGCTGGAGTTAGCTCTGCACTGCATGAAAGCATGGTGGAGGCTCAATCTCTACCAGCATTTAAGAATTCCCAAGATGAGGACTTGAATTGCTAAGGTCTAGAGGACTATGGACTAAGTGATTGTTAATGGGATTGATATACGTGTCTGTGCAAAAGCCTAAGGCACATATCTATAGCTCGGGCAGCTAAGAGTTTGGCACAGTATTGTACTTGTCAACATACAGCAGAGAGCAAGTTTGTAAATCTGACGTGAAGGAAGGATGTTGGGATTGGGGAGGATGGAGCGTCACAGGAGGAGTGTGGGACAGGTGGCAGAGAAGGAATGCCAGGGGTGTTGGTACAGACACACCCAGTCCTGAGACACCAGGCAAGGTCATTTGATTCTAAACAATTGGTTTATTGATCATTACAGTACATCTTTTCTGGGTAGCCTCCAACCTGATGGCATGAACATTGATTTCTCAAACTTCCGCTAATGCCTCACCGCCCCCTCGTACCCCATCCGTTATTTATTTATATACATACATTCTTTCTCTCTCTCCTTTTTCTCCCTCTGTCCCTCTGACTATACCCCTTGTCCATCCTCTGGGTTTTTCCCCCCCTCCCCCTTTTCCTTCTCCCTAGGCCTCCTGTCCCATGATCCTCTCATATCCCCTTTGCCAATCACCTGTCCAGCTCTTAGCTTCATTCCTCCCCCTCCTGTCTTCTCCTATCATTTTAGATCTCCCGCG
Organism: Mobula birostris; assembly: GCF_030028105.1. Taxonomy (NCBI): domain Eukaryota; kingdom Metazoa; phylum Chordata; class Chondrichthyes; order Myliobatiformes; family Myliobatidae; genus Mobula; species Mobula birostris. The sequence continues at coordinate 9,906,432 of NC_092373.1, forward strand.
TTCAGATCTCTTACTCACTCTTCCTTCAGTTAGTCCTGACGAAGGGTCTCGGCCCGAAACGTCGACTGTACCTCTTCCCAGAGATGCTGCCTGGCCTGCTGTGTTCACCAGCAACTTTGATGTGTGTTGCTTGAATTTCCAGCACCTGCAGAATTCCTCGTGTTTACATCTTTCTGGTGCTTCCCTCTCCTTCCTCTCTCCCTTCCCTTTAACCAACCATGATTCCCCGCTCCCTGACCCTTCCCACTTTCAATCCACATTAGAGACCCGTATCAGAATCAGGTTTATCATCACTCACGTATGACATGATGTTTGTTTTTCTTTACAGCAGCAGTACAGTGCAATATGTAAAATTACTACAGTACTGTGCGAAAGTCCTAGGCACCCTAGCTATGTACAGTATATGTGCCTAAGATTTTTGCCAGTGGTGTGGATGGATACATGATGGTCAGCATGAACTAGATGGGATGAAGGGCCTGCTCTTGTGCTGTATGACTCGCTGTAAGGGATTTTGTATGAGCTATATAAACACATATCTTTAGAGAACCTAGCATTTCTTTCTACACTGATATTGGTGCAAAGGTTAGTCATTTTTGTCAAAGCAAGTGAAAGAGGGTTTTGTGTCTCAGGCTGAGAAATGGAGCACAGACGAGCGTGTGGTGAGAGAGAGAGAGAGAAAAAAGCCAGTCCCCCCCATGTTTGACCCCTTTGCTTCCCCTTCTATCATCACCCCCTTTCCCCTCCTGGCTCCATCCGTCCACTTCACACATAGTTCCCCACGTCCATTCCATCTTCCATCTGGTTTCAAGTGTCATTCTCCTCTCCCACCTTCTTTACTTATCCAAATGTAATGTTTCTCTCCCTCCAGCAGCTGCCTCCCATCTTCACCCTCCCCTTCCCCTCACCCTGGTCCATCTGCTACTTTTTTTCCCCTCTGGGTCTGTCTCCATCCATCACCCATTCTCCCCATTCCAGCCTGTTCCCTCCCCTCTGTGGTACTATCTCACTGTCATCATACATCCCTCTCACCTCCATTCTCACCTCCCCTCTTTACACCAGTCACCTTGTTTCTTCACCCTCAGTTCTGAAGCAGGATTTTGACCCAAAATGGCGACAATTCCTTTCCTCCCACAGATGTTTCTCACCCCACAGAGTTCCCCCAATCCATTGCTTGTTGCTCCAGATTCCAGTGGCATCCCATGTCTACAAATATTTTCAGGGATCCTTGCCTCTGATCTCACTTCAAGTTGAGGTAGAGTTGGAAGATGGGAAGCTTCGGGGGATGTCAGAGGGAAGTTCTTGACGCATAGAGTGGGGGGTACATGGAATGAGCTGCCACAGGTGGCAGTAGAGGCAGATACATTAGGGATGTTTAGAGGCTCTTCGATAGGAACATGGACAAAAGGAAAAATGGAGAACCAAGTGGGTAGGAAGGTTTAGATTGATATTAGAGTATGTTAAAATGTCAGCATAACTTTGTGGGCCAGAGGGCCTGAACTATGCTGTTCTGCTCTTTGTTCCTCCCCCATTCCAAAGACATCGAGTTAGTAGGTCACGTGAGTGTATTTGACTGGTACGGGCTGGTTGGGCTGGAAGGACCTGTTACCAGGATGTATCTCTAAATGAATAAATAACCCTGGCAGTGGAGACGTTCAAAGGTGGACATGACAATGTGGGAATGGGTGAAGGAAAACTGGAGGGCAATGCAGGAGGGAAGGGTTAGATTGATCCTGGAGTAGGTTGAAAGGTTAGCACAACATCATGGGCCAAAGGGCCTGTACTGATGCTGTCCAGTTCTATGAAAATGGCCCCATTGTGATAACTCCTTTACCCTCCCTCCATTGTGTGGTTAGGTCTCACACACACAAGAAAAATATACATCCGAGTTCCTGCTGGCGATGCCCTTGTCAGCGCGCACATACACACACCTGTGACGTTGTTGATCTCACCATCCGTACACGGAATACAACTAAAACAACACAGCGGCATCTCTTTTTTGACAGTTTTCCACGTGCCTGGAAGACAGTTGTCAGAACAAACTCCACGAGGAACCTGAGATTGGAGAAATTAAATCTGGATTGGTCCAGTGAACTTTAAGGCTGAAAGTGCAATACTTGGTTGTCTTGCAACTCTTCTAAGCTCCAGTGAGTACAGACACAGAGTCATCAAATGCTTCACATACGTTAACCCTTTCATTCCTGGGATCATTCTCATGAATTTCCTTTGGATCCTCTCCAATGCCAGCACATCTTTTCTTAGATAAGGGACCCAAATCTGCTCACAGTACTCTAACAGTGTTTGACCAATCCCTTATAAAACTTGGGCTTTAGTAAGGAAGTAGATTGTTACTTTACCATTGTTTTATTGAACAGTAAGCATCCACAGTTTCTGAGGTGGTTGAGGTGTGCAAGGCTCCCTGCCCTGCTTGCATTTACCCTATCTATACCCCTCACAATTTTGTTTAACTCCAGAAATGTAACTGAACTTTTTTCAAGTTCATGCAAACTTTATTGTCTATATACCAGGGCTAAATGGCATAAAAATTAGCTTTTTGCAATCGCAGCATAGTTCATTATCATGGTACATGATAATTGTAATTAATGAAGGTGCTACACCTAAAATGCACATCTTCCTTTGGTCGCAAACACAAGGAAATCTGCACATGCTGGAATTTCAAGCAACACACATAAAAATTGCTGGTGAATGCAGCAGGCTAGGGAGCATCTCTAGGAAGAGGTACAGTTGACGTTTCCGGCCGAGACTCTTTGTCAGGACGAACTGAAAGAAGAACTAGTAAGAGATTTGGAAGTGGGAGGGGGAGGGGGAGATCCGAAATGATAGGAGAAGACAGGAGGGGGAGGGATGGAGCCAAGAGCTGGATAGGTGATTGGCAAAAGGGATATGAAAGGATCATGGGATGGGAGGCCTAGGAAGAAAGAAAGGGGAAGGTGGGGGGGGAAGCTCAGAGGATGGGCAAGGGGTATAGTGAGTTGGATAGAAGGTCACCTTTGGTCACCTTCAATGCATCTAAGCTGTTGTGGAATGTAAGGAATCTGTGGCTTTAAGATAGTGGACATGTGGACACACAGACACAGACACACACACACATACGTCTGCGATGCCTCAAAAAGGTGGCATCCATCATTAAGGACAGCTTCTTCCCCTCTGCATCAGATTTCTGAATGGGCATTGAACCAATGAACTATTTTTTTCCTCTCTTTTTGCTTTACTTATTGTCCTGATATAGCAACGTGCTAGTGAATCTCTTCTAAATTCTATCTAATACTACTACATCCTTCCTTTAGCATGGCGTCCAGAACAGTCTACGAAAAAAATCAACTGCAGCCTGACCAATTCTTGTTGGAATAGAAATTTCTTGTAAGCTTTCACCTATTCAAATAGTTTTAAATTAATAATCCCACCTCCTTCACTACTACTGTTCTGTATAAGCTGTGTGGGTACACAGCCATGCAGTAGTTGAAATGCTCCTGCTCACAAAGCTTTTGTTGGCATGCAGCTAGAAAAAGTTTATGAAACGTGAACGGTTTTCTTTGTTGTACTGTATTTCATTATACCCTTCAAGTAATAAATAAAATCAAAAGTATGTGATTTTCCAATTTCCATTATAAATATTCATTGTGTGCGTATTAGAAAATAACATTAATTTCCTGCTCAGATCAATGGTTGGTCCATGCAGCTGTAAAAAAAAATAGAGGGAATTTTACTCACTGCTAACCAGGGGAGAGAAAAATCTATCTCTATTCACCTTCCATAACCTGGAAAATAACTTGACTCAGCCAAATAAGCAGATTTTGGAGCATAGATTGCGTAGCAGACTCACTGGGCTGAATATCTCCATTCTGCTCTTGTAGGCTTATGGATTATGTGTGTAGTAATTGCTAGTTTCAATATGCCCTTGAAAGGACAAATATTTTCTACCTTAACATTTACGCTCTGTATAGAAAGGCTCTGACAACATTGTTTTTAAGAGAGGATTCTAAGATTTATAGTAGATCCAGCAGAAGTGAGAGAAAAAGGCTGTGAGTCTTAATCATTGTGGAAGAACAAAGTAATTATGTTACTATTTACTGATTACTATTCACTCTGTTCTTCAGGTGGATGTTTGAAAGCAAAGGACGGTACCATTATCATGGAAAAAGATGAGGTTATGAACAGATGGACTGAGAATATTCAGGAATTGTTTGAAGACGATCGAGGCGAAAAACCAGAAATTAAGAAAAACTTTGAAGGTCCAAGTATTTAAAAATCTGAAGTTCGTAATGTAATAAATAAGATGAACAAGAAAAGGCAGCAGGTCCTGATGAATTAGTAATAGAACAAATTATGGAATTGAAAAACTTACTGATTTAATCAATGACATTTATGAGACTAGAATAATACCAGAAGAGATGAAAAAATCAGTATTTATCACTCTTCCTAAGAAACCTGGAGCAATAGAATGTGAATTACATAGGACCATAAGCTTAGTGAGTCACATCACCAAGATACTTCTAAGAATTTTGATGGCAAGATCTAAAAGTAAGATACAAGCTGAAATAGGTAAAGAACAATGTGGTAAAAGACAAAGGTACAAGAAACGCAATATTAATGTTAAGGATACTATCAGAACGAGCTATTCAAGTGCAAAAATATTTGTTTGTTTGTTTTATTGACTACACAAAAGCATTTGATAAAGTGAAGCACAATAAGTTATTTGAAATATTACAGAAAACTCTAGACCTAGATTTGAAAGACCTCCACCTAATCAGAAATCTGTACTAGGAACAAACTGTCGCTGTAAGAATAGATGGAGAAAAGAGTCAGTTTACGAAAATCAAGAGAGGTGCTAGACAAGGGTGTGTTTTCTCCCCCGATTTATTTAATGTGTACAGTGAAACAATATTACAAAAAAATGAGACATCTTGGGAATCAAAGTTGGCAGTGAAAACATCAATAATTTCAGATTAGCAGATGACACTGTGTTAGTTGCAGGTATGGAGGAAGAACTACAAAACTTAATTGATATATTTGTTGAAGAAAGTGCAAAAATGGGTCTATCTATCAATTACAAAAAGACAGAATGTATGGTGATATCCAAAAAGGCGGCGAATCCTATCTGCAGGCTGAGAATAAATGGGGAAGACATAAAACAAGAACAGAACTTTTGCTACTTAGGAAGCTGGGTGACATCAGATGGCAGGTGTGACATGGACAACAAAAGAAGAATAGGGATGGCAAAAGACACCTTTATGACAATGAAGAATATACTAACCAATACTAAACTAGGCATGACAACCCGCCACAGAGTACTGAAATGTTATGTTTATCCAGTTATGTTATATGGCTCAGAATGTTGGACAATATCTAGTATCATGAGGAAACAAATTGTAGCAGCAGAGATGTGGTTTTTGAGGAGGATGCAAAGAATATCATGGATGAAACGAATATCTAACAAAGATATCATGAACAGAGCAAATACAAAAAGAGAAATAATGTATGAGAACATGAAAAGATAACGTAACTTCATTGGACATGTGATTAGGAAAGAGGAGTTAGAATGCACGGTAATTATGGGAAAGATTAAAGGGAAGAAAGCACGAGGAAGACAAAAACAAATGATGATGGAGACAGCAGCCAGAGAACTGGAAATGAATACCAATGAATTGATCCACAGGAGTGTGTGGGCAAAGCTCAAACTGGGCATGGCCCCTGATAATGATGATGATTTACTGATTGCCATTATCTTTCTTAAAGCTGGAGTCATTGTATAACCTCGATAAGCTATGTATAGAATGTGAGGTTTTGTGCATCACCAGGCTCAAGAACAGCTTCTATCCCACTGTTATATGACTGTTGAATGGCCTCCTAGTATGATAAGATGGACTCTTGGCCTCCCAATCTACCTTGTTATAGCCTTGCACTTTATTGTCTGCCTGCTTTGTAATTTCTCTGTAACAATAACTATTCTGCATTCTGCTATTGTTTTACCTTGCACTATCTCAGTGAACTGTTGGAATCATCTGTATGGATGGCATGCAAAACAAAAGCTTATCTATGGCTCTCGGCAAATGTGACAATAATAATCCAATATAAATAAAATATTGGTCGTGATGAAGGCTCCTGGCCTGAAACATTTACGGTTTATTCCTCTCCATAGATGCTGCTGGGCTCCGTCAGCATTTTGTGTGTGTTCTCTGGATTTCCAGCATCTGCAGAATCTCTTGTGTTTATAAATACAATAAATTTGTTCAGAAAGGGACACCTGAAGAACTGGTAATGTGATGATATGCTTAAGACCATAAAACCTGCAAGCAGAATTAGGCTATTTAGCCCACCGAGCCTGCTTCCCCATTCCATCATGGCTGATTTATTATCCCATTCTCCTGCCTTCTCCCTGTAATTTTTGAGTCCCTGATTAATCAAGAACCTATCAGTCTCTGCCTTGAATATACCCAATGACTTAGCCTGCACTGCTGTTGTGGCAAAGAATTCCACAGATTCACCACCCTCTGTGTAAAGAAATTCATCTTCGTCTCTGTTCTAAATGGATGTCCCTCTATTCTGAGGCTGTTCCCTCTGGTCCTAGACTCCCTCATTTTTGGAAGCATCCACTCTATCTAGGCCTTTCAATATTCAGCATGCTTCAATGAAATTCCACCTCTTTCTTCTAAATTCCAGTGAGTTACAGTCCCAGAGCCATCAAATGCTACTGGTGTTAACCCCTTCTTTCCTGCGATCATTCTCGTGAACCTCCTCTGGACCCTCTCCAACCCTATTAGGTCATTTCATGGTTATTTTGCACAATCTATATTTGTAAACTCCAACTCACCTCTTTTTTTCCATCTATCCAAACAATATCCTCCTTGTTTATGGATAGTCTTTTCTCAAACTGTACAAGTCCATCATAGTGTCCAATCGTCACAACATGAGCAAATCCTTCAGAATCTATTTGCCAGTTTACCAACTCATATAATGGGACTGTATCCAAGTTTTCATCAAAGTATACGTACTCTCCATTCTTAGCAGTGAAGTTCACAGCGTACATATAATGCAGCAGCTTGAGCAAGTGGGAAATTAAAGAGAATAAGTTAGTGAGATTTCGATTTTCAGTATATCAGAATCAGAATCAGGTTCAATATCACAGACATTATCATCATGTGCCATGTCACTGTTCTTGGCAAATACAGTATTTCTACAGAACTGGTTTGACATTGCCTTCTTCTGGGCAGTGTCTTTACAAGATCCCAACCATTATAAATACTCTTCAGAAAAGTAATTGGTTGCATAACCAGGACTTGTGATATGCACCAGCTTCTCATACGAGCATTCACCACCTGCTCCCATGGCTTCACTTGACCGAGACTGGGGGCTAAGCAGGTGCTACACCTTGCCCAAGGCTAGTGGAGAGGAGGATCGCCTTACACCTCCTTTGGTAGAGACGTGTCTCCACCCTGCCATCACAGGCATATGTCTTGAAATTTGTTGTTTTACAGCAGTGGTACATTGCAGTACATGATAATAAAAACTATAAATTACAATCCATATTATATAACTTAAATTAAGCAGTATATAAAGAGAATTAAATGAAACAACTAGTGCAAAAAGAGAGGAAAATACTGAAGTAGTGTTCATGGGTTCATTGTCCATTTGGAAATCTGAGGGCAGAGGGGAAGAAGCTGATCCTGAATGTGGTGAGTGTGTGTCTTCAGGCTCTGCCTTCTATGTGCAAGCCAGTTATGAATCCAAACAGCCAATTCACTGTAAGCCCCATGTACTTAATCTTCTGGATTAGCCTCCCATGAAGGACTTTGTCAAATGCATTTCTAAAATCCATGTGGACAACATCCACTGCCTGCCTTCATCAGTCTCTCTCATCACCTTGTCAAAAAACTCAAGCTGGTAAGGTACGACCTGCCACACACAAAGCCATGCTGGCTTTCCCTATTTAGCCACAGGTTTCCAAATGCTCATATATCCTATCCCGAAGAATTTTCTCCATCAATTTCCCTACAATTGACATGAAACTCACTGGTAAAGTTCCCAGGATTTTCCCTTGCTCCCTTCTTAAATAGAGGGACGACATTAGCCGCTCACCAGTCCTCCTGGGCCTTGCCTGTGGCCCAACTCTTCCTTCTCCCTGACCTCTAAATACCCTATGTATTTATACACTCAGCACTGATCTTCTCATCCTCCATATCCTTTTCCTTCCTAAACACTGAAGCAAAGTACTCATTAAGTACCTCACTCACATTCTCTGCATTCAAGCAAATGTTCCCCCTTTGTCCTTGAGTGGTTCCACTCTCTTCCTATTTATCCTCTTATTCTTGATGTATGTATCAAATGCCTTGGGATTCACTTTAATCCTATTTGCTGAGGACTTTTCATGGCCCTTCCTGGCTTTCCTAATTCCATTTTTTATTTCTTTTCTAGTTTCTTCATTCTCCTCATGTGTTTTGTTTGATGCTGACTTCAGAAGCTTTACATACTGTACTTTTCCATTTTCTTCCTGACTAAATTCATCACCTCTCTGGATGTCTAAGTTCTCTTGTCTTTCCATCCCAAACTATTCCTTCTAACAATAACATACCTTTCCTGTACACTGTGTAATTGATCTTTAAATGCCCTCCACATGGCTGATGTGGACTTGCCAGAAAAAAAAAGTATTACCAACTAACACTTCTTAGTTCCTGTCTAATGCCCTCATAATTTTCCCTACTCCAGTTTAAAGCTCTCCCACAAGGACCATACTTATCCTTATCTATAGCTATCCTGAAAGATAAGGAGTCGTGGTCACTGTTCCCTAACTTTTCACCCACTGAAATCTCAGTCACCTGGCCAGGCTCATTACCCAGCACCAGCTCCAGTATAGCACTTCCTCTTATTGGACCATTCACATATTGATTTAAGCAACCTTCCTGGATGCACTTAACAAACTCTGCCCCATCTATACCCCTTGCACTAAGAAGGTCCCAATTCATTATTAGGGAAGTTGAAATCCCCCATGACAACATCCCTATTATTTTTACACATTTCCTTAATCTGATTACGTATCTATTCCTCAAGAAATTTTGAAATTAAGAAATTAATTTACAATTTATTCTGCTGCTTTAGATTAAAATAATTAAAAAAAACATTTTCCAAACCTTCCTTCAATCAGAAGATATAAAAAGATTCTTTCAGAAATTAGAAAGCCAGTTATGCATAAGTGAGGCCCTCCGGTGGTTGGGGGTCAATGATGGATATTGGGACAATGATGGATATTGTGTCCTAGCTGCCTACTTGATACGATATGGAGAGCAAGTTGTTGTCCATATAGCAGGCTCCCCTTCTTCTCACAACTGATTAATCTAAAGGAAAGGCAGCGATCAATACAGTTTTGCACCAGCAGTGTTTCCAGTCAGTGTTGAACTCAAAGTGCCTGAGGGATTCTAGCTCCAGATTTTCCCTTGAGTTTTACTCCTGAAGCCATCCCCATGAGTGGGTAGAGCCCCAAGGCAGTGGAGGATTGAGATCAGAGTTTTCATTCTCCTAGAAAAGCTGCTAACAAGCACAATCTACCCAAAGCAACTGGTTTTAAGGCACCAGTAGCCCACCTTTGCTCCTTCTCCTGTACAGTAGAAATGGTTAGCAGTTAAGCCACGTGAGAAGGCCAGGACCTGGACTTGGTTGTCAGAGGCTATTTGAGATGCATGCCATTGGGAGCATTTAATTGGTGGCGGGAGCTTATCCCCACTACCACCCCTGGCTATGTAAACCTCAAGGAACCTCAATGGAACTTATGTATAAGTTCCTTATCCCACTTTACAAACACTGTGATCTGAAGGTTGGAAGCAGGTTGGATAAAGAACATTGCAAATGGAGAAAGTCAGTGGGAATATGACTAAGTGTAGAGTCATACCAATGTCTCCTTATTGCATCAGTACAGCCACAATAGACTACATGCCTTCTTTAGCATTGTAAGACACCATAGTTATAGACTGAATATAAGATTGAGAAAAAGTGCTGGAAATATACAACATTTGTTATTAAGCTCTAAACAGAAAGAAAGAGGGAGAAGATCCTTGCAAAAGTTAAAGAACAGTTTATATCCTCACTAATTTCTCCCTCATAGCAATGCAACACTGCGGTTAAGCATTGGAATGTGCACTAAATTGCCAGTTGCAGCTCCCTGAATTCACTCCTGTGCTGTCTGTGAGGAGTTTGTCCATTCTCTCAATGAATGAATGAATGGGTGTCCGGTCATCGCCCACATTCCAGAAACACATGTGCTGTGTATCGCCCCTGGTGGAGTGAGTGGTCGGACCTTGGGGAACTTGAAAGGAATGTAAAATTATCAGGGCAAGGGGATCACTTCAAGAGCAGATCTTCACTATCATGAGAAGATATGAAGGAGGAGACAAGACTGAGATTTATTGTGTATGTGACAATTTTGTTTGTAGGATTTGGAGAGGAGCCGTTGAACTGGGATTGCCAACTGCACACTTTGGGGAGCAAATTTCTGTCTGGGTGAGACTGGAGGAATTTAATCCCCCAAAAAGACTTCTGTATGAACCTTCTTCTCCTAACAGAGGAAACTGGCACTGGAATGGAGGTTGCAGCTGATAAATCTTGGCATCAAATTTCCACCTAATCTTCCATGTAACTTTTATGAGGATCAGTAAAACCCCATAAACGCAAATCCAATTTTTAAATGAATTCTGCATTTGGTTCCGCCCAGAGCACCAGGAACACCACCAAAATTGGCCATTATAGAGACAGAGTCATAGAACACTACAACACAGAAACAGGCCCTTCAGCCCATCTAGTCTGTGCGGAACTATTAATCAGCCCTATCCCATAGACCAGGGGTCTCCAACCTTTTTTGCACTGCGGACCGGTTCATATTGACAATATTTTTGCGGACCAGCCGACCCGGGGGGGCGGATAGGGTTGCCAACGGACAAAAGTAGCAGTCATATACGTTGTTTACCACGAGACTACAATGACCATGAAGCCTTGCGCGGGTACAAGTGCGCATGCGTGACCATGTTGGTACCCCTTTTTTCTTGATCGTTTTCGGCGATTCTGTTCGGGTGGGGGGGGGGTGTTAATCACGACCGGAATATCGGTGATAAGTGGCTAATATACTCAATTTCGTTTCTAAAAGGGTTTATCTAACGAATTTAATATTAAACACACAACGCATATTTTCCTCGCATGAATATAGCGGTAAGTCAATTATCAGGGGAGCTGAACAAAGTGTTGAACAGACTTCCAGTAGAAGTGGTAGAGGCAGGTTCGACATTATCATATAAAGAAAAATTGGATAGGTATATGGACAGGGAAGGAATGGAGGGTTATGGGCTGAGTGCAGGTCGGTGGGACTAGGTGACAGTAGCGTTCGGCACCGACTAGATGGGCGGAGATGGCCTGTTTCCGTGCTGTAATTATTATATAATTATTATATTATAAGTAAGTCAATAGCATCATAACATTTTAAGTAACGTTTGGATATTAAACACACAGCACATATTCTCCCTGTATGAACATACAAAATCATTGCAACACACCAATATCGCTGAATCAGTGGGAGCCCTGGGCTTGTTTTCCTGCAACAACACGGTCCCATCGAGGGGTGACGGGAGACAGCGATACTCGAAGGGGGTTCCTGATGTCCAGTCTATTCCGCAGTTTAGTTTTCGTTGCATTCATTGCAGAGATATGTTGGAAACGGAAGCAACGTTTTCAGTGCTTTCCCGGCTATCTCAGGATATTTAGCCTTGACTTTGATCCAGAATGCCGGCTATGTCAAACATACTTCTCAGCCCGTCGTCATTTGCAAGCTCGAGGAGTTGATCTGCTTCCCGTGCTGACATGGATGACGCGCGGGTAATGACCTCGCATGCGTTCAAGCTCAACAGTAGGCGTGACAGGGATTGAGGAAAGGTGCAGCTGACTCATATCGCCAAATCATATCGTTTCCTCGCGGCCCGGTGGTTGGGGACTGCTTCCATAGACCTACTCTGGGATAATATGTAGGGAATGATTCTGAATTATCTTCAGTCGTCAATAGATTGCCATTAGGCTGCTTTATCTGTCAATGAAAGGTCTTGGACCTGAAACGCTGTTTGCTTTTCTCTCTGCAGATGCTACTTGACTCCTCAGAATTTCCAGCATTTTCTGACTTTATTTCGGATTTCCAGCAGCTGTTGTGTTTAGTTATTTTTATAGACTGTTTTATAAAATAAGTTGAGCTCATGGATTCCCTGGATGCTCCTGTCAACCCAAAATGACATAGGAGCTGGGCTTACACTCATGTGATGGCATCACGGGTAACGGGGTGGAGATACGTCTCTACCAAAGGAGGTGTAAGGTGCTTCTTTGCTCTGCTAGCCTGCAGGGCACCTTTGGGCAATGTGTAGCCCCTGCTTGGCCCCCCCTCACCTCTGATCAGGGTCACATGAAGCCATGGGAGCAGGTTGGTCGTATGAGCAGCTGGTGCATATCACAAGTCCTGGCGATGTGACTACTGGCACCAGTCAGGCAATTTCTGAAGGATATTGATAATGGCTGGGGCACAGGTCCTGTAAAGACACTGCTCAGGAGAAGGAAATGGCATAACAATTTTGTAGAAAACTTTGCCAAGATCAATCATGGTCAAAAACCATGATTGCCCATGTCACATGACAGAGCATATCAACAGATTGATTCCTGGGATGGCAGGACTTTCGTACGATGAAAGACTGGATCGACTAAGCTTATACTTGCTGGAATTTAGAAGTTTGAGGGGGGATCTTATTGAAACGTATAAAATTCTAAAGGGATTGGACAGGCTAGATGCAGGAAGATTGTTCCCGATATTGGGGAAGTCCAGAACGAGGGGTCACAGTTTAAGGTTAAAGGGGAAGCCTTTTAGGACCGAAATGAGGAAAAACTTCTTCACACGGGGAGTGGTGAATCTGCGGAATTCTTTGCCACAGGAAACAGTTGAGGCCAGTTTATTGGCTATAGTTAAGAGGGAGTTAGATATGGCCCTTGTGACTAAGGGGATCAGGGGGTGTGGAGAGAAGACAGGTACAGGGTTCTGAGTTGGATGATCAGCCATGATCATACTGAATGGCGGTGCAGGCTCGAAGGGCCGAATGGCCTACTTCTGCACCTATTTTCTATCTTTCTATGTTTCTATGATGATGATGATGATATTGATGATAATGATATTGATGATGATGATGATATTGATGATAATGATATTGATGATGATGGTGGTGGCATCTAACAAAGCAACAGTCTGATGCTGAAGTCTAACACTGAAGTGTTGCAAGATTGCCTCCTTCAAGGAATTTCATGCCAGGTATACAGGAAGGCACCTCAGCTGCAGAGCCAAGATTCAAGAACAACTATTTCCCTTCAGCCATTTGTTTCTTGAACCCACTGGCACAACTCTAATCGCTGCATCATTACAGCAACACTGTGATCACTCTGGCCACTTTGTATTACAATGAGGGTTGAACGGGGTTTCCAGGGAAGGGTAGCACCTCTGGTGAAGGGGCTTGTCATGTCCATTCTGAAGCAGTCCCCAGCAGACACTCAGCTCTCATTTGTGACTCCAAGTAGCTGTTTATATGTGACAGTGGCCACACCCCAATAAACTGCTTTGACAGGCGGGCTAAAGCCCGTGAGGGTAGCCAGGGTCCTCATACCCTGGTTGAGAAAAGGACATGCCTGTCCTAACATGTGAAGTCAGATCCAGTGCTCTGAGTGGATGAGATCTACAATGAGATCCAAAACCCTGGAAGGTGCACTGCAACTGTCTGTGGAGAGCAAAGGGCATGCCAAGGAACAGAAAATGTCCTGGTCATTCATCTTCTACAACCAAGGAAGTCCCAAGTAGGTGACACTGTTCATACCACTGGACCTGGACTTTTGAGGTCAAGACAGTGGAACTGCTCCAGTGCAACAGATTTTCCACTTCAACAACTTCCCTGCACAAATTTCCAGCCAGCAGCAGACATGATGAGCAACCACCATTACAATGGACTTTTTTCGTTCTAATTGTGTTTCTTATAAAACATATACTTCCCTCGTGAGTGTTGCGTATATGGTGCTATACGTCTGTGATACTGCTGCAAACAAGTTTTTCATTGCATCTGTGCATAGATGGAAACTTGACTTTGACTTTTGTACCCAATTTATCAAGGGCAGGTCCATGTTAATGGGGAGGATGAACTTCCCTTCCAGGTGTTAGAAAACAACAAATTAATCCAAAGTCTGGGATGACTTGCAATAATTAAAAACTACAGAAGAGACAAAGAAGACTGCAGATGCTGGAATCTGGATCAACAAACAATCTGCTGGAGGAACTCAATAGGTCAGGAGTGGCACCTGAGGTGAGAAATGGAGTTGATGTTTTGGTCCAGACGCTTCTTCTGGAGTGAAAGAGGTGGGATGTAGCCATTATAGTGTTGTTGCCGGAAAGCAGTGTCCATCATTAGGGACCTCCACCACCCAGGATATGCTCCCTTCTCGCTGCTGCCACCAGGAAATTGGTACAAGAGCCTCAGGACTTACACCATCAGGTTCAGGAACAGTTATTGCCCCTCAGCCATCAGATTCTTGAGCCAGAGAGATAACTTCACTTGCCTCATCATTGAAATGTTCCCACAACCTGTGCACACACTTTAAGGACGCTTCATCTCATGTTCTTGATATTTATTGCTTGTTTGTTTGTTTGTTTATTTATTTATCTTTTCCTTTTGCATTTGCACAGGTTGCTGCCTTTTGCACACTGGTTGTCTGCCCTGTTGGGTGTGGTCCTTTAATGATTCTATTATGGTTATTGTATTTGCTGAGCATGCCCATGAGAAAAAGAACCTCAGGGCTGTATGCGGTGACATATAGAGCATGTACTCGATAATAAATTTACTTTGCACTTTGAACTACAAAATGATGAAGCAAAGGATAGAGCAAGTGCTGCAAGTGAAAGTCAAAGTCAAATTCAAAGTCTATGGACATTAGCTTATGGACCAATGGATTCATTTTCAATAACTCTACAACTCGTTCTCAGTATTCATTCTTATCTGTTTATTTGTTATCAAGATCTTGTCTTTCTTTTGTATTTGCAGAATTTGGTGTCATTAGCACATTGATTGTCAGTCTGATTGTGTAGTTTTTCATTGATTCTATTGTGTTTCATTGTATCTACTGTGAATGCCCACAAGAGAATGAATCCTGGGGGTTGCATAGAGTGACGTATATGTATTTTAATAATAAATTAACTTTGAAATTGCCATCTGCACAAGTCTGTGTATGAGCAGGTGAAGTGAAAAACTTACTTGCAGCTGCATCACAGGCTCATAATAACAGATTATCAGCATTCACAAGCAAAACAAACTACACATTCTTCAAAGAAATATAACATGGTAACAAGCCTTTCAGGCCCAATAAGTCCATGGCGTCCATTGACACCCTGTAACTAGTTAACCTATTAACTCTACCTTTGGATTTTGGGAGGAAACTGGAGCACCTGGAGAGAACACATGCCAAGAAGGTACAAACTCCTTACAGACAGTTTAGGGATTGAACCCCCTTCACTGGCACTGTAATAGTGTTACGTTAACAGCTACACTAAACTATGTAAACATTTTACGGGGAACTGCACAATTAGAACAAATTAGAGCTATTCTTGAGCCTGGTGGTGTGGGAGTTCAAGCTTCTGTACCTCCTGCCGGATGGTAACTGGCATGGTCCAGATGGTGGGCCCATCTTAGAGCAAAGGTCAATCCAGGTGAAGGGGTGTGTGATGGACAGATGGAGGAGGGGAGAGTGAGAATAGTGACAGAGGCTGGGAGGTGATGGGTGGATCCAGGTGAGGAGGGTGATGGACAGATGGAGGAGGGGAGAGTGGAAATAGTGACAGAGGCTGGGAGGTGATGGGTGGATCCAGGTGAGGAGGGTGATGGGCAGATGGAGGAGGGGAGAGTGAGAATAGTGACGGAGGCTGGGAGGTGATGGGTGGATCCAGGTGAGGAGGGTGATGGGCAGATGGAGGAGGGGAGAGTGGGAATGGTGACAGAGGCTGGGAGGTGATGGGTGGATCCAGGTGAGGAGTGACAATAGGCAGATGGAGGAGGGGAGAGTGGGAATAGTGACCGAGGCTGGGAGGTGATGGGTGGATCCAGGTGAGGAGGGTGATGGGCAGATGGAGGAGGGGAGAGTGGGAATAGTGACAGAGGCTGGCAGGTGATGGGTGGATGAAGGAGGGGAGAGTGGGAATAGTGACAGAGGCTGGGAGGTGATGGGTGGATCCAGGTGAGGAGGGTGATGGGAGATGGAGGAGGGGAGAGTGGGAATAGTGACGGAGGCTGGGAGGTGATGGATGGATCCAGGTGAGGAGGGCGATGGGCAGATGGAGGAGGGGAGAGTGGGAATAGTGACAGAGGCTGGGAGGTGATGAGTGGATCCAGGTGAGGAGGGCGATGGGCAGATGGAGGAGGGGAGAGTGGGAATAGTGACAGAGACTGGGAGGTGATGGGTGGATCCAGGTGAGGAGGGTGATGGGCAGATGGAGGAGGGGAGAGTGGGAGTAGTGACAGAGGCTGGGGGGTGATGGGTGGATCCAGGTGAGGAGAGGTGATGGGCAGATGGAGGAAGGGAGGGTGGGAATAGTGACAGAGGCTGGGAGGTAAGAGTGGAGGAGACAATGGGCCGAAGGAGTTGGAATATTTTTTTCTAGAAATGCACATGAAAACATCATGAAAAATACAATCTTTGGAAAATTAAAACATCTTACCTCCCATAGGTCAAGGCGCGAGAAGGTAAAGTTTGTCTTCACCAGCATGTTGTTTAGTGAATGTGCTATTGCGTACACCGCTTTGTAGACATTGTACGCGATCCTCAGCTGCGACACATCTGTGTACTGGTTATCTACTTCTTCCAAATTTTCCTCGCCAGTGCACAGTTTAGCTGGAGCCCCACTCTCCGAACTACTGTAGTTTTCCGGCTTCTCGAAGAAACATTCAAAGGTGGTTTCCCAGAATTCGGTCACGAAGACATTCCCTGGATACTTGGAAGGATGGACCTGAAGGAGGAATTCCTTCAGTCCTGGTAGCGTGGTCCTGGGGACGGCAAAGCCCACTGTCCCAGCCAGGAATCTAGTCGCTTCCTCAGGAGAGAGGTTAGGCATTGTGATCCATGACTCACTACCAATCCACTGGATCCCCGTCACGTTCTGGCGGACAACTTCCCGCAGCAGAACAGCCATGTCTGCCTGAGCAACGAATGCAACAACGATTTTCGTGCTGGCTTGCTTGATGATGTTGATGAGGCTCTGAAGCTTGGCTTTGGAGTCAGTCTTATGCACCGCCGCCGAAAATGCGATACAAATGCCGAGGCTCTGCATGCTCTTGGTGATCTCGTCCATGGCCAAGGCACCATAGGTGGAGTTGCTCCTTATCGTCCCAATCCAATTCCACCCAAAGTACTTGACAAGCTGGGCTAGACCGTCCACCTGGTGATAGTCGTTTGGAATGGTTCGGAAAAAGGTTGGGAACTCGTACATGTTGTTGAGGTAGTCATATGCCGAGGAATAACTAAACTAGAGGTGTGAGCAAAAGTGAAATGAGAAGTTTGAAGATTGGATCTGAACCCTGGCACCCACCCTGCTCATGGAATCTTTCTCCCACTTCCATCTGGGAGGAGGCTAAGTAACATCCAAACCAGGACCACCAGACTGAAGAAAAGTTCCTTTCCCCAAGCAGGAAGGCTGACCAACACCTCCACCCACTAACCCACCCCTCCACACCCCCAACCACCACTACTTTGTCATTTCCTGTCAGTCACCTTATGTACAGACACTCCTGTGCCTAGAGTCACTTTATGGGTGTAGAACCAATGTAGGTAAGCTATTTTATGTATTTATTGTGTTCTCTGTCTTATTTTATCCGTGTAGTCCCCAACCTGGTGCTGTTTATATCGAATTCTCCTTCCAGTACAAAATTAATAAATTTTCCTTTTTCCTTCCCTCTTCTTCTATTCTCCATTCTGGCTTCTTATTTCTTCTCTCCTACCTATCACCTCCCCAGGATCCCCTCATCTTTCCCTTTCTCTTATGGCCCACTCTCCTCTCCTATCTGATTACTTCCTCTCCGGCCCATTACCTTTCCTACCCATGTAACTTCACCTATCACCTTCGAGCCACCTTCCTTCCCTCTGCCCCCCCATCTTTTCATTATGGTGTCTTCCTTCTTCCTCTCCAGTCCTGAAGAAGGGTCTCGGCCCGAAACGAGGACTGTTCATTCATTTCTATTGATGCTGCCTGTCCTGCTGATATCGTTCAGCATTTTCTGTGTGTTGCTTTTACCTTATTGTGTTTTTCTCTGTTGCATTGGATTCAAAGTAAGAATTATTTCGTTCTCCTTTACACCCGAGTATTGGAAATGACATTCTATTGTTGAACCTTGAGACACAAGAGACTGCAGATGTTGAAATCTGAAGCAACAAGCAATCTGCTGAAGGAATTGCTGACGTTTCGGGTTGCAAGCTGGAGCAGGGGTTTGTTCTAAGACGTTGCTGGTTCCTTTCCTTCATCCGCACAGGCACCACGCGACTCGCTAAGATCCTCCAGCAGACTGTGTGTTGCTCTGGCTTTCACAATCTGCAATCTTTTGTGCCTCCAAGAAGAACCTGCTAACCGAAAGGTGTAAATAAGGAACAGGAGACAACTCGCTGAGGCAGGCAAAGGAGAGGTCGACACAAGGAGTCAGGCAATGTAGACCAGGGAAGGAGTAACCACCCAGACATTCAGCAGGGAGGTCACAGACTGACAGCAGTGAACTGAGCACAGTACAGTACAGGAACAGGCCCTTCGGCCCACTCTATCTGTATGACCCTAGGATGCCAATCTAAACGAATGCCATTTGCCTGCACGTAGTCTCTACCTCTCCTTTCTCTGCCTGCTCATGTGCCTGATTAAATGCCCTGTGATCGCCAGTGTCATATCTACTTCCACCACTTCCCTAGGCAAAATCAGAATCAGGTTTAATGTTACTGGTGTAGGTCCTGAAATTTGTTGTTTTGCAGCAGCAGGACAGTGCAATACAAAAATAATTACTATTAGTTATAATAATAATAATGATGATAATAACAGCCATGAGAAGCACAGACGAACATCTAGAGTAACTTCTGAAATGCCTGCTTCGCTGCCGCTGCTACTGTGCGATCAAGAATCTCCGGAGACGAAGGCCCCAAATCCTCGGCTTTGCATATCGCCTGTTGCCGGGGCCGGGGTCGAAGCGCTCAGTACAGATGGTGCTCGGCACTCGGTGTCGAAGAGGTGGGTTGGAGGCTCGGAGTTTTTTGAATGGACGGAGTCGAACTGTGGTCGGATGCTTCCAGGATGCTGCACCAGCAAGTTGGCGGCGCTGGAGGTTTACCGTCTGCGTGAGATGATAGGAGTTTCGAGAGACTTTGAGACTTTTACTGTGCCATGATCTGTTCTTATCAAATTACGGTATTGCTTTGCACTGTTGTAACTATATGTTATAATTATGTGGTTTTTGTTAGTTTTTAAGTCGGTTTGTCATGTGTTTTCGTGATATCATTCTGGAAAAACATATTATCATTTCTTAATGCATGCATTACTAAATGACAATAAAAGGGGACTGCGTGTCCTCATAATCATAATAAAATAATAATAAATACAAGCCTGATCCAGTTTTAGAATACACAAATTATATTATGACCAATCAGTTATTGCAGATGAAAATCCATAATAACTGCCCAGATATAATAATACAGGATAAACAAGCAAGAACAACATACTTAATAGATACAGCCATTTCAAACACACAGAACTTACAGAAATCAAGAAGTGAAAAACGCCACAAATATGCTGAATTAAAAGAGGAAAGTGAAAGACTTTGGAACATGGACAGGGTATACATTGCCTCGATAGTAATATCTGCAACTGGTGTCATCCCAAAGGCACGACACAATAGCATGAAACAATTAGGGCTACACAGCAATATCTATGTAAATCTTCAGAAAGCCACAATACTAAACAGCACTGGAATAGTCTGAAAGTTCCTAGCAATTGACAATTGAGTGTGCTCGGCTATGCCTGTACCTCAGGTTTTATCAGCTTGAGCTGAGAAAAAAATAATAAATAAATAAATAGACAAGTAAACAAACAGAAAATAGACAAAGAAACATACATGCAAACTGTGTACATATCTCTGTATATGAATTAAGTAATAGGGCAAAAAAAGAGCAAACAGTATGGTGAGGTATTGTTCTGGGGTTTGTTTTCCGTTTGGTAATTTGTTGACACATTCAGGGCACTCAGCATTCTCCTCGTAAAAAGAAAATATGCCTGGTAAATCTCCATTAAACCTCCACCCCGCCCAGTTAAAGTGCACACTCAGCCATATTTGACAATTTCACCTCTCAGGAAAGACTCTTACGACCTACCCTATCTATGCCCCTCTCTAACTAAAAATCTCCCCCCAGTATCTAATGTGTGGAGGCTCGCCATGGAAGCCTTTTGATATTCAAGATTGTTTAATGTAATTTCCATTATATATGTGTAAAGGAGAATGAAACAATACAACAAATAGACTTTAGTACGTAGCTTATATACTGTACAAAGATTGATTGTACGTCCATTAAGTGGTAGTAGGCACAGATGTGTCTATACATGAGGTGATTCTGACAGAGAATTGCAAAATAGTGGTGGTGCGGGGTGTTGATGTGTAAATCAACATTACTGGTTGGGAAAATGCTTTTGAGCCTGGTGGTCCTGGTATGGATGTGACACAGCCTCCTCCCTGATGGACATGGGACAGTCCATGAGTAGGTTGGATGGGTGGAATTTTTTTGAGGAAATTACAAGCAGGATAGACAAAGGAGATGCAGTGGATGTGGTGTACTTGGATTTTCAGAAGGCCTTTGACAAGGTGCCATACAGGAGGCTGCTTAGCAAGATAACAGCCCATGGAATTTCAGGGAAGTTACTAGCATGGTGGAACATTGGCTGATGGGCAGGAAACAGAGAGTGGGAATAAAGGGATCCTATTCTAGCTGGCTGTGGAATTCCACAGGAGTCAGTGTTGGGACCACTGATATTTACAATGTATGTCAATGATTTGGACTATGGGATTAATGGATTTGTGACTAAATTTGCCAATGATACAAAGATAGGTGGAGGAGCAGGTAGAGTTGAGGAAACAGAGAGCCTGCAGAGAGACTTAGATAGTTTAGAGGAATGGGCAAACAAGTGGAAACGAAATACAATGTTGGAAAGTGTATGGTCATGCACTTTGGAGGAAGAAATAAATGGGCAGACTATTATTTAGATGGAGAGAGAACTCAAAATGCAGAGATGGAAAAGGACTTGGGAGTCCTTGTACAGGATACCTTAAAGGTTAACCTCCAGGTTGAGTTGGTGGTGAAGAAGGCGAATGCAATGTTGGCATTCATTTCTAGAGGTATAGAATATAAGAGCAGGGATGTGATGTTGAGGTTCAGTTTTGGGCTCCTTATTTTAGAAAGGATATACTGACGTTGGTGAGGGTTCAGAGAAGATTCACGAGAATGATCCCAGGAATGAAAGGCTTACCGTATGAGGAACATCTGGCAGCTCTTGGGTTGTATTCCCTGGAGTTCAGCAGAATGAGGGGGGATCTCATAGAAACATTCTGAATATTAGATATGGCAAAGTTATTTCTTATGGTAGGGGAGAAAATTACTTTAGTCAGAGGGTGGTAAATCTGTGGAATTTGTTGCCACGAGTGACTGTGGAGGTCAAGTCATTGGGTGCATTTAAAGCAGAGATAGATAGGTTCTTGATTAGTCAGGGCATCGAAGGGTACGGGGAGAAGGCAGTTGTTCAGACCAAATAACAGAATCGGGAAGAAATGTAATCTAAGTGACTTTGATTGTGGAATGATTATTGGTGCCAGATGGGGTGGTTTGAGTATCTCAGAAACTGCTAATCCCCTGGGATTTTCATGCACAGTCTCTAGAATTTACAGTAACTGGTGCAAAAGCACACACACACACACAAATCCAGTGAGTGGCAGTTCTGTGGGCAAAAACACCTTGAGAGATGTCAAGTCAGTGGAGAAGACAGGATAAATGGGGTTGAGAGGGAAATGGATCAGCTACGTTGAAATGATGGAGCAGATTCAATGGGCTGATAGACCTAATCCTACCCTATGTTTTATGGACATAGACTGGTTCAAGCTGACAGGAAGGTGACAGACACTCAAGTAACCAGGCATTACCACTGTGGTATTCAGAAGTGCATCCCTGAATGCACAATACACCAAACCTTGAAGAGGAGGGGTTACAGCAGACCAACTCAGCAGACATACACTCAGTGGCCACTTTATTGGGTACATGACTGAAAGTATATGGACTTTATGTAGGCAGCAAGGATCAGTTTAGTTTGGCATTTAATTGCTCTTTTAATAATTTCGGCACAACATTGTGTACCAATTACCTGTCTGTGTTCGCTTATGATATATTCTATGAATTGAAACATCCAGAATAGATGTGAATATTTCCAGAGTGCAAAAAGAGGTTATTGAGTTTCCTACCATCGTAATGTTGAAGGGGGTAATGACTCTTGCTACTGCCACGGACTGCATGGACTCCGCGTCCGTAACTATGGTCGGGATGTTGGCGGTAGTCTTGCACTTCAGGTCGGCGAGGGTCTCCTCCTGTCCGCTAATAAACAGCGTGGTCACTTTGGTTGACATCGCCGGGTCTCCGCAGCCGTCGTGGATCTGGTATCCCAGGGTAATGTTGGGCAGAAGGGTCTGATTCCTGTTTATTTCCTCGATGGTGTAAATCATGGTCTGGGCGAACTGGAACTGCGAGAAATCAAAACTGCGAGACAGACAGACAACGCCAGAAGTTATGCACTGCAAACGGAAGCGATGTTTGATTGAAAGACACATGGTAGCACAACGGTCAGCGCCTGGCTTTACAGCACCAGCGACCGAGATTCAATTCCCATCGCTGTCTGTACACTCTCCCCGTGACCATGTGGGTTTCCTCCCTCAGTCCAAAGACGTACGGGTTAATTGGTCATATGGATGTAATTGGGCGCATGGGCTCGAAGGGACGGAAACACCTGTTACCATGCTGTATGTCTAAATTTTTAAAAAAAAGTAAAACAATAAACATATGAGATTATACAGACGGGGAAATCACTTGAACAGGACACACTAAAATGCCTGTACATTCCCCTCTATAGGTGCTGCCTGATTTGCCGAGTTCCTCCAGTAGTTTGTCTGTGTTGTTTCAGCTGAAAGTCAATGAGTAATTCAATTAAGAATCGAGTATGGAGAGGCCACTTGCACAGGAAAAAATACTGCTGAGGGTTGCAAACTCAGCCGGCTCCATCATGGGCATTATCCTTTCCAGCATCGAAGACATCTTCAAAAGGTAATGCCTCCAAAAGGGGGCATCCATCATTAAGTATCCTCATCTCCAAGGACATGCTTTCTTCTTATTACCGTCATCAAGGAGGAGGTACAGGAGCCTGAAGACACACACTCGATGTTTTAGAGATAGCTTTTACTCCTCCGCCATCAGATTTCTGAACAGACAATGAAGCAACTCATGAAGATGTCGTCACTATTTTTGCTCCCTTCTGCTCTACTTATCTTATATGTATATGTTTGTAAGTTACAGTACTTAAGAATTACACTGTAATACTATCGTAACATAACTTATTTCATGACATATGTCAGTGATATTAGAGCTGACTGGAATTCTAATTCTGAAACTAATACTTGCCCCAAACTTAGTATCACCTTCAGGGACAAAGTGTTGATAAACTATGAGGTTCCTTACTCAGTAGAGGGATATAATTTTCTAAACTGCACAATTTGGAGAAAGCAATTAAAGTAAGCTGCATTTAGAGTTTTTCTATACACCAATTTTCCTACATTTTCATCACATTCAGCGGCGGTATCAAATTTTCTCCAGGGAATAAGTACATAACAAAGCAAGATAGATTCCCCTACAAGCACTGTGTCTGGCGTAAAGGGGGCACGATAGCAGAGTTCCTGTTCTATTGGTCTGAGGTCAGCATAACAGTGAACATTAATAGGTGTTTTTTTAACTTACAGACGAAAATTCTGATGAAAGAGCAACACACTAAGAGCTGGAAAAATGTAGCGGCCCTGGCAGCATTTGCGAAGGGAACTTGACAGTTGCCGTAACCACCGGAATAGTCGACTGCCCATTTCCTTCCACAGATGCTGCCTAACCGGTGAGCTCCTGCAGCTTTCTGCTGTTGCTTCAGATTTCCAGCATCTGCGGAATCATTTGTGTATCATTTCTGATGGACTGTCTGCAACTTGAAATATTAACTGCTCCTCTCTCCACAGATGCTGCCTTCCTTGCTGAAAGTTTCCTGCATTTTTTTTTAAATTTCAGATTTACAACATCTGTGCTTTTTTTAAATTTTAAGTTTCCAGGAACCAAATGAAAGCCCCCAGTATTGGAACGACTACTTTACAATTTGGTTGTCAATGATTTAGATAATGGAATTAATGGCTTTGTGTGAAAGTTTGTGGATGATACAAAGATAGGTGGAGGGGTAGGTAGTGCTGAGAGATCAATGTGATTGCAGCAGGATTTGGACAAATTGGAAGAATGGGCAAAAAAGTTGCAGATTGAATACAGTTGGGAAATGTATGATAATGCATTTTGGTAAGAGGAACAATTGAGTGGGCTATTATCGAAATGCGCAGAAAGTTCAAACATCATATGTGCAGAGGGACGAAGGAGTCCTCGTGCAAGACTCCCAGAGGGTTAATTTATAGGTTGAGTCTGTGGTAAAGAAGGCAAATGCAATGTTGTCATTTATTTCAAGGGGAACATAATATAAAAGCAAGGAGATAATGCTGAATCTTTATAAGACACTAGTCAGGCCACAATTGGAGTATTGTCAAGAGTTTGGGTCCCATATCTCAGAAAGGATATTTTGTCATTGGAGAGATTCCAGAGGTGGTTCATAAGGATGATTCTGGGAATGAGGGGGTTAATATGACGAGTGTTTGGCAGCTCTGGGCTTGTACTCACTGGAATTTAGAAGAATGCGGGGGATCTCATTGAAACCTACTGAATGTTGAAAGAACTAAAACAGGAGGAAATCTGTAGATACTGACTAGAAAGTGTGGATATGGAAAGGATATGGTGGGGGTATTCAGATCTAGAAGGCACAGGCACAAAATTGAGGGATGTGCTTTTAGAACAGTAAGGAGGAATTTTTTTAGCCAGAGTGTAGTGAATCTGTGGAATGCTCTGCCACAGACTGTGGTGGAGGCCAAGTCCGCGCGTATATTTAAGGCAGAAGTTGATCCTTTCCTGATTGGTCAGGGCATCAAAGGATATAGCGAGAAGGCAGATGCATGGGATTGAGTGGGATCTGGGATCAACTATGATGGAATGGCAGAGCTGAATGGGCTAATTCTGCTCCTATGTCTTATGGTTTTATGCTCTTGAAGTGGAGTAAAGAGAGGCATGAGGCAGAAGTTATCAAAATTGATTGGAAAAGAACACTGGCGGGATGACAGCAGAGCAGCAATGTTAGAAATTTCTGGAAGCAATTCAGAAGACACAGTATACATACATCCCAGAGACAAAGATGTTTTCTAAAGGCAAGATGAGACAACCAAAAAAAGAGAAGTCAAAGCCAACATAAATGTCAAAGAGAGGAGATATAATAGAGCACAAATTAGTGGGAAGTTAAAAGATTGGGAAGCTTTTAAAAATCAACAGCAGACAACTAAAAAAGTTATGAAGAAGGTAAAGGTGAAACTAACTAATAATATCTAAGAGGATACCAAAAGTTTCTTCAGATACATAAAGTGTAAAAAAGAGACAAGAATAGATATCAGACCACTGGAAAATGATGCTGGAGAGGTAGTAATGAGGGACAAGGAAATGGCAGATGAACTGAGTAAGTATTTTGCATCAGGCTTCACTGTGGAAGACACTAGCAGTATACTGGAAGTTCCAGGTGTTGGGGGCATGAAGTATGTGAAATTACCATAACTAACAAGAAGGTTTCTGATAAACTGAAAGGTCTGAAGGTCGATAAGTCACCTGGACCAGATGGTGTACATTGTGGGGTTCTGAAAGAGGTGGCTGAAGAGATTGTGGAGGCATTAGTAATGATCTTTCAAGAATCACTATATTCTGGAATGGTTCCAGAAGACTGGAAAATTACAAATATCATTCTACTCTTCAAGAAGGGAGAGAGGCAGAAAAAAGGAAATTATAGGCCAGTTGGTTTGAACTAAGTGCTTGGGACGATGTTGGAGTCGATTGTTAAGGATGTAGTTTTGGGATACTTGAAGGCACATGATAAAACAGGCTATTGTCAGTATGGTTTCCTTGAAAATCTTGTCTGACAAGTTAGTTAGAATTCCTTGAAGGGAGAACAAGCAGGATAGATGAAGGAGAATCAGTTGGTATTGTGTACTTGGATTTTTAGAAGGCATTTGATAAGGTGCAACACCTGAGGCTGCTTAACAAGCTACAAGCCCATGGAAAGATACAGGAAAGATTCTAGCATGGATAAAGCAGTGGCTGATTGGCAGGAGGCAAAGAGTAGGAATATAGGGAGCCTTTTCTGACTGGCTGCTGGAGACTAGTAGTGTTTTACAGTGGTCTTTGTTGGCACTGATTCTGTTTATGCTGTACATTAATGATTTACATGATGGAATTGATTGTTTTGTTGCAAAGCTTGCTGAAGGAATGAAGACAAGTGAATGGGCAGGTCGTTTTTGAGGAAGCAGAGAGACTACAGAAGGACATGGACAGATTAAGGGAAAGGGCAAAGAAGTTGTAGATGGAATAGAGTGTTGGGAAGTGTATGGTCATGCATTTTGGTAGAAGAAATTAAGGGGTGGGCTATTTTCTAAATGAAGAGAAAATACAAAAACTGGAGGCACAATGGCACTTGGGAGTCCTTGTGCAGGATTCTCTAAAGGTTAATTTGCAGGCTGAGTCAGTGGTGAGGAATGGGAGCAAAGAGAGCCTGCTGGTGACTGGTGGAGATTTATAGAGGTCTTTGTTGGGACCGATTCTTTTTGGTTTATGTCAATAATTTGGATACTGGCTTTGTTGCAAAGTTTGTAGATGATATGAACATGGGCATGCAGGATTCCTAAAGTTTAATTTGCAGGTTGAGTGTGTGGTGAGGAAGGGAAATATAATGTTAGGATTTCTTTCAAGAGAATTAGCATATAAAAGCAAGGGTGTAATGTTGAGACTTTATAAAGCACTGGTGAGGCCTCACTTGAGTATTGTGAGTGGTTTTGGGCCCCTTATTTTCGACAGGATGCGCTGAAACTGGAGAGGGTTCAAAGGACGTTCACATAAATGATTTCAGGATTGAATGCCTTGTTATGAGAAGAGTGTTTGATGACTCTGGGCCTGTAATTACTAGAACTCATAAGAATGAGGGGTGAAACCTACCAAATGGTGAAAGGGTTTGATAGTGGATGTGGAGAGGATATTTCGTATGGTGGGAGAGTCTAAGAATAGAGAACACAGTCTCAGAATAGAGCAGTGTCCTTTTAGAACAGGGATGAGGAGGAATTTCTTTAGCCAGGGAGTGGTGAGTCTGTGGAATTCATTGCCACAGGCAGCTTTCGAGGCCGAATCATTGGGTATATGTGAGGCAGAGGTTGATGGACTCTTGATTGGTTAGGGCATGAAGGGAGTTGGTGGAGGGGAGCGCAGGTGATTGGCTGAGAGGAAAAATGGATGAATTGCCACATGAAATGGTGGAGCAGACCTGATGGGACAAATAGCCGAACTCTGCTCCTATATCTAGTGTTCTTAGTCCTTGCAAACAGCAACCAAATCCATTCTCCACACCATGAAGATACCCTTTGCAGTATTGAATTACCTGCATCAGTATTAGTGTGGCCAGATTTCAAAGTTCAAAGTAAACATATTATCACCGTAGCTATACCCTGAGATTCATTTTCTTGCAAGTACTGTATTCACAGTCGTACAAAGGAACACAATGGAATCAATGAAAAACTACACACAAAGACTGACTAAAGTCAATGTACAAACGAAGACCGTGAGACATGGGAGCAGAATTAGGCTATTTGGTCTAAAGAGTCTGCTCTGCCATTCAACCATGGCTGTTCCTACTGTCCCCCCACTCAGCCCTACTCCCCAGCCTTCTCCCTGTAACATTTGATGCTGTGTCCAACCAAGAACCTGTCAATCTCTGCCTTAAGTACACCCAATGTCCTGGCCTCCACAGCTGCCTGTGGTAACAAATTCCACAAACACACCACCCTCTTTCTCCATATTTCTGTTCTAAATGATGTACCCTCTTGTCTAGACCACCCCCCTCCCGCCCTGCCCACCTTTCCACATCTGCTCTGTCTCGGCCTTTCAACATTCGGAAGGCTTCAATGAGATCTCACCCTTCTAAATTCTAGTGAGTACAGACCCAGAGCCATCAAATGTTCCTCGTATGATAACCCTTTCATTCCTGGAATCATCCTTGTGAACCTCCCCTGGACCCTCTCCAGTGCCAGCACATCTTTTCTTAGATGAGGAGCCCAAAACTGTTCACAATACTCAGGGTGAGGCCTCATCAATGCCTTACAGAGCCTCAGCATCACATCCCTGATCTTGTATTCTAGATCTCTTGAGGAGAATGTTAATGTTGCATTTGCCTTCCTCATCACCAACTCTAGCTGCAAGTTAACCTTTAGATTGTTCTGCACAAGGACTCCCAAGTCCCTTTACATCTCAGACAAACTGTACAATTGCTAAAAATTAATAAATTAATAAGCAAGTAAATGATACTGAGAACATGAGTTGTAGAGTCCTTGAAGGTGAATCCATATGTTGTGAAATCAGTTCAGTGTTGAGCTGAGTGAAGCTATCCATGCTGGTTCCGGCGCCTGATGTTGAAGGGTAGTAATAACGGTCAGTGAACCTGGTGGCATGGGACCAGACGCCCTTTATATCCTTTCCGTAGGCAGCAACGAGACCAGAGTATGATCTGGATGGTGGGAGTCCTTGATGATGGATGCTGCTTTTTTTGTTGATGTGCTCCTTGCAGATATCCTTAATGGTGGGAGGGATTTGCCTCCGAGAGACCAGGCCTGTGTCATTCAGAGGGAAATCAAACGCGAGGGAACAATAATACGAAGACCTTTGACGGAGATCCTAGTGCACTCAAGGCAGCAACTGCGAAGCAGCCCGGTACCTGCGACTTTGGTTCAATTCCATCGGATGGAAAGCACATTTGGACTGGAATAAATAGGGGCCGGAGTTGCACCAAGTTAGGTATTCAGTGTGACCGAAACCGCAGAACGAAATACGGGAAAAGGTTTACAGTCACCTGCACCGGTTTGGCGTCATGGACACCCTTTTCAATCTGGAGTGACAAGAGACAGCAGGTGCTAGAACCTGAAATGATATACAATCCACTGGAGAAACTGGGGAGCAACACACATCACACGGGATGAACTCAGCTGGATTGGCAGCACTTAACAGGGAAGTGGACAGTCAACCAGTTGGGACTTTTCAGCCCAGATGAAGGATCTCAGCCCTTCACAGACGCTGACTGACTCGCTGAGCTCTTTCGTTTTGGGGGTGGATTATTTATTATTGTCATCAAGATACAGTGGAAAACGATGACCTGCATACTGTTTGCACAGATCAAAGCATTACTAGTGCATTGAGCTAGGATAAAGTAAAACAATAACTATGCAGAATAAAATGTAAAAGCTACGGAAACAGTGCAGTACAGGTTAACCTTAAAGTACAAGATCATAACGAGGTAGATTGTAAAGCCAAGGGTCCATCTTGTCGTTCAAGAGTCACATGCATGTTAGAAGACAGGAGCTCTATGTAGCAGGGAAGGGTCAGATTGATCCCGCAGAGACTAGTGGAGAAACTGTCGCTGCTTGGCCTTAGCACTGCCATGTGTCGCTGGATTCTGAATTTCTTGACAGAGAGACCACAGTCAGTCCGTGTTGGCAGGAACATCTCTGACTCCATCACACTGAGCACTGGATCCCCACAAGGCTGTGTCCTTAGCCCATTGCTGTTTACACTGCTAACACATGACTGTGCAGCCAGATTCAAGGAGAACCTGATCATTAAATTTGCAGATGATACCACAGTGGTGGGGCTCATCAGCAAAAATGATGAAACTATGTACAGGGAGGAGGTCAAACACCTAGAGAGCTGGTGCAGGGATAACAACTTGATGCTTAACGTCACCAAAACCAAGGAGATGATCGTCAATTTCAGATGGTCTCAGCCCGAGCACACACCCCTCAGCATTAGCGGCTCCACAGTGGAGAGAGTGGAAAATGTTAAGTTCCTTGGGGTGCAGATCTCGGACAATCTCACCTGGTCCAGGAACACCATTGGGATTGTGAAACGGGCCCAGCAGAGATTGCACTTTCTGAGGAAGCTTAAACAAGCATCACTCCCCACTAACATCTTAACTACGTTCTACAGAGGCATGGTTGAGAGTGTGCTGACCTTTAGCATCACAACCTGGTACTCCAGCTGCAGTGCTGTCGACAAAAAAGCCTTGCAGAGGGTGGTTAGGGGAGCAGAGAAGGTTATTGGGGTCTCCCTACCTTCTGTCCAAGACCTCTTTCAGAGTCGATGCCTCCAGAAGACACGGTACATCATTGAAGACCCCTCATACCCTCTCCATGAACTGTTTGTTCTTCTGCCATCAGGCAAACGTTACAGGAGCATCAAAACTAAAACCACAAGGCTACTAAACAGCTTCCTCCCACAGGCAGTCAGACTGCTAAATAGCTGCTCCACCTGACTCTGCTTTGGACCCTTTTAACTTGCACTGGACACCTATAACTGATTTAACTGACATGTGGCTGTTGTGTTTTACTATTTATTGTTATGTTTATTATTTAGTGTTGCATTTGTTATGTTGTGATTGCACTGCTCCTGGGAAACGCTGTCTCATTCTGCCCTGCAGAGCTGATGTATGGTTAGAATAACAATAAAGTTTTTTGAATCTTGAATCTTGAATCTTGGAGGAGGCTTATAGTTTAAAGGATTGGCACAACATCGGGGGAGGGGCCGAAGGGCCCGTACTGTGCTACAATGTTCTACGGTCTATTCTTGTCACATGCACCAGGATACAATGAAAAGCTCGTCTTTCATGCTGTTCATACAAATCAAATTATTGAGGTGGATTGAGGTGGAGCAAAGTAAAATAATAGTACAGAATAAAGTGTTACCTCTGCCGAAAAGCGTGCAGTGTAGGTAAACGATAAAGTGCAAGATCATAACAACGGAGACTGTGAGGCCAAGAGTCCATCTTGCCGTTCTAGAGCAAGGGTTCTAGACCCCTTCTCAGAATAATGTACTTTAATATATAAAATAAAATACATAGGATTACAAAGTCTCAGCTACTGCGGTTTGTTGCCGACACTCATAATTGAACGAAATGCTAAATTTAAGTTGTAGGGGTTCCTGACAATCTTTATGCCATGGAGCCTTACCATTAACCAAGGGGTCCGTGGACCGCAGGATGAGAACCTCTGACAGAGGTTATTTTCTTCCCATTCAAATTGACGGACCCCTTGCTCCCCTCCTCTAGAATCTATCCACGGTCCCCCAGTGGTCCGTAGACCCCAAGTTAAGAACCTCCATTCTAGAGTGAAAATTCCCCCAGTGCACAAGCCGTCATTATTTCTACATTATGCCTTCCCATTTTTCTTGATTAATGTTTCTTTTCGGCCTCATTTTGTAACGCGGACCAGTTTCCGTACTAAAGCATTAGGCATCCAAGTTCGAGGTCAAGTTTAATCGTCATTCAATTATACACATGAATACAACTAAACCGAACTGCGGGGTCAAGGGGCAAAATACAGTACTAAGAGTCACACCGCACTCAATGGTCTTATAGTTACGGCAGCAGAAAAACATCGTCGTCGTTAGGTCGCATCTGGAATTTCCAGATGGTGGACGATCTCTCTC
This sequence comes from Mobula birostris, assembly GCF_030028105.1. Classification (NCBI taxonomy): domain Eukaryota; kingdom Metazoa; phylum Chordata; class Chondrichthyes; order Myliobatiformes; family Myliobatidae; genus Mobula; species Mobula birostris. Next base: position 9,938,436 of record NC_092373.1, read on the forward strand.
CAAGCCGCTCTGTCCCGACACTTGTCCACAACATCACTGGTCTTGTCCAGCTTGGTCCAATCCTCGATATTATCCAGCCACGTTGTTCTTTGCCTTCCTCTTCCTTTCTTTCCCGCCACCTTTCCATACAGCAGGTCCGACAAGATGTTATCTCTCCGCGTAACGTGTCCACAATAAGCAACTTTTAACTTCATAATCTTCTCCAGCAATGTCCGTGGTCTATCAACTTCGGACAAAACCCTCTTATTTGAAACTTTCTCTACTCAGTTGATCTTCAACACTCGTCGATAGCACCACATTTCAGAAGCATTAGTTTCGTTTGTGTCATCCTTCTTCAGGGTCCATGTTTCTGATCCATACCTCAGAACTGACCATACGTAACACTCGAGGAAGCAGATTCTACTTTGGATGTCTACCTTCCGATTGCAAAGTAGATCTTTTAGCTTCATGAACTGGGTCTTAGCCATACCTATTCTCCTTCTGGTCTCAACTTCACATCGCCCGTCATCTGTCAGACAACTGCCAAGATATTCAAACTTTCGCACCTGTTCAACGTCTTGTCCATTCAGTTCTAACGATATCATCATGAATGAGTCTTTGTTTTGCTTACCACCATCGATTTTGTTTTTTTAGGGATGATTTTAAGTCCGTAGGTAAGGCTTTTCTCATTCATTTTATTGAGCATAATTTGCAGTTCGCATTCGCTGTCAGCTAACAGCGCGGTGTCGTCCGCATATCTGGTGTTATCCACCTTCCGGCCTCCGATTGGAATACCTGTCTCCTGATGGTCGCATTCCCGAAAAATCCATTCTCCGTAGAGGTTGAACAAATCCGGCGTGCCAACACAGCCTTGCCTTACGCCTCGTTTAATACATGCCCATGGTGATAGCTCATTTTCTGCCCTGACCGCCACTTTCTGTTTCCGATACAAGTTCCTTATTATCCGTACATTCTCCCATCCCAGATAGTACTTGTTCAGCACCTCTATTGCTTTCTCGTGTCTTACTTCATCAGAAGCCTTTTCATAGTCAATAAAGCATAAGTAGATGGTCTTTTATGCCTCAATGCATCTCTCCACGATGTTTCTCATCGCAAATATTCTTTCCCTTGTTCCTGAGCCTTTACAAAAACCAAACTGTTTCTCCAATTTCATCGCTGATTGTACCTTTCATTCTGCCGAACACTATTTTCAACAGTAGCTTGATGCAGTGAGACATTATGCTTATCGTCCTGTGTTCGTTACATTTTATCATCCTTGGCTTTTTTGGTAAGGCGATAAATACCCATCTGAGAAAGTCCTCCGGAAGATTTCCTGTCATATAAATGTTGTTTAATATCGCTAAAAGGTTCGTTTTTCCCTTCGGACCAAGTGATTTCAGAACTTCAGTGGAAATCTTATCTTCACTAGCAGCCTTTCTGACTTTTAGACTCCGAATCGCACTTTCCATCTCTGACATCAATATTTTAGGTTCATCATCATCATCATCATCATCATCATCATCATCATAGCTTGTCACACCAGACAGCCAGCCACTCTAGTGTTGTTTGGTTGATGTTCAGCAGGTCAGTGTCAGCTAAATCAGGTGAGAGTGAGCAGTTGCGCAGAACGTGTTCAATTGTCTGCACCCTTTCACCACACTCACAGGATTTGCTGGTCTTTAAACCCCACTTCACCATATTGTCTCCTGTCCTACAAACTCGCGCTCTCGCTCTGTTGAGAGTGCACCACTTCCGTCTGTCAAGCAGTGCCCCGTCTGGTAACATTTCTGTGGGGTCTTGCGCTGTATTGTTTGGTGGGGTTCTGGCTTCTGTTTGTTTCCAGATGTCAATCCTGTATGTCTGGGGGGATGCTCCGTGCGGTAGTTCCTCCACTGTAGCAAAGCTTATCCTCTACTTTAGGCGGTTGGAAACTGGCACATGATGATGTAGTGGGTGCCGTGGATCTGAGTTCTGTTTACCTTTCTCAATTTTTGTTGTAGTGTGTCTTTGGATCTCTGGGGGAGCAATGCCTGCAAGTCTGTAAATGATGTTAGTGGGTGTGGGGCGCAGTGGGCCCGTGATTATTTGGCAGGCTTCGTTAAGCAATGGGTCTATTTTCTTAGCATGGGCTGATCTGCCCCACACAGGTGCACAGTATTCTGCAGGTGCATAGAGTGCTAGGGCAGTTGTGTGAGCATTAGCTCCCCATTTCGTGCCAGCTAATTTTTTCAAGAGAGAATTGCGAGAGCCAACTTTCCCTCGGAGTTTTTGGATGTGGGTGACAAATGAGAGCGTCCTATCCAGTATCACGCCCAGGTAAACTGGAGTCGGATGGTATTCGAGCTCCTTCCTACACCAGAAAATGAGTTTCTGAGCTGCTTCTCGATTCCTCAGGTGGAATGCACACACTTGAGTTTTTGGTGGATTTGGGTTCAGAGACCATTTTTCATAATATTGCTTCATTGCTTCGAGGACTGCTGTAAGTTATACTTCAACTTCTTGGAAGGAGTTAGCTTGTGTTGCTATGCATAGGTTGTCTGCATAGATAAACCTGCGTGTGTTAGGAAAGGTTGGTTGGTCGTTTGTGTAAACATTAAATAGTAGAGGTGCCAGGACTGATCCCTGTGGAAGTCCATTCTTTTGTGGATGCCACCTACTCTTAATTCCATTCATTTCTATACAAAATCTACGATCTTCTAGGAGGCTTCTTATTACTTTGACTGTGGTTTCGTTCTTTAACATTTTAGATAATTTCAGTAGAAAGCCTCTGTGATTCACAGTGTTAAATGCTGCTGTTAAATCAACGAATACTGCCCCTGTAATTTGTCGCATTTCAAAGCCATCCTCAATATACTGTACTGGGTTAAGTTCAGGACTTGACTGCAGCAAGAGCGGCCTGGCCTGAACCTGGCTTGATCTGGTGTTAGAAGATCTTCGAGAAAGGGGGATATTCTTTTCAGTATGAGTCTCTCTTAGAGTTTATAGAGGGTGCAGAGCAAGGAAACCGGCCTGTAGTTTTTTAGGAATGTTGGGGTCTTTATTGGGTTTTAGGAGAGCAACAACTTTGGCTCTTCTCCACTTTTTAAGTATTTTTAATGATCTTAGACAACGGTTAAAAAGGGATAAAAGCCAGTGGCGTACTTTATGTCCAAGATGTTTAAGGAATTCATTAAGAATCCCATCTATGTCAGCAGCTTTGTTGGATTTTAGCTGTGATTACTTCATCCTTTAATTCTTCCAGGGTGAGAGGTGGGAAGTTGTTATTTCCGTTTGACTTCATCTCCTGATGTAGCTTTTCCTTTTGCCTCCGTTCCTTGTTATTTGGTCGACCATTTAGTATCAGTTGGTGGACAAACTGACTGGGTGTTACGGCAGCAATTCTCTGTGGTGGTCTATTGTCTGAGTGGAGTTTCCGAACAGTTGCCCATGCCTTCTTACTGTTCTTGGCCATGTCTGTGTTTTCTATCACTTCCTGATAGTTTAGGTTGATTAGTCATTTCACTTAATTCTGGTAAATCTTCAGTCCTGCTATCTTCAAATAATTCCGAGATGTACTCAACCCATCTGTCCATGATCTCTTGTTTTTCACAGCATGGATTACCACTACCGTCTTCAATACACCCAACTGACAGCACGGTCCTCCTTAATTTCGTCATGTCCTTTACCCTTTGATGAAGTCCTCTATAATCATGACTTCGTTGATACTGCTCAATTTCTTCGCTCTGTTCATTCATCCAATTCTCTATCGCTTCCTTGCATTTTCTTTGAATCAAGCGGTGTAGGGCTTTGTAGCGTTCATTATCCCGATCTTTTACCTTTCTTCTTTCTTCAGTTAACTTCCTCAGCTCATCGGTGAACCAAGGGTTATGGCTTTTTCTCTTTTTCTGACAACCCAAAGTCTTTTCCGCAACTTCTGTTACTGTTGTTTTAAACTTTTCCCAGATGTTCTCCACTGCCATGTTGCTACCCCCGTCATCTAAGACTGAAAATCTATTCTCCGTTTCGGCCAAATACTCGACCTTTTTTGCTTCATCCGTAATAAGCAAATCAAAATCTATTTTGTTTGATGGTTTGGCCTTTCTCAGCTTCTTCAAACGCACACTTACGTCCAATACCACAGGGTTGTGATCTGTATAACAGTCAGCACCAGGGTACGTTTTCACTTGCTTCACTCCATTCCTGAACCGATTGGCTACTAAAATGTGGTCAATTTGGTTTTTTACTGAACCATCAGGACTGGTCCACGTGTACAATCTCCGTTTTGGCACACTGTACCAGGTGTTCACTATCATTAGTTTGTTAGCTTTTGCATATTCAACCGGTCTTTCTCCGCGGTCGTTTCTTTCGCCAAGCCCGAAGGGTCCAACCGTCATAACTTCTCTTGCGCTGCCAACTTTGGCATTAAAATTACCAAGAATCACAGTTATTTCGTTGTTTTCAGTTTTTCTTTCATTAGCCTCTCAACTTCTCCGTAGACTAGATCGACTTCGTCATCGTCATAGTCCGTGGTTGGCATATAGACCTGTATGACGTTAATGTCAAATGGTTTCGCCGAAATTTTAATCATCATCATTCTTTCGAAAATGGATGCACTGCCTTTGATAGTTCTCGCTGTTTCCTTGTCTACCAAAATTCCAACTCCGTGCTTACGTTTACTTCCTCCTGAATAGATCAGTTGGTAGCCATCATCCCTTTTGAACCACGCCCCCCCCGTCCATCTCGTTTCACATAGTGCGAGTATGTTTGTCTTGTCTTTTCATTTCCATAACCACATTTTCTAATTTACCTTGTATAAGAAGAGATCTAATATTCCACGTAGCTTTCCTGATATTAGGTTTTCGCTTGTTGACGACCCTGGTAGCCTCATTCCTACAGTTGCCGGACGCAACTCCGCTACTGTTATTCATGGCCCCGTTAACGTAGAAAAACATATAATTATCAAATATATATATGTATATATAACTCAAGTCCCTGTAGATTGGTGGTGCGTGGGATGTTGTCCCGTACACTATCAGGCAGAACGCTTTTGATTTTGCGAGTGTTACTCCAGAATTCCGATGTCTGCAGAATCTCTTGCGACTCCACGCTGGAGGAGTTCACAGGTCGAGTAACATCAGGTCGAAAGACCCACAATTCTTCTCCCCCTACAGATGCTGCTGGACTCTCTGACTTTTTCCAGGCTAATTTGACCCTTTGCAATTTTTTCGCCCAGCTCATGGCGCCTTCGCAATTCAAAGTTCAAAATGAGTAAACTTATTATCAAATAAATAAATGTTATTATATACTGTCCGAAGATTAATTTTCCTGTGGACATTCACAGTAAATACAGAGAAGCACAACAGGATCAATGGAAAACCGCAAAGACGGACAAATACTAATGCGCAAAATACAACGACCGAGTAAATACAAAAAGAAAAAAAAGCGTAATAGTAATAATAACTAAATAAGCAATAAATACAGAGAACGTGAGATGAAGAGCCCTTGAAAGTGGGTTCATGGTTTGTGGGAACAGTTCAGTGATGAGGTGAGTGAAATTATCCCGTTTGGTTCAAGAGCCTGATGGTTGAGGGGTCAGTTAGGAACGGTTATCACTTGAAGTTTTTAACTTCATGCCTTTTCCATGCGAAGTATTTTCATTTGGTAAGTTACTGTAACCCCAATATTCAACCTTCACCCGTTCTGTTATGCCACAGTTTTAGAATGTAGGCCCGAACTTTAAACAAAACAAAATCTTAGATGCTAACTTTTAAGATACAATTTATATCCATGTTAAGTCAATCAAGACGGCAAACCTCGTTTTTTTTCTCTGAGATACCAGGACTGACCTTTTACATACGGGGGGTCCCGGGGCCGACCGGAAGTCAAGAGATTGCTCCTCTCGGTAGTAGTGGATGTTGAACGACCCACCAACCACGATATCTCCGTCCTTTGAAATACGCGGCAGGTCAAACCTTCCCCGAAGTCGGCAGAGTGAGTCACTCTCCCCTGAAGTGGGGACGAGGAAGAGGTGTATCAGAAGCAGGAGACGGCCCATGACAGAATGCCGGTTACCAAGCGCTGGCTGGCACTGTTCCTGGCTGGGATTATATATCCTTGCAGGTTCCACAGATGCACAAATTACCAACATGGGCCAGCATTGCCAAGAATTGATTAAAATATCGGAGAATTGGAACATTTCCAGAAAAAAAATCAGTACAACATTCTGCTCCTGTCTCCGGAGGAGAGAATCCAAGATTCGCAGGTATTCCTTCGTGGGCAAAATTATCTGTGGAGAAGTCATAGAGCAATACAGCACGGATATAGGCCTCTTGGCCCATCTAGTCCATGTCAACCACAATGCATACTCAACTGATCCCAAACCAGGGAGACTGTATATCAGAGCAACACAATGGACTGGTGGAACTCAACAGGTTGAGCAGCGCCAGGAAAGAAATTTTCAACGATTCAGGTCAAAAACCTGCATTCGATCCAGAACATTGGCAAATTGTCCCTTCCCTAACTCCGCCCACAGATGGTGCTCCAACTGCTCATCTTCTCCAGAAGATTGTTTGGAGGGGCTGAGAGTTCTGTCAACTATTTTGGAGGGGGAGCCACATGTCCTGAAAGAGGAGGACATTTCAGATGTGCCGGAGTGGGAGGCTTCATTCTGAGATCAGATGTAGCTGAGACAGAGGAAATAGAAGCTGTACGTGAGTCCTTACAGGGTGCAGGATGGGAGAAAGAACCAGTGGAGGTCAATGTGTTTATGGTAAATATTGTTGAATAGTTTGCCTCCTGAGACAGAGACAGAGACAGAGAAATATAGAAATGTCTGATGAGATCCAAGTGAATCTGACGGCAGTGTGTGACTTGATAGCAATGTTGATAAAATTGACGAGATTAGGTTTGGAATTAGAATCAGAATCTGAACCTAGTTCATCATTATTGATATATGTCATGAAATTACGAACAGGAGGACATCTGCAGATGCTGAGTGTGTTGTGTGTGTATGTCATGAAATTTGTTGTTTTGGAGTATGGTGCAAGATATCAAAGAATTATGAAGAGTGGTTATATTTAAAGCAGAAGTTGATCGTTTCCTGATCAGTCAGGGCATCAAGGGATATGATGAGAAAGCAGGTGTACGGGATTAAGTGGGATCCAGGATCAGCCATAATGGAATGGCAGGGCAGACTCGATGGGCTGAATGGCCTAATTCTGCTCCTATGTCTTATGGTCTTATGGTCTTCCTAACATGGAGGACATCTTCAAAATATAAAATAACTAAATAGAACAAAAGAGGAATAGGGAGGTAGTGTTTATGGGCCCATGGACCATTCAGGAATCTGGTGGAGAGGGTAAGAAGCTGTTCCTAGAACACTGAGTGAGTGTCTTCAGGCTCCTGTACCTTCTCCCTGATGGTAGCAATGAGAAGAGAGCATATTCTGGATGGTGAGTGTCTTCAGTGACAGACCATAAGACCATTAAGACATAGGAGCAGAATTAGGCCATCTAGCCCATCTAGTCTGCTCTGCTATTCAATCATGGCTGATGCTTCTTTTCTATCTCCTCCTCATCTCCGGCCTTCTCCCTGTAACCTTTGATGCCATGTCCAATCAAGAATCTATCAGTCTCTGCCTTAACTATACCCAATGACCTGGCCTCCACAGCTGAATACGGCAACAAGTTCCACAAATTCACTTCCCTTTGCCTAAAGAAATTTCTCCACATTTCTGTTTTTAAAGGGTGTCCCTCTATCCTGAGGCTGTGTCCTCTTGTCCAAGACTCTCCCATCATGGGAAACATCCTTTCCACATCTACACTGTCCAGGCCTTTCAACATTCGCTTCTCAAGGCACCTCATCTTGAAGATGTTCTCCATGTTAGGAAGACCATAAGACCATAAGACATAGGAGCAGAATTAGGACATTCAACCCATCGAGTCTGCCCTGCCATTCCATTATGGCTGATCCCGGATCCCACTTAATCCCATACACCTGCTTTCTCACCATATCCCTCAATGTCCTGACAGATCAGGAAACGATCAACTTCTGCCTTAAATATTACCACGGACTTGGATTTCATAGCAGTCTATGGCATAACATTCCACAGATTCACTACCCTCTGGCTAATCTTTTCCTCTTTACCTCTGTTTTAAAAGGTTGCCCCTCAATCTTGAAGCTGTGCCCTCTAGTTCTGATGCCCCCACTATAGGAAACCACATACAGTGTTGGAAAGTATATTGTCATGCACTTTAGTAGAAGAAATAAAAGGTAGACTACCTTTTAAATGTAGAGAAAATTCAAAAGTCTGAGGTGCAAAGGGATTTGGGAGTCCTTGTGCAGGAATTCCTAAAGGTTAATTTTCAGGCTGAGTATGTGGTGAGAAAGGCTGATGCAATATTAGCATTTGTTTTAAGGGGACTGGAATATAAAAGCAAGATGTTTAGACTTTATAAAGCCTAGTGAGGCCTCACTTGCTGTATCACGAACAGTTTTGGGCCCCTTATCTAAGAAGGGTTGAGCTGACATTGGAAAGGTTCATGAAAATTATTCCGGGATTTAAAAGCATTGATGCTCTGCGCCTGGACTCACTGGAATTCAGAAGAATTAGGGCTGTCTTTGTTGAGACCCACCAAAGGTTGAAAGGCCTCAATAGAGTGGATGTAGAGAGGGTATTTCCTATAGTAGGATGGTCTAAGAGCAGAGGAGAGGGTCTCAGAATAGAGGGGCATTCTTTTAGATGGAGGATGGAGGAAGAATTTCATTAGCCAGAGTGTGGTGAATCTGTGGAATTTGTTGCCACAGGCAACTGTGGAGGCCAAGTGATTGGGTGTATTTAAGGCAGAGTTTGATGAATTCTTGATTAGTCAGGACATGAAGGGATACAGGGAGAAGGCAGGAAATTGAGGGAGGCTGAGATGAAAAATAGATCAGTCATAATGAAATGGCAGCGCTGACTCAATGGGCCAAATAACCTAATTCTGCTCCTATATCTTGTGGTCTAAGGATCAAGGATCAACTTGATTCACCATATACATGTAGATGCGTTAGGAATTTGCTACTATTTGTTGGTGCACATGCAAAAATAACAATCAAAAATTATTAAGAATAAAGAATTATATAAAAAATATAGATATGAAATAAAATCTGCATTCATGCATGAGTACCATATAAACAGTATTATAAAAAGTGGTTTAAAGTGTTTAGAATGCAGTGCAGTGACTGAGCTAATAGAAGGTGGAGGGGGAATGCCAACTAGAGTGATTCAATGGATTCACTGCCGGTGAAGAAACTTTTAAAATGACGTGAGTTTTTTTGTTTTCATTAGGAACATATAAGAAACAATTAACATGTCAGGAAAATGAAGGGTTATGGGTTGTGTAGGAGGGAGACATTTAATTGATCTTGGAGTAGGTTAAAAGTTTGGCACATCATTATGCCTGAAGGGCCTGTACTGAGTTGTACTGTTCTATACACTCAATGGCCAACTCATTAGGTGCAAGGGTGCCCCTAATAAAGTGGCCGGAGGAGAGCAATCCATTTCAATGTTCGATGTGTTTTGTGTTTAAACATTCTCTTCTGCACACCACTGTTGGAACATGTGGTTATTTGAATTACTGTCGCCTTCTTGTCAGCTTGAACCTGTCTGGCCATTCTCCGTTAACCTCTGTCACTAACAAGGCATTTTTTCCCACAGAATTCTGCTTTGTGGATGTTTTCTTTTTGTTTTTTGCATCATTTTCTGGAAACTCCAGAAACTATTGTGTGTGAGCATCCTGGAAGGTCAGCAGTTTCTAAGACACTCAAACCACCCTGTCTGGCACCAACAACTTTTCCATGGTCAAAGTCACTTAGATCGCATTTCGTCTCCATTCTGATGCTTGGTCTGAACCATTGAATCACTTGACCATGTCTTCATATTTTTATGCATTGAGTTGTTGCTACATGATTAGCTATTTGGATATTTACACCATGTATCTAATAAACTGACCACTGTGTGTACCGTATATTGTTTTTTGAAGTTCTTGATGATGCAGAACCGTGCAGGATTGTGAGAAGGGAGAAGGATGTAAAATGGCGTCAGGAGACTATTTTCAAGCTAAATTAATGTATAGTATTGAAAAATGTCATGTTGACATATACGCACGAATGTATGTCCACATTTTATGGACGCTCTTTAGTGTCCAAAACATAAAAAAAATCTGTTCAGCAGTGAGAAATTAGGTAAATGATAATTGTTATGTTGTGGAATTTCAATACATTAAAATAATTAAAGGAAGATGTGGGGTGTCTGAAATATAGGTGGAACTTCAAGTTTTACTTTAAGCAAGGTGCAAACTTAGCACGTGATAACTAGATGACATACGAAATTTAAGCATTTTTACATATGATCCGTAAACAAACAAGAATGCTGAATCAAAAAATATATACATAAGATCACTCAAATATCATTGAAATATTAATTACATGACAGTAACGTTCAAGGAACCCAGGTGTCTTGCACAATATGTCTCTAAAGAATAGTGCTCTGGTACAGCAAACAGGAAATCTAATGGTACATCAACACACAGAAAGTGCTAGAGGAACTCAGCAGGTCAGGCAGTATCTATGGAGAGGAATAAGTATTCCATGTTCAGTCTGAAGCCCCTCATCAGATCTTTATCCAATCTGTGGCCTGTAGTTTACCTCTCCATAGATGCTGCCTGAACTGCTGAGTTCCTCCAGCATTATATGTGTGTTGCTCAATATTTCCAGCACTGCAGAATCTCTTGGGTTTGTGAAATGGTACATCAGCCTTTAATGCAAAGAGGGTGTGTATGAATATAAAGAAGTCTGGCTGCAATTGTACAAGGCCCTGATGAGATCACACTTGGTGTATGGAACACAGTTTTGGTCTTCCATACTTTAAAAGAAGAAGATGTACTTGCCATAGAGGTAATGAGACAAAGGTTCACCCGACTGACTGCTGGGATGGAAGGTTTACTGAGTAAGTAGTCATTAGAATCAGAATCTGGTTTAATATCACCGGCATATGTCATGAGAATTGTTAATTTTCTGCACCTTACTTCAGTCCTGTTTTACTTAAACAGGAGCAACTTCTTTAGCCAGAGGATGGTGAATCTGGAATTAGTTGCCACAGGTGGCTGTGGAGTCCAAGTTATTGGGTATATTTAAGGCAGAGTTTGATAGGTTCTTGATCAGTCAGTGTAGGAAGGGTTATGGGGAGATTGGGCTGAGAGGAAAAATAAATGAATAGTCATGATGAAATGGAGGAGCAGATTCCATGGACCAAGAGGTCAAACTCTGCTCGGATATCTTACGGGCTTATAGTTTTCTCAGGAGTTTAGAAATGTGTGAAACTCACAGAGGTCTTACATACTCAACAGGATGGATACAAGGATGATTCCACCCCCCCCCCCCGCCATCGGCCCCGGTCAAGAGGTTCAGAAACAATGACTACATAGATCATTGAATTCAGAACAATAGAGCACAGCAATTGACTCTTCAGCCCACAATACCTGTGCTAATCAAGATGCCAAAATGAACTATATCTACTCCAAGCCTTGTCAGTCAGGGACTTGTGCTAATGTTATTTTATGGCTCTCTGTGCTATCATAACAATATGTGCTGTGTGTGACTGTATGTATTATGTTTTACACCTTGGCCCTGGAGGAATGATGTTTTGTTTAGTTGCATACACGTGCATGTCCCACTGGCAATTAAACTTGGACTTGATCTTGTGTGGCCACTTTCAGAGAGCTACGGGGTTGGACCTAATGGAACCTTTGTACAACCAGGCTGTTAAAGGTTCCACCATTAACTGTATACTTTCCCCTTACATTTGGGGTCACAAAGTGCAGTACTATAAGACGTAAGGGCAGAATTAGGCCATATGGCCCATTGAGTCTGCTCTGCCGTTTCATCATGATCTGGCTAGTTTGTTATTCCCTCTCAACCACATTCTCATGCCTTCTTCCCATAAAATTAGGCACCTTTACCAATGAAGCACCTATCAACCCCCGCTTTACATGTATCGAGTGACTTGAGCTCCACAGCTGACTGTGGCAATGAACACCTCACACTTGATTGGAGTAAAATGCCCACATCTGTAATTGATACACATTTTTCTGTAACCTTTCCCTGTACACACCCTCCACCAATCTTGGTTTCAGTTTCAGAAGAAGGGTTGATAACTTCTGAATCATATAAGGAAAGGTTCCTTACTGGAAGTGGATGGATTGGAATTAATTTATGCAAACTGAGGAGTAAAAGTTAGGAATTGAGTTACATGGGACTGAGGTGTGATGGATTAGATTTCAGTTACACGGGACTGTGGTGTGATGGATTGGAATTGAGTTATACAGGACTGAGATGTGATGGATTGGAATTGAGTTATACGGGACTGTGGTGTGACGGATTGGAATTGAGTTATATGGGACTGAGATGTGCCAGATTGGAATTGAGTTAGATGGGACTGAGGTGTGATGGTTTGCAATTGAGTTAGATGGGACTGAGAAGTGATGGTTTGGAATTGAGTTATACAGGACTGAGATGTGATGGATTGGAATTGAGTTATACGGGCTAAGGTGTGACGGATTGGAATTGAGTTACACGGGACTGAGGTGTGATGGATTGGAATTGAGTTATATGGGACTGAGATGTGCCAGATTGGAATTGAGTTAGATGGGACTGAGGTGTGATGGTTTGCAATTGAGTTATACAGGACTGAGGTGTGATGGATTGGAATTGAGTTATATGGGCTAAGGTGTGATGGATTGGAATTGAGTTATACAGGACTGAGGTGAGATGGATTGGAATTGAGTTATACAGGACGGAGGTTGATGGTTTGGAATTGAGTTATACAGGACTGAGGTGTGATGGATTGGAACTGATTCATACGGGACTGAGATGTGATGGATTGGAATTGAGTTATATGGGCTAAGGTGTGATGGTTTGGAATTGAGTTAATGTGGCTGAGGTGTGCCAGATTGGAATTGAGTTTTACGGAACTGAGGTGTGATAGATTGGAATTGAGTTATACAGGACTGAGGTGTGATGGATTGGAATTGAGTTACACGGGACTGTGGTGTGATGGTTTGGAATTGAGTTAGATGGGACTGAGAAGTGATGGTTTGGAATTGAGTTATACAGGACTGAGGTGAGATGGATTGGAATTGAGTTATACGGGCTAAGGTGTGATGGATTGGAATTGAGTTATACAAGACTGAGGTGTGATGGATTGGAATTGAGTTACACGGGACTGAGGTGTGATGGTTTGGAATTGAGTTATATGGGAATGAGGTGTGATGGTTTGGAATTGAGTTAGACAGGACTGAGGAGTAATGGTTTGGAATTGAGTTATATGGGAATGAGGTGTGATGGTTTGGAATTGAGTTAGACAGGACTGAGGACTGATGGTTTGGAATTGAGTTATATGGGCTAAGGTGTGATGGTTTGGAATTGAGTTATACAGGACTGAGATGTGATGGATTGGAATTGAGTTATACAAGACTGAGGTGTGATGGATTGGAATTGAGTTACACGGGACTGAGGTGTGATGGATTGGAATTGAGTTATATGGGCTAAGGTGTGTTGGTTTGGAATTGAGTTAAATGTGGCTGAGGTGTGCCAGATTGGAATTGAGTTTTACGGAACTGAGGTGTGATAGATTGGAATTGAGTTATACAGGACTGAGGTGTGCCAGATTGGAATTGAGTTAGATGGGACTGAGGAGTGATGGTTTGGAATTGAGTTATACAGGACTGAGGTGTGATGGATTGGAATTGAGTTATATGGGCTAAGGTGTGATGGATTGGAATTGAGTTATACAGGACTGAGGTGAGATGGATTGGAATTGAGTTATACAGGACGGAGGTTGATGGTTTGGAATTGAGTTATACAGGACTGAGGTGTGATGGATTGGAACTGATTCATATGGGACTGAGATGTGATGGATTGGAATTGAGTTATATGGGCTAAGGTGTGATGGTTTGGAATTGAGTTAAATGTGGCTGAGGTGTGCCAGATTGGAATTGAGTTTTACGGAACTGAGGTGTGATAGATTGGAATTGAGTTATACAGGACTGAGGTATGCCAGATTGGAATTGAGTTAGATGGGACTGAGGAGTGATGGTTTGGAATTGAGTTATACAGGACTGAGGTGTGATGGATTGGAATTGAGTTATACAGGACTGAGGTGTGGTGGATTGGAATTGAGTTACACGGGACTGTGGTGTGATGGTTTGGAATTGAGTTAGACGGGACTGAGAAGTGATGGTTTGGAATTGAGTTATACAGGACTGAGGTGAGATGGATTGGAATTGAGTTATACGGGCTAAGGTGTGATGGATTGGAATTGAGTTATACAAGACTGAGGTGTGATGGATTGGAATTGAGTTACATGGGACTGAGGTGTGATGGTTTGGAATTGAGTTATATGGGAATGAGGTGTGATGGTTTGGAATTGAGTTAGACAGGACTGAAGAGTAATGGTTTGGAATTGAGTTATATGGGAATGAGGTGTGATGGTTTGGAATTGAGTTAGACAGGACTGAGGAGTAATGGTTTGGAATTGAGTTATACAGGACTGAGATGTGATGGATTGGAATTGAGTTATACAAGACTGAGGTGTGATGGATTGGAATTGAGTTACACGGGACTGAGGTGTGATGGATTGGAATTGAGTTATATGGGCTAAGGTGTGTTGGTTTGGAATTGAGTTAAATGTGGCTGAGGTGTGCCAGATTGGAATTGAGTTTTACGGAACTGAGGTGTGATAGATTGGAATTGAGTTATACAGGACTGAGGTGTGCCAGATTGGAATTGAGTTAGATGGGACTGAGGAGTGATGGTTTGGAATTGAGTTATACAGGACTGAGGTGTGATGGATTGGAATTGAGTTATACAGGACTGAGGTGTGGTGGATTGGAATTGAGTTACACGGGACTGTGGTGTGATGGTTTGGAATTGAGTTATACAGGACTGAGGTGTGCCAGATTGGAATTGAGTTAGATGGGACTGAGGTGTGATGGTTTGGAATTGAGTTATACAGGACTGAGGTGTGATGGATTGGAATTGAGTTATACAGGACTGAGGTGTGGTGGATTGGAATTGAGTTACATGGGACTGAGGTGTGATGGATTGGAATTGAGTTAGACGGGACTGAGAAGTGATGGTTTGGAATTGAGTTATACAGGACTGAGGTGAGATGGATTGGAATTGAGTTATAGGGGCTAAGGTGTGATGGATTGGAATTGAGTTATACAAGACTGAGGTATGATGGATTGGAATTGAGTTACATGGGACTGAGGTGTGATGGATTGGAATTGAGTTATATGGGCTAAGGTGTGATGGTTTGGAATTGAGTTAGACAGGACTGAGGAGTGATGGTTTGGAATTGAGTTATACCGGACCATTGGAATTCGCTCTCGCGGAGGGCTGTGGAAACTCAGTCCCTTAATTCATTTAAAACTGAATTGATTTATTAAAGTAACTTAGATTTGACACAATGTAATGCTGGTATTGCTATTGCCTCATGATCTGATGAGCCCAGTTCAGTCCTGACTCAGTAACTCTCATGTGTGCAAGATGTTCGGAGTGATATGGTGACGTCGTGGTTAGTGTATTGCTTTACAGTGTGAGCGATTGGTCGTTAATGCCCACCTCTGACAGTACGGTATTTGTACATTTTCCCAGTGTCCGTGTGTGTTTCCTTCACATTTTCTAGTTTCCACCACATTTCAAAGACATACTGGTTGTTTAGAGTTAGTATGTTGTGGTTATGCTATGTGTGGGTGACAATCGATGAGTGTGGAGCTCAGGATCATGGCACCTAATGGCAACTCCTTTGTTTGCATCTTTGGAAACAGTTCCTATTCTATCTTTAATATCTCTTTTTAACCCTTTTCAGGATTCTTTTGAAGACCCTGACCTGGAGTTACATGCTGACTCGGTTCTTTGCGGAAATGGGACCCACCCTCAGGGCGTCACGACTGGTTGCTTTTCGATACACCAAGGATGTGGCCTGGAAGACCAGTGCACCTTCAGAGTGCCGGGTTTTTGCAGCTCTGGAGGAGGGTGGATTCGAGTTCGGTGCCACCTCCTGATTTGTCATGGGACTACACAGAAGATCGAAAGCAGCGAGCTGGCTGCTGGCTGTGTGCCCGGAGACTCGTGTTCTTTGGGCAATACGCTCAGAAAAAACACGCACCAGACTTTGAACACCTTAAATCAGTGAGTTGTTTTGTTATGTTTCCCCTCTCGCTGTGAAACGGCGAGACCTCTTTTTCCCTTATTAAGGAGGAGACAGCCTGTGGTATGTTGAATTACTGGGTAAACGAGTTGTATTTGGGGTACTGCAAGTCTGTGTCTTTATTGATGCTTTGCTCCACGCTTGAATGTTCAGTGAAGGTTGCAGATGCTTTTTTTGTTGCTGTTGGGGTCGGACGGTTGTTGCTTCACTGCTGTTTATGCATAGGAGGTTGGAGCTGGGGGGAGCTTTGGGGTTCTAACTTATAACTGTTATTCATTCTCTAGAGCACTCCTTTGTTTTCATGGATGTTTGCAAAGAAAAAGAATTTCAAGATTGTACACATTTCCCTGACATTAAATGTACTTGTTGAAACAATTGCAGGCTGCCCCAGCACATATTTGGACTGTTTTGGTCATTGACTCAAAAGACACATTTAATGATATGTTTTGATGTTTCAATGTGCATCTTTAAATCTTTTATCTTCCATGATATGCATAGGTTTCTCCTGGTGATCCATTTTGTTCCCACTTTGCAGAGTTAAGTTCCCTCCAGTAGAGGTGGATGACAGGAGATTGGGGGTGTGGGGAGACCTGAAAAGGATGTGGAGAGAATAGGCTGCAGGGTAATAATTGGAGAATCCGACTGATGGTAATGGTCCGAAAGCCAACATAAGCTCAAGAGGGTGAATCGCTCCTTTTTTTTACAAAAATACTACTTACGAGGTAGAAAATTTCCCATGTAGGGGAACACTTTGCATCTAGTGATCATAATGCCATTGGTTTCAAAGTAAATATGCAAAAAAATAGGTCTGGCCCATGGAACACATACAAAGTTCTGGAGGAACTCAGCAGGCCAAGCAGCATCTATGGAGAAGAGTAAGCTGATTTTTCGGGCCGAGACCCTTTGTGATTCATGTGTCCTGTTGAAGGGTCTTGGCCTGAAATGTCAACTGTACTCTTTGCCATGGATGTTGCCTGGCTTGCTGAATTCCTCCAGTATTTTGGGTGTTTCACTCGGATTTCTGCAGATTTTCTCCTGTTTTGATGGTATCAGAAAGGATCTCACAAGTGTGGATTGGGACAAGCTGTTTTCTGGCAAAGGAGTACTTGATAAGTGGGTTGCCTCCAAAAATGAAATTCTGAGAGGACAAAACTTGTATGTGCCTATCAGAATAAAAGGTAAAGATAACATGTCAGGAAACCTTGGTTTTCAAGGGATATTGAGACCCTGCTTATGGATAAAAAAGAGACACATTGCTGGTATAGGCAAGTAGGAACAAATGAGATACTTATGGAGTATAAGAAATGCAAGAAAACACTTAGGAAAGAAATAAGGAGGGCTAAAAGAAGGCATGAGTTTGCCCTAGCAGACAAAGTGAAGCAGAATCCTCAGGGATTGTACAGATGTGTTAAAAGCAAAGGGATTGTAATGGACAAAATTGGTTCTCTGGAAGAGCAGAATGGTAATCCAAGCATGCAACCAAAAGAGATGGGGCAATCTTAAATGGATTTTTTGCATCTCTATTTACTCAGGAGATGGACACTGAGTGTGTAGAAGTAAGGCAAAGCAGTATCAACTTCATGGACCCTACACAGATTACTGAGGAGGAGGCATTTACTGTCTTGAGGCAAATTAGGGTGGATAAATCCCCAGAGCCTGACACGGTGTTCCCTTGGACTCGGTGGGAATAGCAGAGATATTTAAATCATCCATAGCAACATGAGAGGATAGCTAAGTTTGTTCTGCTGTTTAAGAAAGATTCCTAAAAAAAGAAACCAGGTAATTATAGGCTGTGGAGTACATCAGTAGTTTGAAAATTATTGGAAGAGACTGGGTATGTGAGTATTTGGATGGTCATGGAGTGATTAGGGATTGTTAACATAGCTTCATGCAGAGTAGGCTGTGTCTAAGCAGTCTTGTAGGGCTTTTTGAAGAAGTTACCAGGGCATCTGAAGAAGGCAAGACAGAGGATGAGGAGGAGGAGGAGAAGACGACGACTAGTGTGAGGATGTTGGGACATAGTATAGGTTTGGGTAGGGGGAGGATCTGGAAAAGGAACTACAAGTGGAGGGCTTGAGTGTGTGTGGGTTGGTGGGAGGAGGTTGGAATGAGCATACATAGAACTTAGAATAGTGCAGCACAGTACAGGCCCTTCGGCCCACACTGTTGTGCCGACCCTTAGACCCTACCTCCCATATAACCCCCCACCTTAAATTCCCCTATATACCTGTCTAGTAGTCTCTTAAATTTCACTAGTGTATCTGCCTCCACCACTGACTCAGGCAGTGCATTCCACGTACCAACCACTCTCTGAGTAAAAAACCTTCCTCTAATATCCCCCTTGAACTTCCCATCCCTTACCTTAAAGCCATGTCCTCTTGTATTGAGGAGTGGTGCCTTGGGGAAGAGGCGCCGGCTGTCCACTCTATCTATTTCTCTTAATATCTTGTACACCTCTATCATGTCTCCTCTCATCCTCCTTCTCTCCAAAGGGTAAAGCTCTAGCTCCCTTAATCTCTGAGCATAATGCATACTTTCTAAACCAGGCAGCATCCTGGTAAATCTCCTCTGTACCCTTTCCAATGCTTCCACATCCTTCCTATAGTGAGGTGACCAGAACTGGACACAGTACTCCAAGTGTGGCCTAACCAGAGCTTTATAGAGCTGCATCATTACTTTGCGACTCTTAAACTCTGTCCCTCGACATATGAAAGCTAATAATCTTTCTTGGCTACACTATCTAACTGTGAGGCAACTTTCAGGGATCTGTGGACATGTACCCCCAGATCCCTCTGCTGTTCCACACTACCAAGTATCCTGCCATTTACTTTGTACTCTGCCTTGGAGGTGAAGTTTGATGTGGAAAATGGAAAAAGAAACATAATATTGGAATGATTTCATGTCTGCATTGGGAGCCTTGGAGCTGCTCTGGATTTCCTAGAGTTGCCTGGACCTTCATGTCTGCCTTGTGTTTTCTTCGAAACTGCCTGAAGCTACAGGAGTGCCTTGCATTTTCCCGAACCTGCCTTGAGCTTCCGGCCTGCCTCATGTTTATTTTTGGGACCTGCCTTGGGTTATACATATTTTATACGTCCAGTGGTAACTATATTAGTTACAGCTGTGCAAGTGCTTGTTAATCTAAATATCTAATCAGCCAATCATGTAGCAGCAACTCAGTGCACAGAGGCATGATCAAGAGGTTGTTGTTGTTCAGAGCAAGTATCAGAATGGGGAAGAAATGTGATCTAAGTGACTTTTACTATTGGAATGGTGCCAGATGGTGCGGTTTGAGTATCTCAAAAAACTGCTTCCCTTCTGGGATTTTCATGCACAGTAGTGTTTAGAGTGACGTCAGAAGAAAATGGCCAGACTGGTTCAAGCAGACAGGATGATGACAATAATTCAAATAACTGCGTGTTACAGTAGTCCAGAAAAGAATCTCTGAATGTACAACATTTTGAACCTTCAAGTGGATGTGCTGCAGCAGCAGAATATCATAAGCATACGCTCAGTGGCCACTTTGATGTATAAGCATATCTAATAAAGTGGCCACTGAGTGCACTGAAAATGAAGTGTAGCTTGCAACAAGTTACTTCGTTTTCACAGAAAGTGGCAATATATCTCAGTTTTACATCTTAGGTGAGACCACACCTGGAGTACTGTGTACAGTTTTGGTCTCCAAATTTGAGGAAGGACATTCTTGCTATTGAGGGAGTGCAGCGTAGGTTCACGAGGTTAATTCCCGGGATGGCGGGACTGTCATATGTCGAAAGATTGGAGTGACTGGGCTTGTATGCACTGGAATTTAGAAAGCTGAGAGGGGATCTTATTGAAACATATAAGATTATTAAGGGATTGGACACACTGGAGGCAGGAAGCATGTTCCCGCTGATGGGTGAGTCCAGAACCGGAGGCCACAGTTTAAGAATTAGGGGTAGGCCATTTAGAACGGAGTTGAGGAAAAACTTTTTCACCCAGAGAGTGGTGGATATATGGAATGCTCTGCCCCAGAAGGCTGTGGAGGCCAAGTCTCTGGATGCTTTCAAGAAAGAGATGGATAGAGCTCTTAAAGATAGTGGAATCAAAGGTTATGGGGATAAGGCAGGAACTGGATACTGATTGTGGATGATCAGCCATGATCATACTGAATGGCGGTGCTGGCTTGAAGGGTCAAATGACCTACTCCTGCACCTATTGTCTATTGTTTTCACTGGAAACACTAATGTTTATTTTTTGTTGTAACTTGTAGTAATTTTTATGTCTCGCACTGTACTGCTGCCACAAAACAACAAATCTTAAACATATGTCAACGACAATAAATCTGATATTGATTTCTGATTCTGGATTCTGAGTAGCTGGGTGACTGTCAGCAGAAATGGAAATCAGCAGTTGGAACAGAGCGCCCCTGTGACCATTCCCCTCAAAAACAAGTATACTGCCTTGGATACTTCTGTGGGGCATGACCTCCGAGGAGAATGCCATGGCGACCGGGTTACAGGACTGAGCATGGGTCTGTGGTGCAGAAGGGAAAAAGAGAAGGCAGCTGCAGTGATAGGGGACTCGATAGTGAAGGGAGCAGACAAGAGATGCTGTGGATATGAACGGGACACCCGGATGATATGTTGCCAGGGTCAGGGACATCTCAGATCGCATCCAAAGCATTTTGGAGAGGGAGGGAGAGCAGCCAGATGGCTTGGTACATATTGGTACCAATGACATGGGAAGGAAAATCAAAGAGGTCCTGAAAAGAGAATTTGGAGAGCCAGGTAGAAAGCTGAGAAGCAGGACCTCCAGGGTGGTAATTTCTGGACTGCTGCCCATGTCATGCACCTGCAAGGGTAGAAACGGGATGATTTGGCAGATAAATGCATGACTGAGGAACTGGTTCAGGAGGTAGGGCTTTCGGTTCTTGGATCATTGAGATCGTGTTTGGGGGAGTTATGACCTATTCTAAAGTGATTGGTTGCACCTGGGACCAATATTCTTGCAGGCAGGTTTGTCAGAGCTTTTGGAGAGGGTTTACATTTGGCAGGGGTTTCAGAACTGGAGTGAAGGGACTCAGGATAGGACGGATAGTGAAAAAGTAAAGATAGCGTGCAGTCAGACTGACAGGGAGGGCAGGCAGGTGATGGGATTTAGTTGCAGCCAACAGGCTGAGTATCAAAACATTAGGGATGCAGAGTCAGAAATGATGGCAAATACAGTACTTGAGGTGTTGTATCTAAATGCGTGTATTATAAGAAAAACGATGGATGATCTTGTTGCACTGTTACAGATTGCCAGCTGTGATGTTGTAGTCATCGCTGAATTGTGGCTGAAGGATGGTTGTAGTTGGGAGCTGAATGTCCAAGGTTACACGTTACATCAGAGGGATAAGAAGGTAGGCAGAGGGGGTGGCGTGGGGCATTAAGTCAGTAAAAAGATGTGAGATAGAATTGAAAGATGTGGAATCCTTGTAGGTTGAGTTAAGAAACTGCAAGAGTAAAAAGATGTTGATTGCCTATATACAGGCCTCCCAGCAGTGGCTGGGAGGTGGTCCACAGGTTATCACAGGAAATAGAAAAGGCATGTCAAAAGGGAATGTTACGGTAGTCGTGGGAGATTTTAACATTAGGTCAGTTGAGAAAATCAGGTTGGTAATGGATTTCAAAAGTGTTTGTTGAATGCCTAAGAGATGGCTTTTTGGAGCAGTTTGTCATTGAGCAAACTAGGGGATCAGCTACACTGGATTGGGTGTTATGTAATGAGCCGGAGGCGATTAGGGAGCTAAAGATAAAAGAACCCTTGGGAACCAGTGATCACAATATGATTTGAGTTCAACTTGAAATTTGATAGGGAGAAAGTAAAGTCTGATGTAGCAGTATTTCAGTGGAGTAAGGGAAATTAGTGGTGTGAGAGAGGAGATGGCCAAAGGAGCTGCTGGCAGGGATGTCAGCAGAGCAGCAATGGTGTGCATTTCTGGGAAAAATGAGGAAGGTGCAGGACATGCATATTCCAAAAATGAAGAAATACTCAAATGATAAAATAGTACAACCATGGCTGCCAAGGGAAGTCAGAGCTATTGTAAAAGCAAAAGAAAGGGCAAACAACAAAGTAAAAGTAATTGCAAACTTTCTAAACCTACAGAGAGCAACTGAAAAAATCATTAGAAAGGAAAAGATGAAATATGAAAGCAAGCTAGCAAATAATATCAAAGTGGATAGTAAGTTTTTTCAAGTTGTTAAAAATAAGAGAAATGAGAGTGCATATAGAAACGCTAGGAAATGAGGCAGGAGAAATAATAACTGAGATGACTGAACTAAGTGAGTATTTTGCATCAGTCTTCACTGTGGAAAACACTAGCAGCATGCCTGATGTTATAGTGTGTGAAGGAAAAGAAGTAGGTGCATTTACTATTGCAAGAGAAGGTGCTCAAAGCTGAAAGACCTAAAGGTACACAAGTCATCCAGACCAGATGAACTACACTATCGGGTTCTGAAAGAGGTAGCATTAGAGATTATTGTGGCATAAGAAATGACCTTTCAAGAATTACTGGACTCTGGCATGGTAAGGGCTGGAAAATTGCAAATGTCTCTCTACTCTTTAAGAAAGGAGGAAGGCAGCAGAAAGGAAATTATAAACCAGTTAGACTGACCTCAGTGGTTGGGAAGATCTTGGAGTCAATTGTTAAGGATAAGGGGATGGAGTACTTGGTGACACAGGACAGGATAGTACAAAGACATCATGGTTTCCTTCAGGGAAAATCCTGCCTGACAAACCTGTTGGAATTCTTTGAAGAGATTACAACTAGGACAGATAATGGGGATACAGTGCATGTTGTATATTTGGACTTCCAAAAGGTCTCTGACAAGATGCCACACATGAGGCTGCGAACCAAGTTAAGAGCCCATGGTATTACAGGAAAGTTCATAACATGGTTAGAGCAACACACATCAAAGTTGCTGGTGAATGCAGCAGGCCAGGCAGCATCTCTAGGGAGAGGTACAGTCGACGTTTCAGGCGGAGACCCTTTGTCAGGACTAACTGAAGGAAGAGCTAGTAAGAGATTTGAAAGTTTTAGAGCATTGGCTGATTGGTAGGGGGCAGCGAGTGGGAATAAAAGGATCCTTTTCTGGTTATCTGCCAGTGACTAGTGGTGTTCCGCAGAGGTCAGTGTTGGGACCACTTCTTCTTATGCTGTGTATCAATGTTTTAGATGATGGAATAGATGGCTTTGTTGCCACGTTTGTAGATGATCTGAAGAATGGTGGAGGGGCAGGTAGTGTTGAGGAAATGGGTAGGATGCAGAAGAGCTTAGACAGATTAGGGGAATGGGCAAGAAAATGGCAAATGAAATGCAATGTTGGAAAATGCATGGTTATGCACTTTGGTAGTAGAGGTAAATGTCTGAACTATTTTCTAAATGGGGAGAAAATCCAAAAATCTGAGATGCAAAGGGACTAAGGAGTCCTTGTGCAGAACACCCCAAAGGTTAACTTGCAGGTTGAGTCGGTGGTGAGGAAAGCAAATGCCATGTTGCCATTTATTTCAAGGGGTCTAGAATACAAGAGCAAGGATGTGAAGCCATGGCTTTGTAAGGCACTGGTGAGGCCTCACCTTGATATTGTGGACAGATTTGGGCCCCTCATCTTAGAAAAGATGTGCTGGCATTGGAGAGGGTCCAGAGGAGGTTCACAAGGATGATTCCAGGAATGAAAGGGTTATCATCCGAAGAATGTTTGATAGCTCTGGGTCTGTACTTGCTGGAATTCAGAAGTATGAGGGGGTAATCTTAATTGAAACGTTTTGAATGTTGAAAGGCCTAGACAGAGTAGATGTGAGAAGGATGTTTTCCATGGTGGGAGAGTCTAGGACAAGAGGGTACAGCCACAGGATAGAGGGGCGTCCTTTCAAATCAGAGATGTGGAGAAATTTCTTTAGCTAAAGGGTGGTGAATCTGTGGAATTTGTTGCCACATGCAGTTGTGGAGGCCAGGTTGTTGGGTGCATTTAGGGCAGAGATTGATAGGTTCTTGATTATAAGGAATCATATTTTACGGGGAGAAGACCAGGAACTCTGGTTGAGCAGCTGATGAAAAAAGATCAGACATGATTGAATGGGAGAGCAGACTCGATGGGCTAGATGGCCTAATTCTGCTCCTATGTCCTATGGTCTTTGAGGTCTTTGGTTACGTTCTTAATTTATGCAATACATTCCACCGCCACTGGATGGCAGACGTGATCGTCTCCTCAGCAAAGAGCTCCCCTCCAGAGTCGGATTCTTAAATTTTTATGGCATGGACCCCTTTTGCATTCCAGTGAAGCCTTTTCAGAATAATGTACTTAAATATATAAAATAAAATACACAGGAAAGGAAGCCAATTACATTGAAATAGTTATCAAAATATTAAAACAATGTGATTTAAAACAAATAATAATATAAAACAAAAAAAATATAAAACAAATGTGATTTTATTTATTAGCACATTAAATAACAAGACTATTCATTTAAAATATAGGCAATTTAAATTTAATTTTTCTTTTTAGAAGGCATTAGTGTGAAGGCTGTTGCTTGGCTTGAATAAGAGTTTTAGAGTACTACTAATTCTACTGGGGGGTTTTGCCTACCTTCCTACGTCGAAGGAAATGCTAAGTATCAGTCAGAGATTAGACCATACAATATCAGATCAGATTTAGGCTATCTGGCCCATCAAGTCTGCTTCACCATTCCATCATGACTTATTTGTATTTCCTTTCAATCTCATTCTCCTGCCTTCCCTCTGTAGTCTCAGATACCCTGTCTAATTAAGAAACTGTCAGCCTCTGCTTTAAATATTCCCAATGACTTGGGCTCCACATCTGTCTGTGGCAATGAACTCCAAAGATTCACCACCCACTGGCTAAAGAAACTCCTTCTCATCTTGTTCTCAAGGGACATCCTTCTGATCCTAGAGACCCCAACTATAGGAAATATCCTCACCACATCCACCCTAGATCTTTCAATATTTGATAGGTTTCGATGTGATCCTCCCACTCCCAGTGTGCACAGGTCCAGAGCCATAAAATGCTCCTCATGTTATCCCTTATTCCCTGGATTATTCTTGTGTGCTTTCTCCAATGCCAGCAATTTCCTTCTTGGATAAGGAGCCCATGACTCCTCACGATATTCTGTGTGGTCTGACCAATGCCTTATAATGCCTTGCATCCTTGCTTTCATGTTCTATCCTCTCAAAATAAATGCTAATATTGCATTTTCTTTCCTTAATACCAACTCAGCCTGCAAGTTAACCTTTAGGGAATCCTGTTTAAGGGCTCCAAGTCTCATTGCACCTCGATTTCTGAATTTGCTTCCAATTTGCCTTTATTCCTTTGACTTCCCGACACCATATTCCATCGATCACTTCTTTGCCCTTCTCTGATTCTATCTAAGTCCTTCTGCAGACCCTCTGGTTCCTCAGCATTACCTGAGTCTCCACCAATCCTTTTATCATCCACAAACTTGACCACAACGCCATCAAATCCATTTACCAATAGGAGGAGTGAGTGATGGTCAAGGGTTGTATTGGTAACTGGAAGCACATGACTGATGGGGGGGGGCGGGGAGATCAGAAATGTGACTTATGCTGCTTGTTACATGAACTAATTATCTGCATGTGTGTATTTTGATTCCTAAACCATTGGGTGTATGTCTTCACATTCATGTACCTCTTGTGTGATGGGAGTAATGAGAGGGTGGCATGTTAGCAGAGTGGTTCTCGCAATGCTTTACAGTACGAGTGATTCAGGTTCAATTCCTGTTTCTCTCTGTAAGGAGTCTGAAGACCTAGCAGTTGGTAGGTTAGTTGGTTGTTGTAGATTGTCCCGTGATTAGGCTAGGATTAAATCGGGGGATTGCTGAGCGGTGTGTGCCGAAGGGCCGGAGGAGCCTGTTCCAAGTTGCATTTCAGTAACTAGAGGGCATGTCTTGGATGGTGAGAATAGAGTGCAGAATAAAGTTTTACAGTTACAGAGAAAGTTCAGTGCAGGCAGGAAAGTGAAAGGAAATGATGTGAAATCAAAAGTTCACCTTATTGTACCAGCTGAATAGTCTTATAACAGTAAACTGTTATAAAACTACTGAGCTTATAACAGTTTACTAGTCTAATAAGAGCTCCTACAATACTGGTGTATTATACATGTATAATATATATGCTATAAATTATAGAGCATATATAACACATAGCATGTAAATTATACATCTTGTACAATACAGTGAAGAGAGAAAAAAGTGCAAAATAAGACAGCCAAATAATGAAGTGATACAGTGAGAAATAAATCTGTAGTAGTGCAAGGTGTGGTCTGCAATATTCTGTTGCTGAGTTAGGGGTGGCTCTGCAAGGTTAGCATTAGGGTCAGGAAGAAACATTTTAAGATAATGCAGCAAATGCAATGTTAGCATTCATTTCAAGAAGATTAGAATATAAAAGCAGGGGTGTAATGCTGAGGCTTTATAAGGCATTGGTCAGGACTGCACTTGGAGTATTGCGAGCAGTTTTGGGCTCCACATCCAAGACTGTGCTGGTATCGGAAAGAGTTCACAGGAGGTTACGAGAATGAACCCAGGAATGACAGGGTTAATGTATCAAGAGCGTTTGGCTCTGGGCCTGTACTTGCCAGAGTATTCTAAACTTGCCAGAGTTTAGAATAATGGTGGCGGTGGGAATTCTTCAAAATCTACCAAATATTGAAAGGCCGAGGTAGTGGCCATGGAGAGAATGTTTCCTATAGTGGGGAGTCTAGGACCAGAGGGCACAGCTTCAGAATATAAGGATGTCCTTTCAGGGCAGAGATGAGAAGGAATTTATCCTCTGGCTAAAGAGGGAATCTGGAAATCATTGCCATGGATGGCTATGGAGGCCAAGTCATTGGGTATATTTAAATAGGTTTGATTCGTAGTGGTGTCCATGGTAATGGGAAGAAGGCAGGCGAATGAGGTTGAGAGAGAAGTCAGCCATGATGGAGTGGTGGAGCAGACTCAATGAGCCAAATGGCCCAATTCTGCTCCTATGTCTCATTGTCAAGCTGTTACAGCTCAGGGTATTCCAGAGATCGGAGTTCAGTTCTGGTGCTGCTTGTAAGGAGTTTGTCTGTTCTGTGGCTTTCCTCCTGGTGCTCGGGTTTCCTCCCGCATTCAAATGGTGTACTGGTTAGTAGGTTAATTGGTCATTGCAATTGTCCTGTGATCGGCTAACTGGGCTGGAAAAGCCTGCTCCCTACAGTGTCCCCAAATAAAATAAAAATAAATGTACAGTTCAGGAGACATGGATTCATTCCGTATGGGAACAGGCACTTCAAGATGCCCATCCAAGCCTGCATTTGGGCCTTTGCTCTTCTCAGCTCAAGTTGCCCTTTGTTCCTTCTTTAGTAGTTTTATATCTGAGTTTCAGTGAGAAGATTCCTTTGTAGTTACCAGAAATATGACAGATATGCTTCTGTTCTGTGAATTGGTTAGATAAGCAATATAAAGGTGATTTAAAGCCATTATAGTCATAGTCATAGTCATACTTTATTGATCCCGGGGGAAATTGGTTTTCATTACAGTTGCACCATAAATAATAAATAGTAATAGAACCATAAATAGTTAAATAGTAATATGTAAATTATGCCAGGAAATTATGAATTAATTCATGGACCATCCTATTGGCTCAGAGTGTCTGACCCTCCAAGGGAGGAGTTGTAAAGTTTGATGGCCACAGGCAGGAATGACTTCCTATGACGCTCTGTGCTGCATCTCAGTGGAATGAGTCTCTGGCTGAATGTACTCCTGTGCCCACCCAGTACACTATGTAGTGGATGGGAGACATTGTCCAAGATGGCTTGCAACTTGGACAGCATCCTCTTTTCAGACACCACCGTGAGAGAGTCCAGTTCCATCCCCACAACGTAACTGGCCTTATGAATGATTTTGTTGATTCTGTTGGTGTCTGCTACCCTCAGCCTGCTGCCCCAGCGCACAACAGCAAATATGATAGCACTGGCCACCACAGACTCGCAGAACATCCTCAGCGTCGTCCGGCAGATGTTAAAGGACCTCAGTCTCCTCAGGAAATAGAGACGGCTCTGACCCTTCTTGTAGACACAGAAGAGGTTTACCAGGATGTTACATGGATTATAAGGCTGTGCTATTGGAAAGATTGGACAAGGCTTGTGCACTTGAATGTGCTCGAGAGTGACGGATGCAAAGGGGAGAACTGATAGATGTTTTAAAGTTCAAATAATCTTATCATCAAAGTGCCCATACGTTACCATATATAATGCTGAGATTCATTTTATAAGATTATGAGAAGTATAGATAGAGTAGTCAGCCAGTATCTTTCTCCCTAAGGTCAAAATATCTAGAACTAGAGGCCATAAATGTAAGTTCAGAGACTCATAGCAGATGCATGGGGTACTTTTTTTATACAAAGTGGTGGGTGCCTGGAATGAGCTGCCAGGACTGACGATGGAGGCAGATGCAACAGAGGTGCTTAAGAAGCTCCGGGATAGGGCATGAATATACTGGGAATCGTGGGCACGTGGCCAAGTGGTTAAGGCATTGGACTGGTGACCTGAAGGTCGTGAGTTCGAGCTCCAGCCGAGGAACCGTGTTGTGTCCTTGAGCAAGGCACTTAATCACACATTGCTCTGCGACGACACTGGTGCCAAGCTGTATGGGTCCTAATGCCCTTCCCTTGGACAACATTGGAGTCGTGGAGAGGGGAGACTTGCAGCATGGGCAACTGCTGGTCTTCCATACAACCTTGCCCAGGCCTGCGCCCTGGAGAGTGAAGACTTTCCAGGTGCAGATCCATGGTCTCGCAAGACTAACGGATGCCTTTAATATGGGGAATGGAGGGTGTGGACATAGTGTTGGCCGAAGGGATTAGTTTAATTACTCGTTCAATTAGTGGGTCATTGGTCCTGTTCCTCTGCTGTTGTATTCTATGTTTTACACTCGGTGACCACTTTATTATGTACACCCACAGACCTGATCGTTGAGGCAAATATCTAGTCAGCCAATCGTGTGGCAACAACTCAGTGTATAAAAGCATGGAGGCATGGTCAAGGCATTCAGTTGTTGTTCAGATCGAACATCAGAATGGGGAAGAAATGTGATCAAAGTGACTTTGACTGTGGAATGACTGGTGCCAGATGGGATGGTTTGATTATCTCAGAAACTGCTGATTTCCTGGGATTTTCATGCACAGCACTTTAGAGTTTATGGAAAGTGGTGCAAAAACAAAACAAAAACAAGAAAATCCAGTGAGCGGAAGTTCTGTTGGTGTAAAATGTCTTGTTAATGAAAGAGGTCAGAGGAGAATGGCCAGACTGGTTCAGACTGACAGGAAAGTGACAGTCACTCCAATAATCACATGTTACAGCAGTGATGTGCAGAACAGCATCTCTGAACACTCAGTGCTTCAAACCTTGAAATGGATGGGGTACAACAGCAGAAGATTATGAATGTACACTCAGGGCCACTTTATTAGTTTCCTCCTGTACCCAATAAAATGGCCACTGAGTGAAAGTTTTCTGCATGGTGAGGAAATAAGGTAAACTTTGGCATGAAGGTGTAATGTTTTATAGAAACATACTTCCAAAAGGATTGAAGTAATATTAGAAACCGTATTAATTAAACAATAGGATTTAAGGAAGTGAATGAGAAGTTCTTGGAACAGCTGAGCCCAACTGAATGCCAACTATTCCCAACAAACAATATTTTAATTATTTGTTACACCCAGGTCACAGGTGCCACCTGCAGACAATCAGGATGTTTTGAAGAGTTGAACAAAACCCCACAAAGACATTCTCCCTCAGGCGAGTGCTGTTCTGATCACTGTAATTGCATTGGCAAAGTGCCTTTTTAATCCCTTGTTTAATATCTCCACTCTGTGCACCGAGTGACTCAAAGTGCAATAACAAACTAATCTGTTATTTCACGACACTGGGCGCACGGCATCTGGCGCAGTGAGTTGTGAACCAAATTGCTCACATATCAGGCTGACGACTTGTGAAGTTGCTGCATTTATCCGAGGACATAGGACATAGAACATAGAATAGTACAGCACAGTACAGGCCGTTCGGCCCACAATGTTGTGCCAACCCTTAAACCCTGCCTCCCATATAACCCCCCACCTTAAATTCCTCCACATACCTGTCCAGTATTCTCTTAAATTTCACTAGTGTATCTGCCTCCACCACTGACTCAGGCAGTGCATTCCATGCACCAACCATTCTCTGAGTAAAAAACTTTCCTCTAATATCCCCCTTGAACTTCCCACCCCTTACCTTAAAGCCATGTCCTCTTGTATTGAGCAGTGGTGCCCTGGGGAAGAGGCGCTGGCTATCCACTCTATCTATTCCTCTTAATATCTTGTATACCCCTATCATGTCTTCTCTCATCCTCCTTCTCTCCAAAGAGTAAAGCCCTAGCTCCCTTAACCTCTGATCGTAATGCATACTCTCCAAACCAGGCAGCATCCTGGTAAATCTCCTCTGTACCCTTTCCAATGCTTCCACATCCTTCCTATAGTGAGGTGACCAGAATTGGACACAGTACTCCAAGTGTGGCATCACCAGAGTTTTATAGAGCTGCATCATTACATCGCGACTCAAACTCTATCCTTCGACCTATGAAAGCTAACACCCCATAAGCTTTCTTAACTACCCTATCTACCTGTGAGGCAACCTTCAGGGATTTGTGGACATGTACCCCGAGATCCCTCTGCTCCTCCACACTACCAAGTATCCTGCCATTTACTTTGTACTCTGCCTTGGAGTTTGTCCTTCCAAAGTGTACCACCTCACACTTCTCCGGGTTGAATTCCATCTGCCACTTCTCAGCCCACTTCTGCATCCTATCAATGTCTCTCTGCAATCTTCGACAATCCTCTACACTATCCACAACACCATCAACCTTTGTGTCATCTGTAAACTTGCCAACCCACCCTTCTACCCCCACATCCAGGTCGTTAATAAAAATCACGAAAAGTAGAGGTCCCAGAACAGATCCTTGTGGGACACCACTAGTCACAATCCTCCGATACAAATGTACTCCGTCCACCACCACCCTCTGCCTTCTGCAGGCAAGCCAATTCTGAATCCACTGGGCCAAACTACCCTGGATCCCATGCCTTCTGACTTTCTGAACAAGCCTACCATGTGGAACCTTGTCAAGTGGAAAAGCGTAGTGGAGTGCCAGAAGAAATGCAATCACGCGAGTCGAGTATGGTGTTCTCAAAACGGGTCATCTATTGGTGGGTCCTCAGAGTTCAAAGTATATTTATTATCAAAGTAGAGATGTCACCATCTACTAACTGGAGATGTGTGTTTTGCAGGTATTCACAGTAAGTACAAAGAAACACAATAGAGTCAATAAAAATTTACACAAAGACAGATGACCAAAGACATCAAATTGTGCAAATAAAAAAAATCATAATAATAATAAATAACATTAAGGGCCTGAGTTGTTGAGTCCACGGAAGTGAGTTCATCTGGTCCAGGTAACTTACCCACCCTCAACGTTGCTGGTGAATGCAGCAGGCCAGGCAGCATCTCTAGGAAGAGGTACAGTCGACGTTTCAGGCAGAGACCCTTCGTCAGGACTAATGAAAGGGTCTCGGCCTGAAACGTTGACTGTACCTCTTCCTAGAGATGCTGCCTGGCCTGCTGCATTCACCAGCAACTTTGATGTATGTTGCTTGAATTTCCAGCATCTGCAGAATTCCTCGTGTTTACCCACCCTCAGACCCCTTAGTTTCCTAAGCATCTTCTCCCTAGTAATAGCACTGAACTCATTTATCTCCCATGACACATTCAAATTTCTGGCATACTGGTAGTGAAGACGGAGTTCTTCTGCTATTTCCTTGTGCCCATTCCAACAGGCTCCAGTTCAGCTTCTTCCACCAGGCCATCAGACTGCTTAATTCATGCTGACACAACTGTATTTCTATGTTATACTGACTATACTGTTCTACATATTTATTATAAATGACCATAAATTGCACATTTATATGAAGATGTAACATAATGTATATGAAGGATGCAAGTGATAAAGTATCAATTCAATTCAACGCTTGTTTGATTTTCCAGCAGTCCGATATCTACTCCCAGCTATTTTTTTACTCTGGATATGTCTGAACAAACTTTTGGTATCTTCTTTGATATTACTGGCTAACTGTCATTCATATTAATACAACATACACAAAATGTTGGAGGAACTCAGCAGCCCAGGCAGCACCTATGAAAAAGAGTAAACAGTTGATGTTTCAGGCCTAGACACTTCCTCAGGACCTTCATATTTCATCTTTTCCCTCCTAATGGCTTTTTTAGTTGCTTTCTGTTGGTTTTTAAAAACTTCCCAGCCCTCTAACCTTCCATTAATTTTTGCTCTATTTTATCACCTCTCCTTTGCTTTTATATTGTGTTTGACTTTCCTTGTCAGCCACAGTTACATTCTATTGCCCTTACAATATTACTTCTGCTTTGGGATGTATCTATTTTGTGCCTTCAAAATTGTTCCTAAAAACTTCAGCCATTGCTGTTCTGTCATCCTCCATGCTAGTGTCCCCTTCCAATCAACTTTGGCCATCTCCCCTCTCACTCCTCTATAATTCTCTGCCCTTCACCGTAATACTGATACATCTGACTTTAGCTTTACCCTCTCAAATTGGTGAAGTCTATAGTAGAGCTGCCAGGACTTGATGTTTCGATCCCTATGGTAAGTTGGCACTCTCGATGTTGGCAGTGGGCTTGGAGTGGTGACAAGGAGGGACGGTAGGTACGTCATCGGGGTTATCAGGTGGGCACCCTCCTTCTTTGACGTTTTATTGATAAGCTCACGATGTCTCCAGAGGGCTCAACAGTGCTACCTGGCGTCCCGGATACACAGCCCCCCCACCTGAGTTCCATACCCTCCTGTCTTCATCTTGCAGCCCAGTTGTTGTCTTTCCTTTTAATCCAAATCCAATTGCTGCTTTCTTCTGCTGCATTTGACAAGGACTTGATTGCTTGTTGGAGGGAGTGACCCCTCACCCCCATCTTCTTCAATAGACTGGTTATAGATGTAGCAACGAATCCCCTGCATCCCACTTTTACAGGGAAAATCTTGGTCTTCCAGCCATTCTGGGCAGCTTCAGTTGCCAGTTGTATTATGATAAAAGCTTCATAAGGAAGCTTTTACATTAAGCTTCCAAATCAAATCCTATTCAATACACAAGACCATAGGACCACTAGACATAAGAGCAGAATTAGACCATTTGGCCCATCGAGTCCGCTGCACCACTTCATCACAGCTGATCCATTTCCCTATCAGCCCCGGTTTCCTGCCTTCTCCCCGTATCCCTTCATGCCCTCACTAATCTAACAACCTCTATCTTAAGGGTACTCTAAGACTTGGCTTCTATAGCGACTTGTGGCAACAAATTCCACAGATTCACCACTTTCTGGCAAAAGAAATTCCTCTTTCATTATAAATGGACGTGCCTCTGTTCTGAGGCTGTGTCCTCTAGCCTTCACTACCC
Organism: Mobula birostris; assembly: GCF_030028105.1. Taxonomy (NCBI): domain Eukaryota; kingdom Metazoa; phylum Chordata; class Chondrichthyes; order Myliobatiformes; family Myliobatidae; genus Mobula; species Mobula birostris. The sequence continues at coordinate 9,972,164 of NC_092373.1, forward strand.
CAAAATTGGAAACCTCCTTTCCACAACACCCAATCTGGAATAGCCTTTCCTCTCATGGGCTCAACTGATGGCAGCAATGAGAAAAGGGTATGTTCTGGGTGATGGGGGAAAAACTGCACATTCACTCTGGCTACGCACCTCAAGATTTTATACACTTGTAAGGTCACCCCTCAATCTCCCACTTTGCAATGAAGAAAGAGCTAGCCTGCCCAAAATCTCCTTACAACTCAGTCCCTCAAGTCCTGATAACACTTGTCAATCTTCTTTGTACTCTATCCCAATTAATGGCATCTTTCCCAAAACAGAGTGACAATGGCACCATCATTCCAAAATGTTCTTGTAAAAAATATTTTAAAATTAAATATTATATATAATATATGGAATTAGGATTTAAAAACAAGTATCTGTATGATTAGCTCGATCAAACTGTCCTGGTGGAGAGGCTTTTGAGATTCTGAGAGTGATGCCATCTTGTGTTCAGCCATCTGGCACTCAGATCCTGGTAGAGTCACCCATGGCATTAAGGTCAAGGGGGAGGATCTGGACAAAGAGCAATCCAACCAAGACCTCAGTATTGGAGCTGGTGGAAGATGATGACACATCACAACAGCAGTGAAGGCAGAGGAAGGCTGCAACAGTGACAGGTCCACAATCATCTCATACTCCATGGCACTGGACCCTGACCCTGATCCGTCAATGACAATGAAGTGGCTACCCAGGCATCAGCCTTCCCTTGTTATACAAAGTCATGCACAGATGTTCCCCATTCAGGAAAATCATCCTAACATCCCCACCCACAATGCCAAGGGAACTCAACAGACCAGGAAGCATCCAGAGAAAAAGTGCCGTCAACATTTCAGGCCAAGATCCTTCAGCAGGACTGGAGAAAAAAACAATGAGTAGATTTAAAAGGTAGGGAGGGGAGAGTTAAACACAAAGTGATAGGTGTTCCATACCTCATGGACATCTTGTGACTGTCTTATGAGGAAGATGTAATGGTCTTTTGGAGGTCACCTGATGTAATTTTCCCGCCGATGTGAGGTCACGTGATGACCTGTTCTCACCAGGTGATGCCTGGTGATGCAGTTAGTTTTCCAGTTAGAACGTTAGCCAGAGACTCTGCTGCGTATTTGCCTTATGACACAGTTTTGATTTAAAGCGGAGTTTTACGTTCTGTTGTAAGGTACAAAAGTGCTGGACTGGCAGTTTAAGCAATTTCTGCCAGATTTGTTGATGTACCTTTTCAGTAGTATTGGGGAGTGAAGACAGGAACCTGAATGAGTTGTTCGACGGTTGAAAGGATCGACCATTCTTGAATTCATTCAAGGAACAGTGATCTGCATGAGATAGCCTCTGCCAAAAGTGGCAGAAAAGGCTGTGCAGGATCTAGTATCAAAAGGTAAAGGTCAGTGACTGTAAACTTTTTTATTTCTGTCATTGTGAAACCTGCGGACAAGGCAGGATACGGCTGGGACTGGTGTGACGTTGTGTCTTCGAGGAATTCTTTACTTCAGGAAAGTCTCTCCTAATTGACTGTGTAAATCTCTTGGACTTTTGAATTTACCATTCTAAGAACTGTTTGAATTTACCACTTTAAGAACTGTTTTCGCATTTATCACTTTAAGAACTAGTACTGAGTGGCAGTTTGTTAAATGGCCGCATAGCAGTTTACTTCCGGTTAAGTTTTTCGTTTGTTTTTTTTATATATTGAGCGGAGTTTTTAAATGTTTGATTGTTTTTATAAAACCTGACTCAATTCAATTCTATATTCATTATTGCCGGTCACGTGACATAGGTGAAGCCGTGAGGGGGAGGGATGAAGTAAAGAGCTGGGAAGTTGATTGGTGAAAGAGATATGGGGCTGGAGATGGGAGAGTCTGATAGGTAAGGATAGAAGGCCATGGAAGAAAGGAAGGGGGGGGGGAGGAGCACCAGAGGGAGGAAATGGGCAGGCAGGGAGATAAGGTGAGAGGAAGAAAGGGATCAGGAATGGTGAAGGAGAACTGTGGGGGGGGGGGTGCATTACTGGAAGTTCGAGAAATCGATATTCATGCCATCAGGCTGGAGGCTACCAAGATGGAATATAAGGTGTTGTTGCTCCAACCTGAGTGTGGCCTTTAGCCAACGGCAGAGGAGGCCGTGGATTAACATATCGGAATGGGAATGGGAAGTGGAATTAAAATAGATGACAACTGGAAGGTCCTGCTATTTCTGGCGAATGGAGCATAGGTGAAAGAGTGAAATTTAAGAGACTACTAGACAGGTAAAAGGAGGGATTTAAGGTGGGGGGTTGTGTGGGAGACAGGGTTTAAGGGTTGGCACAACATTGTGGGCCGAAGGGCCTGTACTGTGCTGTACTATTCTATGTTCTATGTTCTATGTTAACTCCACTAGTAACCAGCAGTCAGCCAGAATAGGGACCCTTTATTCCCATTCTCTGCTTTCTGCCGATCAACCAATGCTCCACCCATGCTAATAACTTCCCTGTAATTCTATAGGCTCTTATCTTGCTAAGCAGCCTCCTGTGTGACACCTTGTCAAAGGCCTGCTGAAGATCCAAGTACACCACATGTACTGCATCTCCTTTGTCTACCCTGCTTGTAATTTCCTCAAAAAATTACAGTCGGTTCTTCAGGCTGGATTTTCCTTTCAGGAAACCATGCTGGCTTTGGCCTATCTTGTCATGTGCCTCCAGGTACCCCGTAATCTCATCCCTAACTATCGATTCCAACAACTTTTGAACCACTGATGTCAGGTTTCCTTTCTACTGCGTTCCACCTTTCTTAAATAGGGGAGTAACATTTTCAATTTGCCAATGATCCAGTACAATGCCAGAATCTATTGATTTTTGAAAGGTCATTGTTAATGCCTCTGCAGTGTCTCCAGCTTCTTCTTTCAGAACCCAAGGGTGCATTCCATCAGGTCCAAGAGATTTATCCACCCTCAGACCATTAAGCTTCCTGAGCACATTCTCAGTCATAATTTTCACTACATGTACTTCACTTCCCCAACACTCTTGAATGTCTGGTATACTGCAGATATCTTCCACAGTGAAGATTGATGCAAAATACGCATTCAGTTCCTCTACCATCTCTGTATCTCTCATTGCAATACCTCCAGCATCATTTTGTATCGGTCCTATATCTACCTATGACTCTCTTACTTAAGCAAGCTTTTAGTATCTTCTTTGATATTAATCGCCAGCTTCCTTTCATAATCTATCTTTTCCTTACTAATGACCTTCTTAGTTTCCTTCTGCAAGTTTTTAAAAGCTTCACAATCCTCTATCTTGCCACTAGCTTTAGTTTTATTGTATGCCCTCTGTTTTGCTTTTAGTGTGGCTCTGACTTCACTTCTCAGCCACAATAGTGTCCTTCTTCCATTCCAAAATTTCTCCTTAGTAGGAATATATCTGTCTTGCACTTCCCTCATTTTCTTGCAGAAACTGCAGCCATTTCTGCTCTGCTGTCCTTCCAGCTAGTGTCCCTTTCCAGTCAACCTTGGCCAGTTCCCCTCTCATGCCATTGTAAATTCTTTTATTCCACTGAAATACCAATGTATTGAAATTTAGTTTCTCCTTCTCATATTTCAAAGTGAACTCATTCATAATGTGATCACTGTTCCCTAAGGGTTCCTTAACCTTAAGCTCTCTTATCACCTCTGGATCATTGCACAACACCCAATCCAGCACAGCCTAGTGGGCTCAACAACAAGCTGTTCTAAAGAGCCATCCCTTAGACATTCTACAAATTCTCTCTAAAAGCAAGGATGCAATATTGAGAATTTATGAAGTGCTGTTGAGCCATCACTTGGGGTACTCTGAGCAGTTTTGGGTTCCTTATCTAAGAAAGGATGTGCTGAAATTGGTCAAGATTCAAAAGAGGTTCACTGAAATGATTCCAGGATTGAATGTCTTGTCATATGAAGAGCATTTGACGGCTTTGTATTCACTAGAATTCAGAAGAATGAGGGGTGATCTCATAGGATCCTACTGAATGGTGAAAGGCCTTCATAGTGAATGAGGAGAGAATGTTTTCTGTGGCGAGAGGGTCTAAAATCAGATGATATAGCCTCAGAATAGAAGGGTGTCCTTTTAGAACAGATATGAGGAGGATTTTCTTTAGCCAGAGAGTGGTGAATCTGAGGAATTCTTTGCCACAAGTAGCCATGGAGGTCAAGTCTTTATGTATATTTAAGGCAAAGATTAATAGATTCTTGATTAGTCAGGGCATGAAGCAATATATGGAGAAGGCAGGAGATTGCGGCTGAGAGGAGAATTGGATCAGTCATGATGGAATGGTGGAGCAGACTCGATGGGTCAAATGGGCCAATCCTGCTCCTATATTTTATAGTCTTCACACAGAGGGTGGTGAGTGTGTGGAACATACTGCTTGAGAAAGTAGTTGTAATAAACTTCAAAAGACATTGGCTTAGAACATGGAAAGGAGAGGTTTGGAAGGACATAGGCCAAATGCAGAGAAATGGGGCTATCTTAGATGGCCACTCTGATGAGACTCAAGGGAAGACAATGTAAATGGCAGTGCCTCTTCAGGTGTGGGATGAAGATACATCTCTAACAAAGGAGACGTAAGATAATCCTTCCCTCTGCTAGCCTGCAGGTCACCCTCAAGTAAGGTGTCGCACCTGCTTAGCCCCTTGATCGGGGTCATGTGAAGGCATGGGAGCAGATAGTGGATGATCGTATGAGCAGCTGGTGCACATCACAAGTCCTGGTTATGCAACCACTGATGCCAGGCAGGCAATCTCTGAAGCACATTGACGATCACTGGGGTCACCCGTCTTTGTAAAGACACTGGCCAAAAGAAGGCAAAGGCAAACCACTTCTGCAGAAAAATTTGCCGAAGACAATTATGGCCATGGAAAGACCATGATCACCTACATCATGTGGCACGGAATATGATGATGAGGAGGAAGATTTTCCAGCTAATGATCTTAGACTATCAAGTATTAAATAGATGTGTTACCTTTGTCACTCTCTTGCCTAAAGGAACAATTCCAGCAATTGGGAGGATATCAGCAAATTACTCATTATTTGTGTAGCTGCCCTGTCTGGTACTCAGGGATCTGTATTATTAGGCCCTGATTCATCAACTTGCCGTTCTTTACATTTCTTCACTGCTTTCTTTTCATGAATGCTAATTTAATTTTCTTCCTCCTTTTCATTATAATGTGATTTCCCCAGCAGTTTCAGAAAGCCTCTAGTGTCCTCTTCTGTGTAAAGGAAATAAATTATTTATTTAATTGATGTCCTGTTTGTTCCATAATTTCTCCTATTTCTGATTGCACAGACATGCATTTGCCTTCAGTAATTGTTTTGTCTTTCACATCCCCGTAGACACTTTTACAATCCACCTTTAGATTCCTTACAAATTTACTCTCAGTCTCTCTTAACCAATCTCTTGCTAAACTCTACACCGTTCTGTCCTTTGTTTTGCTTTTTTTTCCCAGCAACTTTTATCAAAAGAGCATTTGTATCAGAGTCAAAGAGCTGTACAGAGCAAAAGAAACAGGCTTTTTGGCCCTGCTAACCAAATTGCTCACCTGAGCCAATCCTCATCTGCATACCTGCCCCTACCACATCCACCAGCAGCTCGTTGTCAACAGTACATTGTGAATCCATTGTACTCCAGGCAAGGAAACCAATTTGTGCCAATGTGGTAAAAATTCGTAAAACACCTATTTTGTGCTACCATGGGAGGCTGCAGAGGCATGCGGGCTCAGCCATCTCCATCACAGGCATAACCTTCCCCACCGCTGAAGACATCTTTTAAAGGTGGTGCTTCAAGAAGGCAGCATTCATCACCAAGGGCACTCACTATCCTGACATGCCCTCTTCTCATTGCTACCATCAGGAAGGAGGTACAGGAGCCGCAAGACCCACACTCAATGCTTCAACAATAGCTGCTTCCCCTACACCATCAGTTTCTCAACACTCCATGAACATGACCTCACTATTTGTCTTTTACTCCATTTATTTATTTTTGTTAATCATTGTAACTTCTTTACATACTTCAGTTATAATTGACTTGACTCTGATTCTGACTAGTTTGCCAGGACGGAGTGAAAATTTCGTACCTGGTGCTCTTGCTGTGGCCTCCTCTACACTGGTGAGGCCCGACGTAGATTGTGGAACCACTTCATCTGGTGTATTTTTCCACAAGAAAAGGTGGGATTTCCCAGTGGCACCTGTTTTAATTCAACTTCCCATCCCCATTCTGACGTGTTAGTTTTTGACATGTTGGTCCATGTTGTCCTCTACTGTCACGATGAGGCCACAGTCAGGATGGGTGAGTGACATCTCATATTCCATCTGAGTAGCCTCCAACCTGATGGCACGAACAACGATTTCTCTAACTTCTGGTAAGTACTCCACTCCCTTTTTTCCCATTCCCTATTCGACTCCCCTCTTACCCCTTCTCTTCTCCTCATCTGCCCATCATTTCCCTCTGGTGCCCTTCCTCCTTCCCTGTCTCCCATGACCCACTCTCCAGTCGTATCAGATTCCTCCTTCTTCAGCTCTTTAACTTTTCCAACTATCAATTCTCAACCTCTCACTTCATTCCCCCCCCTTCTCCCATCCACCCAGTCTTCCCTTCAGTTGGTTTCACCTATCACCTGCCAGTTTGTACTCTTAACCCTCCCCACACACCCTCCCCCACATTTTTATTCTAGCTTCTTCCCTCTTCCTTTCCAGTCCTAATGACAGGTTTTGGTCCAAAACACTGACTGTTCATTCCTCTCCATTGGTGCTGCCTGAACTGCTGTGTTCCTCCAGCATTTTGTGTGTGTTACTCTAATTTCCAGAATCCAGAATCTGCATTGTCTCTTGTGTTTTCCATGAAAGTGTTGATTCATCTCCACCTAGTGGAACAAAAGAGAACTGCAAGAGACAATGAAAATTGAAATAAATCAACAGAGGCTAGAAACAAAAACACTGGAAATATTAAGCACCTCAGGCTGCTTCTGAGGGAAGAGGAACAGAGCTAACGTTTCAGCTCAGAGATCGTCTGTCAGAACTAGGGATCAGACAAAAGCAACTCATCAGGGTGCAGGGAGGATGGGGGGGGGGGGGGTGTCTCTGATAAGGTGAAATTGGAATGACCATGGGAAGAAACTGTATTGCAGTTAGGGAGTTGCTGTATTGCAACTGGGAGCAGTCAGCAGTCAAAAGAATGGAGGGTTTCTAAAGTGCAGAGTAGGAAGACATGCTGGACAGGTTGCCGGCGGGAGGGTGTGGGGTGTGGGTGGGGGCAATAGAAAAAGATAAAGATGACAAACCTGATGACCAACATGACAGGCAGATGAATGATACACTGATATCAAGAGAAGGCAAGTTGCTATTGTCTTTAGAATCAATGGTTATTTGTTATATGGTTATACAGTCACAGATCTATAGAACACTACAGTGGAGAAACAGGCCATTCTGCCCATCTAGTCTGTGCCAAGCCATTAATTGCATAATTAGTCCCACTGACCTGCGCCCAGTCCATAGCACTCCATACCACTCTTACCCATGTACCTAACCAAACTTCTCAAATTTTGAAATCAACCCCATATCCATCAATAGCACTAGCTGCTCATTTCAGATACCCAACACCCTCTGAGTGAAGTTGTTCTTCCTCATGTTCCGTTAAACATTTCACCTTTCATGCATTACCTCTAGTTCTAGATTCCCTTAACCTCAGTGGAAAAAGCCTACATGCATTCACCCTATCTACACCCCTCATAATCTTCTAAACCACTATCAAATTTCCCCTCAATCTCTTACGTTCCAGGGAATAAAGTTCTAACCTATTCTACCCTTTCTTATTAGTCAGGTCCTCAAGTCCAGCAAGATCCTTGTAAATTTTATCTGCACTCTTTCAGTCCTACTTACATCTTTCCTGTAGGTGGGTGACCAGTGCTGTGGTGTCCACGTTGCTGATTTGGCATCAAGGTCAACAGTATTGAAAGCTTCAAGTTCCACTGCATGCACGTCACCAATTGCTTGTCCTGGTCCAGTGATACAGGCACTGCAAATAAGATGCACCATCGACACTCTCCTACTTCAGGAGGCTGAAGAATTTCAGTACGTCTCCATTGACCTTCAATGTCAAAGTAAATTTATTATCCATAGATATTGTCACATTAGGGACAAACAGAGTAAGAGGTGGAGAGTTTCTTAAATGCAAATATTTTAATGCTAGGAGCATTGTAAGAAAGGTGGATGAGCTTAGAGCATGGATTGATACCTGGAAATATGATGTTGTAGCTATTAGTGAAATTAGTGTAGATCTCTCTCCTTTTCCGAACCAAGTTTCCAATATCCCTTGAAAACCATGGCTCTCTCAAACTCTTAACCTTTCCTTTCAACCTAACAGGAACATAAAGATTCTGTACCCTCAAAATTTCACCTTTAAATGACCTCCATTTCTCTATTACATCCTTCCCATAAAACAAATTGTCCCAATCCACTCCTTCTAAATCCTTTTGCATATCCTCAAAGTTAGTCTTTCTCCAATCAAAAATCGCAATCCTATCCTTCTCCATAATTATATTGAAACTAATGGCATTGTGATCACTGGACCCGAAGTGCTGCCCAACACATACCTCTGTCACCTGACCTATCTCATTCCCTAACAGGAGATCCAACACTGCCCCTTCTCTAGTTGGTACCTCTACGTATTGCTGCAAAAAACTATCCTACACACATTTTACAAACTCCAAACCATCCAGCCCTTTTACAGTATGGGCTTCCCAGTCTTTGTGTGGAAAATTAAAATCTCCCACAATCACAACCTTGTGCTTACTACAAATATCCGCTATCTCCTTAAAAATTTGCTTCTCCAATTCTCTCTCCCCATTAGGTGGTCTATAATACACCCCTATAAGTGTTACTACACCTTTCCCATTCCTCAATTCCACCCAAATAACCTCCCTAGAGGAGCCCTCTAATCTATCCTGCCAGAGCACCGCTGTGATATTTTCTCTTACAAGCAATGCAACACCTCCCCCTCTTGTCCCTCCGATTCTATCACACCTGAAGCAATGAAATCCAGGAATATTTAGTTGCCAGTCACACCCCTCCTGCAACCATGTTTCACTAATAGCTACCACATCATACTTCCAGGTATCAATCCATGCTTTAAGCTCATCCAACTTTCTTACAATGCTCCTAGCATTAAATAAATGCACTTAAGAAATTTTCCACCTCTTACTCTCTGTTTATCACTAATGGTGCAAACAACTTTACCATTTTCTTTTTCTTCCTTCTCCCCTACATCTGTTCCTTCGCTCTGGTTCCCCTCCCCCTTTGTATCTTGTTTAAATCCACTGGAGCCTCTCTAGCAAACCTACCTGCAAGAATATTTGTCCCCCTTGAGTTCAGATGTAAACCGTCCCGCCGGAACAGGTCCCACCTTCCCTGGAAAACTGCCCAATTATCTATAAATCTGAAGCCCTCCCTCCTGCACCATGTCTTCAGCCACGTATTGATCTGCGCTATCTTACTATTTCTATACCTGCCTGTACGTGGCACTGGTAGCAACCCTGAGATTGCTATCCTGGAGGTCCTGTCCTTTAACTTGGTGCCTAACTCCCTAAACTCACCTTTCAGGGCCTCCTCACTCTTCCTACCTATTTCATTGGTCCCTACATGGACCATGACATCCAGCTGCTCACCCTCTCTCTTGGGAAAACTCAGAACTCGATCTGAGATATCGCGAACCTTGGCACCAGGGAGGCAACAGACCATCTGGGATTCTCGATCTCTTCCACAGAACCTCTTATCTGTCCCCCTAACTATTGATTCCCCTATCACTACTGCTCTCCTCTTTTCCCTCCTTCCCTTCTGAGCTGAGGGTCCCATCTCGGTGCCAGAGACACAGCCACTGCAACTTGTCCCTGGTAGGTCGTCCCCATCAACAGTATCCAAAATTATATACTTATTATTGGTGGGAATGGCCACAGGGATGCTCTGCTCATTCTGTCTATTCCCCTTCCCTCTCCTGACAGTCACTCAGCTACCTGTCTCTTAGGGGTGACTATCTCCCTGTAACTCCTGTTTATTTCTGCCTCTGCCTCACGAATGATCCAAAGTTCATCCAGCTCCAGTTCCCTAACTTGGTTTGTCAGGAGCTGCAGCTGGATGCACCTTTTACAGGTGTAGTCATCAGGGACAATTGTGCTCGCCCTGACTTCCCACATCCTGCAAATGGAGCACTCAACTGCCCTAACTGCTGCCTCCATTACCTACTCCTAAGGTAATTAAATTAACTTACCTGGCGTTATCTCACTTGGAGTGAAGCTCGTTGTTCAGCCTCTGCTTGCCAAAGCCCCTCGAGCCAAAGCCTTCCTACTCTGTCTCCCACTACTCCATGCACCAACTTCTCATACAACCATCCACTACTTGCTCCCATGGTTTCATGTGACCATAAATGGGGGTGAAGCAGGTGCTACACCTTGTCGAAGGGTGACCTGCAGGCTAGCAGCAGGAAGGAGTGCCTTACACCTCCTTTGGTAGAAACTTATTTCCACCCTGCTACCTTAAAGAAAAGGAAAGGAAAGGGACGTTGCTCCTGGAGTTTCTTCGGTTAGCGGACCATTTCCCTCCACGCCTCTCTGACATAGTGGGGAACCATGTACCAGGCAAGTTTCAGCAGTGGTTTGCCATTGCCTTCTGCCGGGTGAGTTTCCAAGGAGGTCACCAGCTCGTAACCCAGCAAAGATGGAAAGCGTGCAGGGGAGCCGGCTGGATTCGAAGTCCGGCACTGATGCAACTATGCCACCAGCTGGGTTGAAAGGAACTGATCGATAAAATGATCTGTATAGATGGCATGCAAATCAAATTGTTTTCAATGTCCCTCAGTACATAATAAACCAATTTCCAAGTCCAGAAAGGAGCAATGTGACCAGGAGTCTGATGAAGGGCTTACACTGGACCTCTGGTAACTCGATTTCACTGCCTACTTCTCTTTATTTCCGTGAGAAGTTAAAGTGTTTATATGGGTTGATACCCTTTGGCAGATGGGTCACATTTGCCTTTTTGCTGGAGACAAGCTATCATTTGGCATATGGATGAAAGAAAAGCGGAGGGTTATGGGCTGTGTAGGAGGGAAGGATTAGATTGGTGATAGAGTAGGTGCAAAGGTCAGCACATCGTGAGTTGTGCTGTGCTGTTCTATGTTCAATGATTACTCTGGTTTCTAAACTGGGTTGCTGGCCCCAGCTGAAATGCTTGCTCTTATTACTTAAATAAACCCAGCTCATCTACAACTACGGTTCTTCAAAGAGTGCTAGAGAAGAGGAAATTACTGAGGAGGAAATAGTGGGGCAAGCTAGAAAAAATTCAGAGATGGAGAACGAGGAGGGAAACTGAAAAACATGAAAAAGATAAAACGTGTGGCAGCAACACAAGCTGAAATAGACTCAGAGGAAATGAGTCATCCAGGATCAAACAACACAACGTTAGACATTCTTCAAAACGTGACCCACATTTCCTAGGTTTCAATAGGTACATTTACTGTCAGAGAAATATATGTAATATACATCCTGAAATGCTTTTTCTTTGCAACCATCCAGAGGAAAACAGCGGAGTGTCCCAAAGTACAAATGACAGTTAAGTGTTAGAACCCCAAAGCCCTCCAACTCCCCCCTCCCACGCATAAGCAGCAACAAAGCAACAACCTCCTCCCCCACCAGTAAAGAAGCATCGGTGCCCCCCACCGATCACTCAAGCATGCAGCAAAGCATCAATAAAGACACAGACTTGTGGTACCCCAAAGACTACTTGTTCACCCGGTATTCGACATACTACAGGCTCTCTCTCACTCTCTCCTTAATAAGTGAAAAAGAGGTGTCCCTGTTTCACAGCGATGGGGGAGACGTAACAACACAACTCGCTGATCTATGCTGTTGAAAGTCTGTTGCTTCACTTTTTCCGAGCTCTATGCCCAAAGAACTCGGGTACTGGGCACACAGCCAGCTCACTGCTTTTGATCTTCCGTGTTCTCCCACGGCACATCAGGCAGTAGCATCGGCCTTGAATCAGCCCATCTCCAGAGCCACGGAAATCTGGTACCCTGAAGGTGTGCTAGCCTTCCAGGCCGCGTCCTTGGGATATTGAAAAGCAGTGGTTGTGAGGCCCTGAGAGCGGGTCCCATTTCCACAAAGAACCGAATTCAGTGTGTAACTCCAGGAAAGAGAAAAAAAGAGATATCAGAGATAGAAATAGAGCTGTTTCCAAAGATGCAAGTAAAGGAATCACTGTTAGGCGCCATCGTCCTCTTAGACTTCTTACGATATTTCCTCATGATACCAACACAGGCCATTCAATCTAATAAAGTACATCCTCGCAACATCCAAAACACTGGAGGCATTCAGCAGGCCAGGGGGCATCTACGGAGAGGACTAAACAGTGAATGCCTTCAGCTGAGAATGGAATGGAGAGGGAAGGAGCTGGAATAAGAAGGTGGGGGTGGTGCAGGAATACAACCTGGCAGGTGATAGGTGAAGCCAGATATGGGTGGGTGGGGGAGAGGGAATGAAGTGAGGATCTGGGAGGTGATAGGTGGAAAAGGTAAAGAATGGAAGAGGAAGGAATCTGCTAGGAGAGGAGAGTGGACCGTGGGAAAAAGGAAAGGAAGCGGGGTACCAAGGGAAGGAGATGGGCAGGTGAGGAGAAGAGGGCATCTCCTAAATCTCAGTGCACTCCCTTCAATCCCACTTTCCATTTATTTCCCTGTCGTGTAACCTATTCTCTCTGAGATGCCCTTTAACTGCCTCCGATACTTCTGTCACACATCTAAACTGGGGGTAATTTTCAGCGACAAATTCACCCAGCAGCCAGCATATGTTTGAGCTGCCAGAGTATCCAAAGAAAACCCATATAGTCAATGGAAGATCATTTAAATGCCACAAAAACAGCTCCTGAGTTCAGGGTCAAATCAGGGTTACAGGAGCTACAAAGCTCCAGAAATGAAAAAAGATGCAGGTGCGGCACAGTTAGCACAAGGCTATTACAGTTCGATTCCCGCAACCGTCTGTAAGGAGTTTGCACATTCTCCCCGTGGCCATGCGGGTTTCCGCCCACATTCTAAAGATGTATGGGCTAGTCAGTTAATTGGTCACGTTACTGTAAATGTGCAGTGCGGTGTGAGCTTTTTGGAGCAGGAGTGTCAGTTACCATGCTGTTTCTCTAAATAAATGAGTAAGAAAATGCTAGAAGCACTCACAGTCAAAGTTGAGTTTACTGTCAGATGCACAAGTACACCAACAAACAGGTACAGTGAAAAACTTGCTTGTAACAGCATCAGATATGTAGTATTCACAGAAAAAAACATAAATTATACACATTTTTTTAACAAGAAAGAACTCAATAAGAACGAAAAAGTGACCAAAGTAGTCCTACTGTTTCTAATCCGTAGAGATCAGGGTTATATTGGTTGGTTCAAGAACTGAATGTTTGAAGGGAAGTACCTGTGTGGGAGTTCAGGCTTCTGTACCTTCTGCCCAATGGGAGCTGTAAGCAGATCGCATGGCCCGGATGGTGGGACTCTGTGATGATAGATATTGCCTTCTTGAGGCACCACAGTGACCTTGGTGGGATTTGAACTCAGGTCTCTGGATTACTAACCCCGTAATTTAACCACTACCCAACACTGTACATAATCGTCTTTGCAGGCCATTTGGGTTCTTAAACCAGGCAAAACATTAAATGTAGACATTATTTACATGTAGTTCAAAGTAAATTTATTCTCAATGTATTTATATGCATGTCACCACACGTTACCCTGAGATTCCTTTTCTTGCAGACATTCACAGCAGATTAAAGAAATACAACAGGATCAATGAAACTACTACTACTACTACTACGTTGACTCAGGCCTAGGGGACCGGCGTCGGGCACGATGACGGACTCTCCACTTCTCCCTCTCCCTCATCAGTGTGTTCAGTTCATCTACATTAGCCGCGCTGCTGTCTTCTGGGAGCGTGTTGACCATAGTCTGGGGAGGGCACCCAGGGTTCATCCTCCCATGCTTGGGCTCCCATATGATGACTAGGCTGGCAGGTAGCTCGGGGTGGCGTAGACAGTGCCCCGCTAGTTGCAGTCTTCTCACCTCGATCTTAGTGGTGAGCATCGGTAGGTTGTTATAGAGCTCGACATTCATCATGTGCTGCTGCCAACTCATCTCAAGAGCCATACGGACACAAGAAATATTCTGCAGGTGCTGGGGTCAAAGCAACACACACAAAATGCTGGAGGAACTCAGCAGTTCGAGCAGCATCCGTGGAGACGAACGGTCAACATTTCAGGCTGAGACCCTTCGTCAGGACTGAAGAGGGAGGGGGCAGAGGCCCTATAAAGAAGGTGGGGGGAGGATGGGAAGGAGAAGGCTGGTAGGTTCCAGGTGAAAAACCAGTAAGGGGAAAGATCAAGGGGTGGGGGAGGGGAAGCAGGAAAGGTGAAGAAGGAATAGGGGAAAACACAATGGGTAGTAGAAGGAGGTGGAACCATGAGGGAGGTGATAGGCAGCTGGAGGAGGGCGCAGACTGAAACTGGGATGGGGGAAGGTGTTGTGGTGACAGGAGAATGGGGTGAGGGCCGAAGTGCAGGAAATGGAGGAGATGCGGGTGAGGGCATCATTGATGATGGCAGAAGGGAAATCACGATCCTTAAAGAAAGAGGACATTTGAGATGTCCTGGAATGGAAAGCCTCATCCTGGGAGCAGGTGCAGCGGAGATGGAGAAACTGGGAATAGGTAATAGCATTTTTGCATGTGGAAGGGTGGGACTTCCGCCACCTTCAACAGGACCCCACCACTAAGCACATTTTTCACTCTCCACCCCTCTCCACTTTCCACAGGGATTGTTCCCTCCGTGACTCCCTGGTCCATAGTCCCTCCCCATGGATCTCTCACCCGGCACTTATCCCTGCAAGCGTAAGTGCTACTGTCTGGGTAGTCTCCAGTCCCTTGGTATGAACATTGAATTCTCCAACTTCCGGTAATTTCCTCCCCCTCCCTTCCTCTATCCCTATTTCACTCTGCCCCCTCCTCCAGCTGCCTACCTCCTCCCTCTTGGTTCCGTCTCCTTCTACTACCCATTGTGTTTTCCCCTATTCCTTCTTCACCTTTCCTGCCTATCCCCTCCCTGCCTCCCCTCCCCCACCCTTTATCTTTCCCCTTACTGGTTTTTCACCTGGAACCTACCAGCCTTCTCCTTCCCACCCTCCCCCCACCTTCTTTATAGGGCCTCTGCCCCCTCCCTCAAGAGCCACCCAGAGCATTCGTGTATAGCAACCATCTAGAGACTTCCGCATAGTCTTGGTGAGTGTCCATGTCTCACATCCGTACGTGAGAATGGACTCTATGACTGCTATGAAGATCCTCTTTTTAAGCCCTCTGGTCAGGTTCCACTTCCCAATTTCCTTCATGTCGTTCATTGCCCTCCATGCCAGCACCTCCCGTATCTTTGTGTCCTTCTCTGAACTCATCATTCTTGACATGAGTTACTTGAAATCAAAGACTTTCTTAATGGTATCATTCTTTACGGTCTTGAGAGTACCTTCGTCGCAGGTAAACGCCATGTACTCAGTCTTTTTAGCGTTTATTGCACTCAATTTCCACTTTTCTCAGTAACTGCTGTGCTTCCTCTATCTCTTCAGAGAGCAGGACTACGTCATCTGCAAAATTCGGATCTGTGAGCATAACTGGTCTGATCCTTTTGGTTCATCCTGGTTTTATGGTAAAACCAAGCTTGTCATGATCTTTGGTAGCTTGATGTACAGTGTCAACAAGGATGATTATAAAGATGTACGGTGGCAGAGTGTTTCCTTGCAGCACACCAGCTAGGAGCTCGAACACTGCTGTTTCAGCGTCTGGTGATACAACTTTCGCCATGGTTTTGGTATAGCTGGACTCTATTGCTCTCAGTAGATGGCCTGGCACTCCGTAAGCTTTCAGGATCTTCAGCATTTTACCTCGGTGAATGGAGTCAAAAGCCTTGTGAAAATCGATGAAAGTAAGCACGGCTGGTAGGTTGTTCTTCTTGACTTCCTCGATGATCCTATGGAGAGCAACTATTTGCATTATTGTTGTGCACTTCTGCTGAGAACCATTCTGATTGAATCTCAATGAAAAACTACACACAAATATTGAAAAACAACCAAACGTGCAAAAGAAGGCAAACGGCATATAAAGCAAAAACAAATAATAATAATAATCAATTAATAAATAAGGTGATACACGAGTTGTAGAGTTATTGAAAGTAAGTCCATTTGTGGAATCAGTTCAGTGTTGTGGTGACTGAAGTAATCCGTGCTGATTCAGGGCTGGAGGGTTGAAGGATAATAACTGTTTCTCAACCTAGTGGTGTGACATCTAAGGCTCCTGTACCTCCTTCCTGATGGTTGTAGCAAGAACAGAATATGGTCTGGATGGTGGGGGTCCTTGATGATGTATGCTGCTTTCTTTTGGCAGCATTCCATGTAGAGGGCTCAATGGTGGGGAGGGCTTTTCCTGTGATGGACTGGGCAGTATCTATCCATCACTTTGTTCAGACTTTTTCCATTTTTGGGCATTGATGTTTCCATAAAATCAGGATGTGGTACAACCATCTAGGATAATCTTCACTGTGCAAAAATGAATCAGGTTATGGAGCTAGTACCTATTCTAGATGGCATCAAAATAGATAAACAGTTAGAGAGTTATAGAGCATAGAAACCTGCCCTTCAGGACATCATGTTCGTGCTGATCATCACGTACCCATCTGTACTAATTGCTCTTACACACATTTGGCCCATAGTTGGATGTCCTCTGAATATTGAAAGGCCTAGATAGAGTGGAAGTGGAGGGGATGTTTCCAATAATGGGAGAGTCTAGGACTAGAGGGCACAGCCGTGAATTATAAGGACATCCCTTAAAGAACAGTGATGAGGAGGAATTTCTTTAGCCAGAGGGTGATGGATTTGTGGAATTCATTGCCACAGATGCTGTGGAGGCTAAGTTATTAAAGCAGAGGTTGACAGGTGTTGATAAGTAAGGGTATAAAAGGTTCTGGGGAGTGGAAATCAGAATGGGTTGAGAGGGATAAAATGGCAGGCTCGATGGGCTGAATGGCCTACTTCTGCTCCTATGTTTTACGGTCTTATGGTCTTTCCTGAATCCCACTTTCCAGGATGTAAAATTTTCAGGGACAGGAATGTGGCAGAATTAGTCAGGACAGAGTCCAAGTCTCAGCTCTGCATTCAAAGACTAACGATGCAGACGTGGGCCAATCTGTGGTCAGATGTTTTGAGCTGGGCCTGCAGAAAGTGGATGGGTGCCTCCTCTTCAAGTCAGTGAGTCCTGTATGTTTCAATGCACATGTGATAAATAAACTTGAATCTTAAATCTTGAACAATTAAAACATAAATTTGTATGCACTGAATGACCTCTTTATTAGGTACTCCTGTACACCTGCTCAGTAATGCAAATACCTAGTTAGCCAATCACATGGCAGACATTTTCAAGAGTTTCAGTTCTCCAGACCAAACATCAGGATGGGGAAGAAATGAGATCTAAGTGACTTTGACTGTGGAAAGATTGTTGATGTCGGGCAGGGAGGTTTGAGTATCCCATGATCTGCTTATCTCCTGGGATTTTCAAGCACAACAGTCTCTAGAGTTTACAGAGAATGGTTCAAAAAACAACCAAAAAAAAAGTGTCCTGTGAGTGGCAGTTCTGCGGATGGAAATAACTTGTTAATGAGCGAGATGAGAGGAGAATGGCCAGACTGGTTCAAAGGGACAGCAAGGTGTCAGTAACTCAAATAACCATGCATTACAAAATTGGTGTGCAGAACAGCACATCTGCACATACAGCACATCAAACCTTGAAATGGATGGGCTACAACAGCAGAAGACCATGAATACACACTCAGTAGCCACTGAGTGTAAATTCTGCCCAGTGAAGAAATACGGTGATCTTTATCATGAAGGTTATGAGCAGTAGAAAGTCCCGAGTGTATACCTAGTACACTCAGGAGGTAATAAAGTGGTCACGGAATGTAGAATGATCTGTAACTCTGAGTTACAAATGTGCGAAGATGTGTTTAGCATCAACTTGCTGCATGTGAGCTCAGCTGAGAGGCAACTGGGGCCTTTAAATAGCTACATGTGAAACTAGTGGTTGAGCGTACAGTCCACTCCTGTGATATTTACACAGAGCTGTTGGTGATTTTAATTAAAGATAAGAGACAGACAGACTCTCAGCACAACTGCAGAATCTCAGGTTGTGGTTAGTTATATTTCTGAAATGGAGGCTTGCTCACAGTCATGAATGCCACCAAACATGAATGCAGTCATGGCAATGTTGTGCACAGTCATTCAATTCAGGATCATTTAATATCAAGATTCAAGTTTCAAGTTCATTTTGTTATACTTGAATGAGCACAACAGACAAAATTAGGCAGATGAACTTGTAAGCACAGTTACAGATTGGCATGTATGATGTTGTAGGCATGACTGAATCATGACTGAAAGAAGATTATAGCTGGGAGCTTAATGTCCAAAGGTACATATTATCTCAAAAGGACAGGCAGGAAGGCCGAGGGGATGGCGTGGGTATATTGGTACAAAATGAAATCAATTCTTTCAAAAGAGGTGACATAGAGTCTGAAGGTGTAGAATCGTTATGGGTAGTAGAGCTAAGAAATTGCAAGGGTAAAAAGACCCTGATGGGAGTGATATACAGACCTCCATACAGTAGCTATTAGACTACAGGGAAAAGATACTGGAGAGGTATTAATGGGGGAGCAAGAGAATAGTGGACAAACTGAATAAGTATTTTGCATCAGTCTTCACTATGGAAGACACTGGCAGTATGCTGGAAATCTGAGAGTGTCAGTGAATGGAAATCTGAAGTTCCCATTATAGGGAGAAGGTTCTTGGGAAACCAAAGGTTCGAAGGTAGATAAGTCACCTGGACCAGTTGATCTACACCCAGGGTTCTGAAAGAGGTGGCTGAAGAGATTGCGGAGGCATTAGTCATGATTAGTCAAGAATCACTAGATTCTGCAATGGTTCCGGAAGACTGGAAAATTGCAATGTCATTCCACTGTCCAAGAAGGGAGAGAGACAGGAATTATTGGGCAGCATCTGTGGAAACGAACAGTCAACATTTTGTCAGGTCTCGGGCCGAAATGTTGACTGTTCATTTCCACGGATGCTGCCCGACCTGCTGAGTTCCTCCAGCATGTTGTGCGTGTTGCTTTGACCCCAACATCTGCAGAGTATTTTGTGTCAACAGAAATTGTTAGCCTGCTAGTCTGACCTCAGTGGCTGGAAAGATGTTGGAGTTGAATGCTGAGGGTGTGGTTTTGGGGTGCTTGGAGGCACATGATAAAATAGGCCGTAGTCAGCATGGTTTCCTTAAGAGAAAATCTTACCTAACAAATCTGTTGGAATTCTTTGAAGAAATAACAAGCAGGATAGACAAAGGAGAATCAGTAGATGCTGTGTACTTGGATTTTCAGAAGGCCTTTGACATGGTGCAACACATGAGACTTTTTAACAAGCTATGAGCCCATGGTATTACAAGTAATATTCTAGCATGGATAAAGCAGCGGCTGATTAGCAGGAGGCAAAGAATGGTAATAAAATGAGCCTTTTCTGGTTGGTTGCCAGTGACTAGTGGTGTTCCATGGGTGTCTGTGTTGGGACTGCTTCTTTATACATTATATATTAAAGATTTGTATGAAATATTTGATGCCTCTGTGGCCAGGTTTGCAGATGAAATGAAGATAGGAGGAGGGGCAGGTAGTGCTATGGAGGCGGAGAGGCAACAGAGGACTTAGACAGATTAGGAGAATGAGCAAAGAAATGGCAGATGTAATGCAGTGTCGGGAAGTGTATGGTCATGTACTTTGGTAGAAGAAATGAACGCTCAGACTATTTTCTAAACGGAGAGAAACTTCAAAGTCCCGAGTTGCAAAGGGACTTGGTAGTCCTTGTGCAGGACTCCCTAAAAGTCAATTTGCAGGTTAAGTCCGTGGTGAGGAAGCCGAATGTGATGTTAGCATTCATTTCAAGAAGACTAGAATATAAAAGCAAGTACGTAATGTTGAGGCTTTGTAAAGTACTAGTGAGGTCTCACTTGGAATACTCTGAGCATTTTTGGGCCCCTTATCTTAAAATTGAGAGGCTCAAAGGAGGTTCACGACAATGATTATGGTATTGAAAGGGTTATCATATGAGGAGCTTTTGATAGCTTTGGGCCTGTACTCATTGGAATTCAGAGGAGTTCAGAAGAATGAGGGAGGATGTCATTGAAACGTATTGAATGTTGAAAGTCTTCGATAAAGTGGATGTAGAGAGGATGTTTCCTACAATGTGGAAATCTAAGAATCAGAGAACACAGCCTTAAATAATGATGTCAATTTAGAATAGAGAAGAGGGAATTTCTTTTGCCAGAGAGTGGTCAATCAGTGGAACTCGTTGCCACAGGCATTTGTGGAGGTGAAGTCATTGGGTATATTTAAGGTACAGGCTGATAGGTTCTTGACTAGTGAGGGCATGGAGAGATACAGGGAGAAGGCAGGAGACTGTTGCGGAGGGGGAAATGAGTCAGCCATGATCAAATGGCAGATCAGTCTCAGTGGTCTAAATGGCCTAATTCCACTCCGATATCTTATACTCTCATGTTCCTATTGCAGCACCAACACAGCATGCCCACAATGCTCAACACTACAACACAGAATACAAAACAATGAGCAGCCAACCACAACAAGTTGATAGGGTGGTTAGGAAGGTATATGGCAAGCTTGCCTTCATTACTCGAGGCACTGAGTTCAAAAGTCAGAAAGTAATGTTGCGCTTTATAAAACTCCAGTTAGGCTGCTTCTGGAGTTCTGGTCACCCCATTATAGGAAGGATGTCAGGGATTTGGAGAGTGTGTGGATGAGGTTTACCAGGATGCTACCTGAATTAGAGAGAAAGTACTATAACAAGAGGTTGGACATACTTGGGCTGTTTTCTCTGGGGCGGCGCAGGCTGAGGGCAAACCTGATAGTTTCTCCCAGGGTTGAAATGCCTAATACCAGAGGGCATGCATTTAAGTAATTTCAAAGGAGATGTGAGGGGCAAGTAACGTGCTGCTTGGTGTGGCATTGGAGGCAGATACTTTCAAGATGTTTAAATAGGCACATGAATTTTCCAAGTTCAGAGCTTGAAGTATATTTACTATACACAGTGAAGTATGTATTCTATATACAATAGCTACTATACACACCTTGACATATGTCTTAATGCAGACAGTCACAAACAAAGGAACACAATAGAACCCATTAAGAAAAACCCCATACAACAGACAGTCAAACACCCAAAACAAATCGTGCAAACAGTAAAAAGTAAACAAATAACACACAGATCATAAACGCCAGAGTCCCTGAAAGCGAGTCCACAGCCATGTAGCCAGTTCAGCACTGCAGCCAGTCCAGGAGCCCGATGGCTGCAGGATACAGCCACAGAGTCAGTTCAGCACTGAGCCGAATCTGAAGTAAATGAAAGGAAATAGACATTGTGTAGGCAGAGGGGATTAGTTCAGATGGCCATTTGAATACTAGTTAATCAGATCAGCACAATATTGTGCTGTGTTATTTAGTTTTCCCTGTACTGGTCTACGTTCTATGCTTAAGAGCAAAAGAAGCCCAGTTCCTCCTTCCCACCATGCACATATACAGTCCTCCAACTCCAGAACAGGCAGTCTTCTTTGGGTCCAACATACTCCAGCTCTATGCCAAACTAGTAATCTGCCGAGTACCATCAACATGCACCTGGATCTTTGCCCTCCAGAACCCTCCCATCCATGCACCTA
Organism: Mobula birostris; assembly: GCF_030028105.1. Taxonomy (NCBI): domain Eukaryota; kingdom Metazoa; phylum Chordata; class Chondrichthyes; order Myliobatiformes; family Myliobatidae; genus Mobula; species Mobula birostris. The sequence goes on from NC_092373.1 coordinate 9,994,016, forward strand.
TCCAACTTTCTCTTAAATAAGCAATAAATATCGAGAACATGAGATGAAGAGACCTTGAAGGGGATTTCCTCTCAGCCCAATCACCCTGCCTTCACCCTGTATGCATTGATACGCTGTTGTCTGTCTTAAATATACATAAAGACATGGGTTCCACAGCTGCCTGTGACAAAGAATTGCACAGATTCACCACTCTCTGGCTAAAGGACGTTCTCCTCATCTCAACGAAACGTCCAAGAAGGAGGGTGCCCACCTGATGACCCCGATGACATACCTACCCTCCCTCCTTGTCACCACTCCAAACTCACTGCCAACATCGAGAGTGCCAACTTACCATAGGGATTGAAACATCAAGTCCTAGTAGCTCTAATGTAAAAGCACACCTCTCTATTCTGAGGCTGTGTCCTCTCAGACTCTTCCACCATAGGAAACAGCCTCTCTCATTCACTCTATCAAGGGCTTTCATCATTCAATAGGTTTCAATGAGGAAACCCTCACTTTACTGAATTCCAGCAAATACAGGCCCAGAGCCATCAAGTGCTCTTCGTATGACAAGCCATTCAATCCTGGAATCATTTTTGTGAATCTGCTTTGAACTCTCTCCAGTTTCAGCACGTCTTTTGAAGACAAGGGCCCAAAACTGCTCACAGCACTCTAAGTGAGGCCTCAGAAGTGTTTTATAAAGTCTCAACGTTTTACATACTTACTTTTATATTTTAGCCCTCTTGAAATGAATGCTAACTTTACATTTGCCTCTCTCGTCACAAAATCAATCTGCAAATTAACCTTTAGGAAATCCTGCACAAGGACTTCCAGGTCCCTTTGCAGTTACATTTTTTTGTGTTTTCTCTCTATTTAGAAAATTGTGAACCTTTTCATTTCTTCTGCCAAAGTGAATGGTCATACACTTTTCAACACTGTATACCATCTGCTATTTCTTTGCTCATTCTCCTAATATGTCTGTGACCTTCTAGCCTCTCTACCTCCTCAAAACTAGGTGCCTCTCCACCTGTCTTCATATCGTCTGCAAACTCTGCAGCAAAGCCATTGATTTCATCATCCAAATCATTGATGTATAATGTAAAAAGAATAGGTCCCAACACAGACCCCTATAGAACAGTACTGGCCCCTGGCAGCCAGCCAGAAAAGGCTCCCTTTTCCTCCACACTCTTTGCATCATGCCAATCATCCACAGCTTTATGCATGCTAGAATCTTTCCTGTCATCCCATACACTTGTAGCTTGTTAAGCAGCCTCATGTGTGGCACCTTATCAAAGGTCTTTGGAAAATGCAACAACACCACATCAACCGTTTCTCCTTTGTCTATCCTGCTTGTTATTGCCACAAAGAATTCTAACATATTTGTCAGGCAAGATTTTTCCTTGAGGAAACCATTCTGATGACAGACCATTTTGCCATGTGCCTCTAAGTACCGAGACCTCATCCTTAATATGCAACTCCAATATCTTCCCAACCACTGAGGTCAGACTAACTGGTATGTAGCTTCCCTTCTTCTGCCTCTCTCCCTTCTTGAAGAGTGACATTTTCAATTTTCCACTCTTCTGGATCCATTGAAACTAGTGATCGTGAAAGATCACTACTAATGCCTCCACCATCTCTTCAGCCACCTCTTTCAGAACTTCGAGGTGCACACCATCTGGTCCAGATGACTTATCTACCTTTATAAGTTCCAGTTTCCCAGGAACCTTCTCGCTGGTTATGGTAACTTCACAAACTTCATGGCCCCTGACACCTGGAACTTCCACCATTCTGCTGCTGTCACGAAGACTGATGCAAAATATTTATTTAATTCATCCGCCATTTCTTTGACCCCATTACTACTTCTCCAGCATCATTTTCAAATGGCTGGATATCCACTCTCGCATCTCTTTTATACTTTATGTATTTGAAGAAACTTTTGGTATCACGTTCAATATTATTGGCTAGCTTACTTTTGTATTCCATCTTTACCTTCTTAATGACTTTATTAGTTGCCTTCTGCTGGTTTTTAAAAGCTTCCCAATCCTATAACTTCCCACTAATTTTTGCTCTATTGTATGCCCTGTCTTTGGCTTTATGTTGACTTTGACCTCCTGTTAGCCATGGTTGTGTTATCTTTCATTCTGAATATTTCTTCCTCTTTGGGATGTACATATCCTGCGCCTTCTGAATTGCTTCCAGAAATTCCTGCCATTTCTGCTCTGCTGTCATCCCCGCCAGTGTTCTTTTCCAATCAATTCCGGCTGACTCCTCTCTCATGCCTCTGTTATTCTTTTTACTCCACTGTAATACTGATACACTTGACTTTAGCTTCTCCCTCTCAACTTTCAGGGTGAATTTGATCATATTATGATCATTTTCCCCTCAGGGTTCTTTTACCATAAGCTCTCTAATCAATTCTGGTTCATTGCACAACATCCAATCCAGAATAGCTGATTCCCTAGTGGGCTCAACCAGGAGCTGCTCTTTCGCAGGCACTCTAGAGAATCCCGACCCCCCCACCCCCTGTAATCCAGCATCAATTTGATTTTGCCAAACTACCTGCACATTGAAGTTCTTTTGGCATGCATTTTCTATCTCCTGTTGTAATTTGTAGTCCACATCCTTACTTCTGCTTGGAGGTCTGTAATCAGCAATGATTCAACACCTTTCACCCCTATGTCACCTCTTTCTAATGATTTGGTTTCATTTTTTACCAATTGAGCAATACTGCCCCTCTACCTTTCTGCCTGTCCCCTTGATACAATGTGTATCATTAGACATTAAGCTCCCAGCTGAAATCTTCTTACAGCCATGATTCAGCGATGGCTACAACATCATAGTTGTCAATCTGCAACTGTGTTGCAAATCCATCAACCTCATTCCGTATACTGTGCACATTCAAACACAGCACCTTCCATCCTGTATTCACCCTGTTTGATTTTGTCTGCCGTTTACATTACAACTCATCCTGTTGACTGGAGTTTTGCCCTCTCCTCACTACACATTGCCTCTTTTTGTAAACCAGCTACCTCACCTTCAGCACTATTATCCGCCTTTCCCCTTGAATTGAAATATATGCAGTCCAGGACACTAGTCACACCATGCTCTTCCTTCTGGTTCCTAACTTACTTTGAGGTCTTACCAACATCTGCCTTCACAACCTCTCTTATGTCCTTCCTCTTACACCAACTCCTTAGTCACATATTAAACCTCATAATCTTCCTAGTTCTGGCCTCACTAGCATGTCACACAGGTAACAGTCCTGAGATTACAACCCTGGAGGTCCTGCCCTTTAACTTAACACCTAACTCCCTGAACTCCCTATGCAGAACCTCGTCACTCATCCTACACATGCCATTGGTACCTACATGGACCATGACTTCTTGCTCTTCACCCTCCCACTTAAGTATGCTGAGGACTTGATACGAGATATCCTGGACCCTAGCAGCCAGGAGGCAACATACTGTCCAGTGGTCTCGTTCTCGCCCACACAAACTCCTGCCTGTTCCCCTAGCTAATGAATCCCCTATCACCACAGTGTACCTCTTCTCCCCTACTGAGTCACAGAGGCAGACTCCGTGCCAATGATTCAACCACCATGACTTTCCTCTGTTAGGTCACCCCCCCCCCCCGACATTATCCAAAGTGACACACCTATTGTTGAGGGGAGTGGCCACAGGAGTATGCAACACTGGCTCTTTAACCTCTTTCCCCTTCCTGACTGTCACCCAGTTTCCTTTGACCTGCACCTTGGGTGTAACTACCTCTCTACATCTTGTCCCACTGCACAAGAGGAAAATTCCATTTTCCCACCTGTCATCCCTACTGTCCCAGCTGAGCAGATCTAAAGAAGAGAATGAAAAATCTTCAGGTTTTCTTTCACTTGTTTTCTCTGAGTGAAGCCTGTCTTGTGTGAATCCTCGAAGAGCTAAAACTTCAAATCAGCACTCTGACAATATCCACTCTGACGATGGCTGCTGCGCTTTCCCCCGCCTTCCTTTAATTTGTTCTTACTAATGAATCCCAGACACTGATTGGTCACTGGTCAAAACTCCTTTTTGCCGCACTGATCCGCTGCTGCATTTTATCCTTGGGCAGTAGACCTGATTGAAGCCCCCTGCTCTCGAAATTCGTCCGATGTCTGGACTGGCCCCTAGTCAAAGTTCTTTGTTCTATGTTCTATATTCACAGGCCATCTGGCAGAATGTTTCGACACAAGAACTCACCAACAAGCACAGGAACCTCGCTTGGCTGTCATCCCTACTCTCCTGTCTGAGCAGATATAAAGAAGACTTCTCCGTGGGTTGTCACCTTGTCGCGGTGGAGAAGCTTGTGTGGTCCTGTGATCCTGAGAGTGATGCCGTCTGGAGCTATGCTCCTGGTAGGGTCACCCATGGCGGTAAGGTTGAGGGTGAGGTCCCTGACAAAGAACAATCCAACCAAGACCTCAACAGTGGAACAGGCAGACGAAGTTACTTCGAATTCAACGGCTGTGAAGGCGGATGAAGGCTGCAACACATCCATCAGCTCCAATCGTCGTGGTTTCCATGCCATTGGAATCAGTTGGTTTATTTGTGAAGAATCGTGTGCTTCTTGGAGTGCAACACCAAGCACACGTTAAATAAATACACACCCAGGCGTCTTCGCTCTGTGGGCCACTCCTTCAGAACGAAGACCATCATCCTCAACCTCGAGGGATCACCACAACGGTGGAAAGAAGAGAATGAAAAACTTGAGCCTCACGGTCCTGGAAGATCAAGTTTTGAGCAGAGCCAAAGGTGTCTTTCTCCATGTTTGTGATCTTCCATCAGCATTTGATTTCTGTCTTGGTGTGTGGCCCTGGGAACAGTCCACAGATCAGAGGGTCCTTTGTTATGCAACTTCTCTGGAGGAACTGAGGGACAGGCAATTGCACACTTCCCCTCTTAGCAAATCCACGGTCTGTGAAGAGGTGGGTGAATGTCTCTTCCTCACTACAACCATCCTGTGGGCAGCATGAACGGTGATATTTCATCTGTACAGGAAGGATATGACAGGCAGCCCCCTCTGACTGCCAGCCAGGCAAGTTTCCTGTGCTTGTTGATGAGTTCTGGTGGTGAGACATTCTGCCAGATGGCCTGTGAACAGAACAAAGACCATAGAACATAGAATATATAACATTGAACATACCGTAAAACAGAAATCAATACAGCACAGTACAGGCCCTTCAGCCCATAATGTTGTGCCGACATTTTAACCAATTCTATGGTTATTCTAGCCCTTGTAGGATGTGGGATGCCATATAGCCCTGAACTTTTCTATCATCCATGTGCCTTCCTAAGGGTCTCTTAAATGTTCCTAACATATCTGCCTCTACCACTAACTCTGGCAGTGATCCTTTCCCTCGCACAACACTCTGTATAAAAAAGCTGCTTCTGACATCTCCCCCTATGCATTCCATCAATCACCTTAAAATATTATGCCCTCTTGTATCGGCCATTTTCACCCTGAGAAACAGGTGCAGCCTGTCCACTTTCTCAATATCTGTTAACATCTTGTCCACCTCTATAAAGTCATTTCCCATCCTCCTTTGTTCCAAAGAGAACTGCCCCAGTTCGGTTAACCTGTCCTCATAAGACATAACTATCCTGGGTAAGACTTACTTTTTAAACTTCAAAAATAAACTTTATTCAGAATAAAAAATGTATTTTCATGGGAAGAAACAGTGTGAAAAAAGAGCCCTTAAATACTTGGCTGATATATTCAATCGTGTAAAGTAAACTTCAAAGAAAATCTTGCTCACCGAACCACATTACTGTTAACACATGACAACTCAGACATAGAACTGAGACCAAGTCAGGTTAAAGTGCGAATAGAAATTGGGCAACATTTGGACTTGTGCTTCACTGAGAACCCTGGTGACTTTTTCCATGAGACCATAAGACATAAAAGCTGAATTACCCTATTCAACCCATTGAGTATGTGCCACTATTTGACCATGGCTGATTTATTTTCCCTCTCAGCCCCATTCTCCTGCCTTCTCCCCTGAATCTTTGACGTCCTCCCCTCCACCTTGAACATACCCAACCAATGAATAGCCTCCACACCCATCTGTGGAAATTAATTTCACAGATTCACCGCCTCTGGCTAAAGAAACTAAGACCATAAGACATAGGAGGAGAATTAGGCCATTTGGTCCATCAAGTTTCTGCGCCATTCAATCATGGCTCAGCCTTTCTTTTTGCCTCCTTAGCCCCACTCCCTGGCCTTCTCCTTGTAACCTTTGATGCTGTGTCTGATCAAGAACCGATCATCTCTGCCTTAAATATACCTAATGGCCTGGCCACCTTAGCTGCCTGTGGTAATAAATTCCACAGATTCACCACCCTCTGGCTAAAGAAATTCTCCACATCTGTTTTAAATGGACGTCCCTTTACCCTGCGGCTGTGCCCTCTTGTCCTAGACTCTCCCACCACAGGAAACATCCTTTCCATATCTACTCTGTCTAGGCCTTTCAACATTCAAAAAGTTTCAGTGAGATCCCTCCCTCCCCCTGTCCTTCTAAATTCCAGTGAGTACAGACCCAGAGCTGTCAAACGTTCCTTGTATGATAATCCTTTCATTCCTGGCATTAGCCTTATGAACTCTCTCCAATGCCAGCACATCTTTTCTTAGATGAGGAGCCGAAAACTGTTCACAATACTCAAAGTGAGGCCTCACCAGTGCCTTATAAAGCCTCAGCATCACATCCCTGCTCTGGTATTGTGGACCTCTTGAAATGAATGCTAACATTGCATTTGAAACTCCAGCAAGTCCAGGCCCAGAGTCATTAAACACTCCTCACATGTTAACCCTTTCATTCCCAGAATCATTCCAAAATCTGCTCCTTGGTATACCTGTTGCTACCCGAGGGTCTATAGGATACCCCCAGTAGAGTAACTGCTCCATTCCTGTTCCTGACTTCCACCCATACTGACTCAAAAGAGGATCCTGCTACATTACCCACCCTTTCTGTAGCTGTAATAATATCCCTGACCAGTAATGCCACCCAGTGAGTAAGTGGGCCAGTGAAGGAGTGGAGCTTTGAGGCTTTGGCTTGAGAGGCTTCAACAAGAAGAGGCAGAGGACGAGCTTGCTCCCAGTTAACCTTTACAATGCTTCCTGAGATGGTAATGTGCCTCTCATGTGAGATGTGGCAGTCCTGGGGGAACTCCCCTATCCCGCAGTCACATCTGCCAGAAGTGCATGCGGCTGGGTGATCTGGAAGACCATGTAAGGAATCTGGAGCAGCAGCTGGATGACCTTCGACTCGTAAGGGAGAATGAGGCAGTCATTGACGAGAGCTACAGGGAGGCAGTCACACCTAGGCTGCCGGAAGCAGGTCGTTGGGTGACAGTCAGAGGGGGGAAAGCGAAGGTGAGCAGACAGGTAGTGCAGAGCACCCCTTGTAGCCAGTCCCCTGAATAATAAGTTTACCGTCCTGGATACAGTTGGCGGGGATGACCGACCAGGGGTGAACCACGGTGGCAGGGCCTCTGGCACTGAGTCTGACCCTGTGGTACAGAAGGGTAGGACGGAGAAGAGGAGAGCTGTCGTCATTGAAGACTCTATAGTCAGGGGTACAGACAGGAGATTTTGTGGACGTGAGAAGGACACCCGCATGGTTTGTTGCCTCCCGGGTGCCAGGGTCCGGGATGTCTCTGACCGGGTGCACGACATCCTGGTACGAGAGGGAGAGCAACCAGAAGTTGTGATACCTGTTGGCACCAACGACATAGGCAGGAAGAGGGATGAGGTCCTGAAGTGTGAGTTTCGGGAACTAGGCAGAAGGCTGAAGAACAGGACCTCAAGGGTGGCGTTCTCAGGATTGCTGCCAGTGCTATGTGACAGAGATGGTAAGAATTGGAGGAGATGGCAGTTGAATGCGTGGCTGAGGAGTTGGTGTAGGGAGCAGGGTTTTAGATTTTTGGATCATTGGAATCTGTTCAGGGGAAGGTGGGACCTGTACAGATTGGATGGGTTGCACCTGAACTCGAGGGGAAGCAATATCCTTGCAGGTAGGTTTGCTAGTATGGTTCGGGAGGGTTTAAACTAATTTGCAAGAGGGATGGGACTCGGAGCGATAGAGCAGTGGAAGAAGTGCATGGAGTAAAGCCAGATCCAACATATAGAGAGGCTTTGAGGAAAGAGAAGCAGAATAAAGGGTGTAAGGGTAGTAAGGTAGAAGGGCTGAAGTGTGTGTACCTCAATGCAAGAAGCATCAGGAACAAAGGTGATGAACTGAGAGCTTGGATACATACATGGAATTATGATGTAGTGGCCATTACAGAGACTTGGCTGGCAACAGGGCAGGAATGGATTCTCAATATTCCTGGATTTCAGTTCTTTAAAAAGAATAGAGAGAGGGGAAAAGGGGGAGGGGTTGGCATTACTGGTCAGGGATACTATTACAGCTACAGAGAGGGTGGGTAATGTAGCAGGATCCTCTTTTGAGTCAGTATGGGTGGAAGTCAGGAACAGGTAGGGAGCAGATACTCTATTTGGAGTATTCTATAGGCCCCTTGGTAGCAACAGAGATACCGAGGAGCAGATTGGGAGGCAGATATTGGAAAGTTGCAAAAATAACAGGGTTGTTATCATGGGTGACTTTAACTTCCCTAATATTGATTGGCACCTGATTAGCTCCAAGGGTTTAGACGGGGCAGAGTTTGTTAAGTGTGTCCAGGTTGGATTCCTGTCACAGTATGTTGACAGGCCACCTAGGGGGAATGCCATACTAGATCTAGTATTAGGTAATGAACCAGGTCAGGTAAGAGATCTCTCAGTGGGTGAGCATCTGGTGGACAGTGACCACCACTCCCTGGCCTTTAGCATTATAATGGAAAAGGATAGAATCAGAGAGGTCAGGAAAATTTTTAATTGGGGAAGGGCAAATTATGAGGCTATAAGGCTAGATCTTGCGGGTGTGAAATGTTTTTGCAGGGAAATGTACCATGGACATGTGGTCGATGTTTAGAGATCTCTTGCAGGATGTTAGGGATAAATTTGTCCCGGCGAGGAAGATAAAGAATGTTAGGGTGAAGGAACCATGGGTGACAAGTGAGGTGGAAAATCTAGTCGGAAGAAGACAGCATACATGAGGTTTAGGAAGCAATGATCAGATGGGTCTATAGAGGAATATAGGGTAGCGAGAGAGGAGCTTAAGAAGGGGCTGAGAAGAGCAAGAAGGGGGCATGAGAAGGCCTTGGCGAGTAGGGTAAAGGAAAACCCCAAGGCATTCCACAATTATGTGAAGAACAAAAGGATGACAGGAGTGAAGGTAGGACCGATTAGAGATAAAGGTGGGAAGATGTGCCTGGAGGCTGTGGAAGTGAGCGAGATCCTCAATGAATACTTCTCTTCGGTATTCACCAATGAGAGGGAACTTGATGATGGTGAGGACAACATGAGTGAGGTTGATGTTCTGAAGCATGTTGATATTAAGGGAGGGGAGGTGTTGGAGTTGTTAAAATACATTAGGATGGATAAGTCCCCAAGGCCTGACGGAATATTCCCCAGGCTGCTCTGTGAGGCGAGAGAAGAGATTGCTGAGCCTCTGGCTAGGATTTTTATGTCCTCGTTGTGCATGGGAATGGAACCGGAGGACTGGAGGGAGCGAATATTGTCCCCTTGTTCAAAAAGGTAGTAGGGATAATCCAGGTAATTATAGATCAGCGAGCTTTACATCTGTGGTGGGAAATTTGTTGGAAAAGATTCTTAGAGATAGGATCTGTGGGCATTTCGAGAAACATGATCTGATCAGGGACAGTCAGCATGGCTTTGTGAAGGGCAGATCATGTCCAACAAGCCTAATAGAGTTCTTTGAGGAGGTGACCAGGCATATAGATGAGGGTAGTGCAGTGGATGTGATCTACAAGGATTTTAGTAAGGCATTTGACAAGGTTCCACAGGGTAGGCTTATTCAGAAAGTTAGAAGGCATGGGATCCAGGGAAGTTTGGCCAGGTGGATTCAGAATTGGCTTGCGTGCAGAAAGCAAAGGGTCGTGGTGGAGGGAGTACATTCGGATTGGACGGTTGTGACTAGTGGTGTCCCACAAGGATCTGTTCTGGGACCTCTCCCTTTCCTGATTTTTATTAATGACCTGGATGTGGGGGTAGAAGGGTGGGTTGGCAAGTTTGCAGACGACACAAAGGTTGGTGGTGTTGTAGATAGTGTAGAGGATTGTCAAAGATTGCAGAGAGACATTGATAGGATGCAGAAGTGAGCTGAGAAGTGGCAGATGGAGTTCAACCCAGAGAAGTGTGAGGTGGTACACTTTGGAAGGACAAACTCCAAGGCAGAGTACAAAGTAAATGGCAGGATACTTGGTAGTGTGGAGGAGCAGAGGGATCTGTGGGTACATGTCCATAGATCTCTGAAAGTTGCCTCACAGGTAGACAGAGTAGTTAAGAAAGCTTATGCGGTGTTAGCTTTCATAAGTCGAGGGATAGTTCAAGAGTTGCAAGATAATGATGCAGCTCTATAAAACTCTGGTTAGGCCACACTTGGAGTACTGTGTCCAGTTCTGGTCTCCTCACTATGGGAAGGATGTGGAAGCATTGGAAAGGGTACAGAGGAGATTTACCAGGATGCTGCCTGGTTTAGAGGGTATGGATTATGATCAGAGATTGAGGGAGCTAGGGCTTTACTCTTTGGAGAGGAGGAGGATGGGAGGAGACATGATAGAGATGTAGAAGATATTAAGAGGAATAGATAGAGTGGACAGCCAGTCAGGAATAAAGAGAATTCCAGAGATATGAGAGAGGAGCTTGCCCAGGTGGATTGGAGGAGGATACTGGTGGGGATGATGACAGAGCAGAGATGGTGAGCCCACACTTAGATTATTGTGTTCAGTTCTGACACCTCATCATAGGAAGGATGTGGAAGCTAAGGAGAGGGTGCAGAGAAGATTTACCAGGATGTTGCCTGGATTGGAAAACAAGTCTTATGAGGCAAGGTTAGCAGAGCTGGGACTTTTCTCTTTGGAGCATAGAAGGATGAGAGAGGACTTGATAGAGGTCTACAAGATTATGAGAGGAATGGATAGGGTGGATAGCCAGTACTTGTTTCCCAGGGCATGAATAACAAACACCAAAAGGCATATGTACAAAGTTAAGGGAGGGAAGTTTAGTGGAGACATCAGGGGTAAGTTTTTTACACGGACGGTTGTGGGTGCCTGGAATGACTTGCCAGGGATGGTGGTGGAGGCTAAAACATAGGGGTATTTAAGAGCCTCTTGGACAGGCACGTGGATGAAAGAAAAATAGAGGGTTACGGGATAGTGTGGGTTTAGTACTTTTTTTAAGGAATATATGGGTCGGCACAACATCGAGGGCTGAAGGGCCTGTCCTGTGGGGTAGTATTCTAGTGTCTAGTGTCTAATGTCTGAAGTTTCTGAGAATAGTTCACAAGGTGCAGGATAAATACAGAGTATGTCTCACAGAGGAAGAAATTCTCAAATGGCAGGGGTAGGCAAACTGAGGCTGACAAGGGAAGTTAAGGATGGCATCAAAAGCCAAGGAAAGGGCATATAATGTACCAAAAGTGAGTGGGAAGTTGGATGATTGTGAAGCTTTTAAAATCCAACAAAAGGCAACCAAAAAAGCTGCAAGAAGGGAAAAGATGAAATATGAGGGCAGACTAGCCAGTAATATAAAGCAGGATACCAGAAGTTTTTCAGTTGCATAAAGAGTAAAAGGGAAATGACAGTTGATATTGGACCACTGGAAAATGATGCTGGTGAGGTAGTAACAATGGAAAAAGAAATAGCAGATGAATTTAATGTGTGCTTTGCATCTCTCTTCACTGTGGAAGAGACTAGTAGTGTACCAGATGTCAATGAGTGTCATTGCTATTACAAAGGGAAAAAGTGCTAGGCAAACTCTGAGGTCTAAGGGTGGGTAAGTCACCTGGGCCAGATAGACTACATCCTAGAGCCCTGAGAGAAGATGCTGAAGAGATGACGGATGCATTGGTCATGATCTTTCAAGAATCACTTGATTCTGGCATGGTCTGAGAGGACTGGGAGATTGCAAATGTCACTCCACTCTTTAAAGAGTAAGGAAGGCAAAAGAAAGGAAATTATAGGCCAATTAGCCTAACTTCAGTGGTTGAGAAAGTGTTGGAGTCTATTGTTAAGGATGAGATTTCAGGGTACTTGGAGACTAATGATAAGATAAGTCAAAGGCAGCATAGTTTCTGTAAAGGGAAATCCTGCCTGACAAATTTTTTAGCATTTTTTGAGGAAGTAACAAGCAGGGTGGACAAAGGAGGGGAAGTGGATGTCATTTACTTGGATTTTCAGAAGGCATTTTTATTATGTGCTACATTTGAGGCTATTTAACAAGATAAGAGGAAAGATCCTAGCATGGATAGCGGAATGACTGATAGGCAGGAGGCAGCAAGTGGGAATAAAAGTGGCTGCTGGTGATAGTGGTGTTTCTCAGGACTCAGTATTGGAACTGCTACTTTTCACATCGTTTGTCAATGATTTAGTTCGTGGAATTGATGGCTTTGCGGGAAAGTTTGCAGATGAAACGAAGATACATGGAGGGGTAGGTAATGCTGAGGAAGCATTGCGATTGTAGCAGAACTTAGACAAATTGGAAGAATTGGCAAAAAAGTGACAGATGGAATACAGTGTTAGGAAATGTAAAAGGAACAATAGTGCGGACTATTATCTTTCTTTTCAAATCTTTTTATTATTATTATATTATTCAAAAATAACATAAGTACATCGAAGTAAGCAACACTTACAATGTCTCAAGGAAAAAAAAACATTATTTTAAAGATTGAAAAATTTTGGTGATAATAATAGTTAAAAAAAACCCTACTAAGCAGAAAAAGTGGGAAAAAACCCATTAGATGTACAATCCCGGAACCATGTGTCATACAAAAAGCTTCTAAACATAAACATCAAACTGCCAGCAAGAAAAAAAACCAAAAAAATTACAATTAGATTGTGGAGGAAGTCTATCAAATAACTCAAATGATAATAACGAGCAAATGAACTCATCTTTTCTCAGAATCAAATAAAGGTTCAAAGGTTCGACTTCTAATTTTCTCCAAACTAAGACATAGCATCACTTGAGAGAACCATTGCGACAAAGTGGGAGCTGATGTATCCTTCCACTTCAACAAAATGGCCCTCCCAGCTATCAATGTAACAAATGCAATAACATGTTGGTCAGACACAGAGATACCACAGATATTTTGAGGAATTATTCCAAAAAGCACAGTTAGGTTGTAAATTAATTTTAAGTGCTTTAGAAATTGTTGAAAGAACTGACTTCTAGAACTGTTCCAGTATAGAACAACACCAAAACGTGTGTCAGTATAGCTGTCTCAGTTTTACATCTATCACAATAACTATCACATTAAGAAATATTTTAGACAGTCTCTCCTTCGTCAAACCGTAACGATGTACAATTTAAGATTATCTATTATCTAAATGGGGAGAAGGTTCAAACATCAGAGGTGCAGAGGGACTTAGGAATCCCTGTGCAAGAATCCCAGATGATTAATTTTACAGTTTCAGTCTGCTGTAAATAAGGTAAATGCAATGTTGGCATTTTTTCAAGGAGAATAAAACATAAAATCAAGGAGATAATGCTGAGGATTTATAAGACACCAGTCAGGTCGCACTTGGAGTATTGTCAACAGCCTGGGGCCCCATATCTCAGAAAGGATGTGTTGTCATTGGAGAGAGTCCAGAGGAGGTTCATGAGGATGTTTCTGGGACTGAAGGGGGTTAACATATCGGGAATGAAGGGGTTACCATATGAGGCGTGTTTGGCAGCTTTGGGCCTGTACTCACTGGAAATTAGAAGAATGGGGGGGTGGGGGAAGAATCTTGAAAGGACTAAATAGGGTGGATCTGGGGAGGATGTTTCCTATGGTGGGGGTGTCCAGAAATAGAAGGCACAGCCTCAAAACTGAGGGGCAAACTTTCAGAACAGAGGTAAGGTGGATTTTTTAGTTAGAGAATGGTAAATCCATGGAATGCTCTGCCACAGACTATGGTGGAAACCAAGTTTGTTTGTGTAACTCTCAGGCTTGCCCAGCTCGCATTCATCTAGCAGAATCAGCCTTTGGCCCCGCCAAACTGGGTGATCGCGTTCGTGTGGATGCTGTGTAATGTACCCCCAGTTATAAACGCAAATTATCAGACACTATATGCAATGGGGGTTAGAAAAAGGCAGCATGTACCACACATCCAGATCATCATCCTCCGAATCAGTATTCTTCTCATGGGGTGGGGGGCCCGGCCCAGCCTCTCCCGCTGCGGGCCCTGCGGTCGCCCTGCATTTTGGCAGAGTCTTCTTACTAGGTGTAGGCTCCAAGTCAGGCTCTGGGTCTACCTGCACCTCTTGTCCCAGGGGCAACAGGTAGTTCCGATGAAGAATCTTGACAGGCCCATTCCCCTCCTCTGGTTTCACCCAGAAAACTGGTAGGTTTGGCATCTGACTCTCCACCACATAGGGTGTGGCTGCGCAGTGGTCAGCCAACTTGTGCTTTCCATGTAATCCCAAATTCCTTATGAGGACTCTGTCTCCTGGCAGGAGTTGGTCGAACCTCACCTTCTGATCATACCTCCTCTTATTTCCACGATTCTGTTTGGCGGCCGTGACCCCAGCCAATTAATAAGTCCTTTTCAGCTCTCTCCTCATATCAGACACATACTTCAGGTATGGCTTCAGTGGTAAGTCACCCTCGTCAGTCCCAAAACAAGGGTCAATTGGCAACCTCACCTCGCGCCCAAACATCAGATAGTGTGGCGAGTACACAGCAGCTTCATTTCGTGTACAGATGTAGCAATGAACCAGATACCCAATATATTGACTCCACCTGCTCTTCTTGCTGATCTCCAGGGTCCCGAGCATGTCTAGCAAGGTCTGATTAAACTCAGGTTGGAGATTGCCCTGTGGGTGATAGGGCATGGTTCTCGACTTCTCAACTCCAAGCATGCCCAGTCTGCTCTTGAAGTCCCGTCCCTGGTCACTACGTATCAACCTGGGAAGGCCATAATAAAAAAAATTAGATTAGATTAGATTAGATTATGAGAACACTCAGTCCTCTTTTATTGTCATTTAGAAATGCATACATGCATTAAGAAATGATACAATGTTTCTCCAGAGTGATATCACAGAAAAACAGGACAAACCAAAGACAAACACTGACAGAACCACATAATTATAACATACAGTTACAGCAGTGCAAAGCAATACCATAATTTGATGAAGAACAAACCATGGGCATGGTAAAAAAATGTCTCAAAGTCCCCAAGTTGATTGACTCCCGAGTCCCCGATAGCAGGCGGCAAAAGGGAGAAACTCCCTGCCATAAACCTCCAGGCACTGTCAACTTGCCGATGCCTTGGAAGCAGCCGACCACAGCCGACACTGAGTCCATCCGTCCGAAAACTTTGAGCCTCTGACCAGCCCCTCCGATACAGCCTCCCAAGCACCAAACTCTGCCGAGCACCTTCGACCTCACCCCGGCCGCTGAAACAAGCAAAGCCGAGGATTCGGGGACTTCTGCTCCGGAGGTTCTGGTTACCACACAGTAGCAACGGAGTACTTCTTCCATAACACTTTTGCCACCGTAGTCACCCTCTGGTCCTTGGCAGGAAAAGCCTGAGCATATCTGGTGTAGTGGTCCGAGATGACTAAGACATTCGCCGCGTTGCTGGCATTGGGTTCTATGGACAGGAAATTCCAGGGGCCCTGCACTCTACAAGTGGGATAAAGGAGCTGCCCGCGTAGGCAGTGTCTTCTGCAGTATGAAGCGAATGCACGACTTGCAGTATTCTTCAACTTCCGACTTCATCTGGGGCCAGTAAACCCGGTCTCTGAGCAATCTATAGGTCTTTTCCACCCCCAAATGCCCAGAATCATCATGAAGTGTCTTTAACTCAATCCTCTGATACTTCTCAGGCAGAACCAGCTGGCAACACCAACGTCGGTCCAACCGAGGCCATGTCTCCCTTTTCAACCACAGAACAAATAGTGCCAATGCCTGGATCATCTCGCTGAGCAGCTGCCACTTCCCTAGTACTTAATTCTGGCAGCTGATTTGTGCTCAGAGCAGTCAGGTTACAGTAAACTTGTGGTATGGTGTCATCAGAAGCTCCCAATTGATCCACCGCTCAATCCTGCCTCTCCTTCATGGTGATGGCAAATGACACATGGCCTTCACCCCAGGGGCTCTCCCACTCCTCGTCCATGTCCAGTCCCTCAGGCACCCGTTGGGACAAAGCATCTGCATCAATGTTCCGGCTCCCTGGCCGGTACTTCAGGTTGAAATCATAGGTGGGCAACTCTGCCAACCACCGATGACCTGTGGCATCCAGTTTCGCCGAGGTCAGGATACAAGTTAGTGGGTTGTTGTCCGTCCTCACCTCAAACTTGGCCCTGTAGAGATAGTCACTCAGTTTATCCACCACCACCCATTTCAATGCCAGGAATTCCAACTTGTGCGTAGGATACTTTCTCTCGGAGGGCGACAAACTCCAGCTGGCAAACGCCACAGGCCTCAACCCAGTGCCCTGATCCTGATACAGGACACCCTTTAACCCTCTCGGCTGGCATCTGTGTGCAGTACATACGGTGATCAGGGGTCCGCAAAAGCCAGCACTGGCGCCTGGATCAGCAACTGAAAAGCCTCCTCCCATTTTACATCCCACCTCTGACCAAAGGGCTCCGGTGGGTTTAGATATTCTCTACCCTCCTGTCCTTTTTCTCCCCCTCCCTCTCTTCCCCAAGGGAGGGTAACCACATCGACACTGATGCAAGGGGTGACTCACTTTGGCGTAGCCCTTCACGAATCTCCGATGATAACTATAGAATCCAAGGAACGAGCGCAGAGTGCTCACAGTCTGGGGCCTTGGCCAAGTGGTCACCACTTCTATCTTAGCCGGGTCTGTAGCCACTCTATCTCATGAGATTATGTGTCCGACGTAGCTAACAGATGTTTTGTAGAACTGGCACTTGTCCAGAGAAAGTTTTAACCCTTCAGCTTTCAAGCGGCTGAGCACCTTCAGTAACCTCGCTTCATGCTCTTCCAAGGTGGATCCAAATACTGTGAGGTCATCCAAATACATGAACACCTCAAGCAAGTTCATATCCCCCACCGTTTTCTCCATGACCCGCTGGAAGGTTTCAGGGGCTCCTGATTTGCCCTGGGGCATCCTTTTGAACTGGAAAAATCCCAGTGGACATATAAACACCATCTTCTCTTTGTCCCCCTCACTCATCGGGATCTGGTAATATCCACTTCTCAAATCCAGCACACTAAACCACTTCGCACCACTCAGACAGGCCAGCGCATCTTCGACCCTTGGGACCATATACTGGTCAGGGACGGTGCGCCTGTTCAGAGTCCTATCGTCCACACACATGCGTACCTTCCCGTTCTTCAACCGGGCCACTACTATGGGAGATGCACAGAGGCTTTGGGTCTCAGTGATGATCTCAGCTTCCTTCAATTTACACAAATGCTGCCACATGTCTTCCATGTCTGCAGGGGCCAATCACCATGACCTCTCTCTAAACGGGATGTCCTCGGTCACCCGGATAGTGTGGCGAGTGCTCTTGGAACAACCCACATGAAACTCGCCAAGGGAAAAGGCGCCTTCCAATTTCAACATCTTCTCTACCAGCCTCCTTTTCCAACCCGGCAGCACCGGGGAGTCCCCGAAGTTGAATGACTCAGCAGTCAACTTTTCCCCCTTTTCCAATACTTTCTCCCCGGTGTGCTTCACGAGGGCACTAGTCATTACCATCACCGGGAACAGCTGCGCCAGGGGCATCCCCCACTTGAAGGTGACCTCCCTCTTCATAGTGTTCCTGATGATTACTGCCATCCTGCTCGCCTGTACAGCTGAGGGTTTCTGCAATTCGGGCCTCACCAGTACACCAGCTGGAAATCCTGACTCCCCATCAGGGTCTCCAGAGCGTCTACTAAGAGGGCTTCACCCTCAGGCACTCCGGGAAATTTGGGGGTCTCCATCACTCTTGCTACTTCCCCGGGCCGTATCACCAATGGCTTCGACTGGGTGAACCACACAGTCACTCGTTTAAATTTTGTATCCGGCCCAATACTGCCATACACTTCCTCAAAAGCAGCTCGAAACACTGGGGGCACGGACAATGTTCCCAAAAAGCTCTCACCCACCTTCTCCTTGCGGGCCCCCATGAGCCTCCTCACAAGAGGGGTGTTGGTCCCCACCAGAATTGAAATGCCGCCCTTCTTAACAGGGTCTGGACAAACCAGCACTAATGTCTCAAGAACCTCAGACTCTCCCACATCGGCCTCCGAGAACTCCAGTTTCACTGACAAATAACCGTCAAATAGATAATCACCAGCACTGATACTCCAAATCTCCAGTGCACTGAATGGTGTCACGGGTAAATGCTTCAGATACCGGTTGTAAAAGGAATGGTACAATAACGTGACCTGTGACCCGGTGTCGTGTATGGCTTTAGCATAAATACCCTCTATTCGTAGCGACACACTGGAGCATGGTCCCACTAGGCCTTCAGGAACAGGGTCTTTTGCTTTCGGGGGTTCCTTGGTACATTGCTGGGAATGTGTTCCCCAGAGACACCAGGCTGTTTCCTTACTAGGTCTCCTTTGAGTTTCCCGACACCTCTTCCTGCTTAGATACTCAGGGGCTTGCTCTCTGAGGGGCTTCCTGTTGCTCATATTCCCGCCAGAAGTTTCCCTCTTCCCCACAGTTATAGCACACGCTACCGGCCGTCCCTCTTCTCATGGAACCCCGGCCACCTGCAGCCCTCTGCATAGTCCGTCCCCTTGGGGGGGCCCTCTCTACCTGTCCTATCATACGGAGGGTCCACACCCGCTGTTAACACCTGGGACATCTCAGTCCTCATCTCTTCCACCATCTCCTTGACCTTTTCCTGGGTTGGGCTGGCCCCGGTCACTTCACCACAAGGGGCTACAACCGAGGACTGTACCCTGATGATGGAGTCCTCTCGCGGCCCCAACGCGTTCTCCTCCTCCCGCACCTCTCTGATCAGCTGAAGAAATGAGGGAGGGAGCCACGTATTACGGGACTGTCAGAGACCCTAGGCAATCATGTCTTGGTACTGGGCGCCCTTGGTTATCTGGTCCATCCTTAACTTATCCACCTCAGCCGCCTGAATGACCCCCGTGGCTCCACAAACAATTTAGCTGTCTCTCTAGCTGGAAAAGGTACATGGAAAGCTTCTCCCCATACTCCCGATGCATGTTTTGAAACTCCCCCAGGAGCTAAAAGTGTGCTCCCTGTCATACCAAAAGCACTCTCTAATGCTTCTAGATACTCAGCAAGGGAAGTCACGCCTCTTAATATACCAGTCACCAACCCCCCTCAAACTTTCAACCAACCTTTGTCGTTTTTCGTCATCAGAGCACTGCCACTCATCTAACAACTGAGAGGTCTGCTTCACCCACGTCTCATACTCCTCCTCCCCCTTGGGGGTGGGCGTTATTCCAGAGAAAGTTCTTAGCTTCCAGCAGGGACCCGCTGCCTTATTTGCCAGGGAGGTAAGGGCTGATGCCAACTCAGAACCCTTACTCTTCACTGCGGGACGGAGTTTAACTAGACTTTCCAAATCTGACCACTCTTTACCCTCATTCCTCAGAAACGATAGAACCCTGTCTCTGAAATCTCTGCCCCCAACTGCGGGCAACTCAGCTTGTGACCCAGCCTGCTGGGCTCTCTTCGTTTCCTCCCAGACAGAATGGACATGCCATGGCCCCACTTCACATGGGTCACCAATAGACACTGGCAGTCATACTGCCATTACGTCAGTGCTAGTCTGAACTAAAACAAGGTCTGAGCCCGC